>NC_091223.1:10531197-10608378 GCF_040958095.1 Procambarus clarkii | reverse complement strand
AAGGAATGGAATTTTTTTTTGTAAAACTTTGTTTGCTAAAAACAAACCCTGCCTAATGAACCTGCTCATTTTTTTTAGAAATGGTAATTGCAACATTATCAAAGGCCATTGTTTTAATAGCCAAAGTACCAAATGAAAGACCAAGAAGCAACAAACAGGTACATGGTAGAAAGGACAAAAGAATGGTTACGAGGACCCTTTCATTTGTTAAAGAAATGACTGGGAAAAATGCTGTCATACCACAAGGGGTCTTAACCCTTGTCATATACATCACTGACGTTAATCTAAATATTACCAACCACAAAAATTGCTGATAACATGTTATAAAAAAAATAAAGAATATAATATTGAGGCCTTAATGCAGATCTCTAACTCTACAAATAGTAACAAGACTGGCAATTTCTTAATATAAAACAGAAAAAAATCCAAGACCTTGCACGTAAGCCAGAACAATCCATATCACAACAATGTGATTGTTGTGATATGTGAATCCATATCACAACAATCGCATAGTTTCTGGCCGCTAGCGGCGAAAATCGCATGGTTTTTGGCCGCTAGCGGCAAAAATCGCGCGGTTTTTGGCCGGTATGGGCGAAAATCGCGCTATTTTTGCCCGCCAGCTGCAAAAATCGCATGGTTTTTGGCCGCTAGCGGCGAAAATCGCGCGGTTTTTGGCCGGTAGCGGAGAAAATCGCGCTATTTTCGCCCGCCAGCTGCAAAAATCGCATAGTTTCTATCCGCTAGCGACGAAATTCGCAAGATGTTTGGCCGCTAGCGGCGAAATTCGCACGATTTTTGGCCGCTAGCGGCGAAAATCGCACGGTTTTTGGCCACTAGCGGCGAAAATCGCCCTATTTTTGGCCGGTAGCGGCGAAAATCGCGATTTTTGCCCGCCAGCTGCGAAAATCGCATGGTTTTTGACCGCTAGCGGCGAAAATCGCGCGGTTTTTGGCCGGTAGCGGCGAAAATCGGTCGATTTTTGGCAGGTAGCGGCAAAATTCGCGCGGTTTTGGCCGCCAGCTGCAAAAATCGCATGGTTTCTGGCCGCTAGCGTCGAAAATAGCGCGATTTTCGGCCGTTAGCGGCAAAAATCGCCCGATTTCTGGCCGCTAGCGGTGAAAATCGCACGGTTTTTGGCCGCTAGCGGCGAAAATCGCGCTATTTTTGGCCGGTAGCGGCGAAAATCGCGATTTTTGCCCACCAGTTGCGAAAATCGCATGGTTTTTGGCCGCTAGCGGCGAAAATCGCGCGGTTTTTGGCCGGTAGCGGCGAAAATCGCGCTATTTTCGCCTGCCAGCTGCAAAAATCGCATAGTTTCTGGCCGCTAGCGGCGAAAATCGCACGATTTTTGGCTGCTTGCGGCAAAATTTGCACGATTTTTGGCCGCTAGCGGCGAAATTTGCACAATTTTTGGCCGCTAGCGGCGAAAATCGCACGGTTTTTGGCCGCTATCGGCGAAAATCGCGCGGTTTTTGGCCGGAAGCGGCGAAAATCGCGTTATTTTTGCCCGCCAGCTGCAAAAATCGCATAGTTTCTGGCCGCTAGCGGCGAAAATCGCACTATTTTTGGCCGTTAGCGGCGAAATTCGCACGATTTTTGGCCGCTAGCGGCGAAAATCGCACGGTTTTTGGCCGCTAGCGGCGAAAATCGCGCTATTTTTGGCCGGTAGCAGCGAAAATCGCGATTTTTGCCCGCCAGCTGCGAAAATCGCATGGTTTTTGGCCGCTAGCGGGGAAAACCGCACGGTTTTTGGCCGCTAGCGGCGAAAATCGCGCTATTTTTGGCCGGTAGCGGCGAAAATCGCGCTATTTTTGGCCCGTAGCGGCAAAAATCGCAATTTTTGCCCGCCAGCTGCGAAAATTGCATATTTTTTGGCTGCTAGCGGGTCAAAAATAGTGCGGTTTTTGGCCAGTATCGGCGAAAATCGTACTATTTTCGCCCGCCAGCTGCAAGAATCGCATAGTTTCTGGCCGCTAGCGGCGAAATTCGGACGATTTTTGGCCGCTAGCGGCGAAATTCGCACTTTTTTTGGACCCTAGCGGCGAAATTTGCACGATTTTTGGCCGCTAGCGGCGAAAATCGCACGGTTTTTGGCCGCTAGCGGCGAAAATCGCGCTATTTTTGGCCGGTAGCGGCGAAAATCGCGATCTTTGCCCGCCAGCTGCAAAAAACGCATGGTTTTTGGCCGCTACCGGCGAAAATCGCGCGGTTTTTGGCCGGTAGCGGCGAAAATCGCGCTATTTTCGCCCGCCAGCTGCAAAAATCGCATAGTTTCTGGCCACTAGCGGCGAAATTCGCACGATTTTTGGCGGCTAGCGGCGAAATTTGCGCGGTTTTCGGCCGTTAGCGGCAAAAATCGCCCGATTTTTGGCCGCTAGCGGCAAAAATCGCACGGTTTGTAGCCGCTAGCAGCAAAAATCGCGCTATTTTTGGCCGGTAGCGGCGAAAATCGCGATTTTTGCCCGCCAGCTGCGAAAATCGCATGGTTTTTGGCCGCTAGCGGCGAAAACCGCGCGGTTTTTGGCCGGTAGCGGCGAAAATCGCCCTATTTTTGCCCGCCAGCTGCAAAAATCGCATAGTTTCTGGCCACTAGCGGCGAAAATCGCACGATTTTTGGCCGCTAGCGGCGAAATTCGCACGATTTTTGGCCGCTAGCTGCGAAATTTGCACGATTTTTGGCCACTAGCGGCGAAAATCGCACGGTTTTTGTCCGCTAGCGGCGAAAATCGCGCTATTTTTGGCCGGTAGCGGCAAAAATCGCGATTTTTGCCCGCCAGCTGCGAAAATCGCATAGATTTTAGCCGCTAGCGGCGAAAATCGCGCGGTTTTTGGCCGGTAGCGGCGAAAATCGGTCGATTTTTGGCAGATAGCGGAAAAATTCGCGCGGTTTTTGGCCGCCAGCTGCAAAAATCGCATGGTTTCTGGCTGCTAGCGTCGAAAATAGCACAGTTTTCGGCCGTTAGCGGCAAAAATCGCCCGATTTTTGGCCGCTAGCGGCGAAAATCGGACGGTTTTCGGCCGCTAGCGGCGAAAATCGCGCGGTTTCTGGCCGGTAGCGGTGAAAATCGCGATTTTTGGCAGATAGCGGAAAAATTCGCATGGTTTTTGGCCACCAGCTGCAAAAATCGCATGGTTTCTGGCCGCTGGCGTCGAAAATAGTGCGGTTTTCGGCCGCTAGCGGCAAAAATCGCCCGATTTTTGGCCGCTAGCGGCGAAAATCGCGCTATTTTTGCCCGGTAGCAGCGAAAATCGCGATTTTTGGTAGGTAGCGGCGAAATTTGCATAATTTTTGGCCAATAGCTGCGAAAATCTCACGGTTTTTGGCCGCTAGCGGCGAAAATCGCGCTAATTTTGGCCGGTAGCGGCGAAAATCGCGCTATTTTTGCCTACCAGCTGCAAAAATCGCATAGTTTCTGGACGCTAGCGGCGAAAATCGCATAATTTTTGGCCGCTAGCGGCGAAATTCGCACGATTTTTGGCCGCTAGTGGCAAAAATCGCGCTAATTTTGGCCGGTAGCGGCGAAAATCGCGCTATTTTTGCCTACCAGCTGCAAAAATCGCATAGTTTCTGGCCGCTAGCGGCGAAAATCGCATAATTTTTGGCCGCTAGCGGCGAAATTCGCACGATTTTTGGCCGCTAGCGGCAAAAATCGCGTTTTTTTGCCCGCCAGCTGTGAAAATCGCATGGTTTTTGGCCGACAGCGGCAAAAATCGCTCGATTTTTGGCCCGTTGCGGCGAAAATCGCATTATTTTTGGCCGCTAGCGGCGAAATTCGCACGATTTTTGGCCGCTAGCAGCGAAAAAAGCGCTATTTTTGGCCAGTAGCTGCGAAAATCGCGATTTTTGCCCGCCACCTGCGAAAATCGCATGGTTTTTGGCCGCTAGCGGCAAAAATAGTGCGATTTTCGCCGCTAGCGGCCAAAAATCGTGCGATTTTCGCCGCTAGCGGCCAAAAATAGTGCGATTTTTGCCGCTAGCGGCCAAAAACCATCATTGTTTGAAAGGGCAAAACAGATTACTGTCAATTAGTTTGACCTAACATCTGCAAGGTCCTGAAGGAATGGAATTTTTTTTTTTGTAAAACTTTGTTTGCTAAAAACAAACCCTGCCTAATGAACCTGCTCATTTTTTTAGAAATGGTAATTGCAACATTATCAAAGGCCATTGTTTTAATAGCCAAAGTACCAAATGAAAGACCAAGAAGCAACAAACAGGTACATGGTAGAAAGGACAAAAGAATGGTTACGAGGACCCTTTCATTTGTTAAAGAAATGACTGGGAAAAATGCTGTCATACCACAAGGGGTCTTAACCCTTGTCATATACATCACTGACGTTAATCTAAATATTACCAACCACAAAAATTGCTGATAACATGTTATAAAAAAAATAAAGAATATAATATTGAGGCCTTAATGCAGATCTCTAACTCTACAAATAGTAACAAGACTGGCAATTTCTTAATATAAAACAGAAAAAAATCCAAGACCTTGCACGTAAGCCAGAACAATCCATATCACAACAATGTGATTGTTGTGATATGTGAATCCATATCACAACAATCGCATAGTTTCTGGCCGCTAGCGGCGAAAATCGCATGGTTTTCGGCCGCTAGCGGCAAAAATCGCGCGGTTTTTGGCCGGTATGGGCGAAAATCGCGCTATTTTTGCCCGCCAGCTGCAAAAATCGCATGGTTTTTGGCCGCTAGCGGCGAAAATCGCGCGGTTTTTGGCCGGTAGCGGAGAAAATCGCGCTATTTTCGCCCGCCAGCTGCAAAAATCGCATAGTTTCTATCCGCTAGCGACGAAATTCGCAAGATGTTTGGCCGCTAGCGGCGAAATTCGCACGATTTTTGGCCGCTAGCGGCGAAAATCGCACGGTTTTTGGCCACTAGCGGCGAAAATCGCCCTATTTTTGGCCGGTAGCGGCGAAAATCGCGATTTTTGCCCGCCAGCTGCGAAAATCGCATGGTTTTTGACCGCTAGCGGCGAAAATCGCGCGGTTTTTGGCCGGTAGCGGCGAAAATCGGTCGATTTTTGGCAGGTAGCGGCAAAATTCGCGCGGTTTTTGGCCGCCAGCTGCAAAAATCGCATGGTTTCTGGCCGCTAGCGTCGAAAATAGCGCGATTTTCGGCCGTTAGCGGCAAAAATCGCCCGATTTCTGGCCGCTAGCGGTGAAAATCGCACGGTTTTTGGCCGCTAGCGGCGAAAATCGCGCTATTTTTGGCCGGTAGCGGCGAAAATCGCGATTTTTGCCCACCAGTTGCGAAAATCGCATGGTTTTTGGCCGCTAGCGGCGAAAATCGCGCGGTTTTTGGCCGGTAGCGGCGAAAATCGCGCTATTTTCGCCTGCCAGCTGCAAAAATCGCATAGTTTCTGGCCGCTAGCGGCGAAAATCGCACGATTTTTGGCTGCTAGCGGCAAAATTTGCACGATTTTTGGCCGCTAGCGGCGAAATTTGCACAATTTTTGGCCGCTAGCGGCGAAAATCGCACGGTTTTTGGCCGCTATCGGCGAAAATCGCGCGGTTTTTGGCCGGAAGCGGCGAAAATCGCGTTATTTTTGCCCGCCAGCTGCAAAAATCGCATAGTTTCTGGCCGCTAGCGGCGAAAATCGCACTATTTTTGGCCGTTAGCGGCGAAAATCGCACTATTTTTGGCCGTTAGCGGCGAAAATCGCACTATTTTTGGCCGTTAGCGGCGAAATTCGCACGATTTTTGGCCGCTAGCGGCGAAAATCGCACGGTTTTTGGCCGCTAGCGGCGAAAATCGCCCTATTTTTGGCCGGTAGCGGCGAAAATCGCGATTTTTGCCCGCCAGCTGCGAAAATCGCATGGTTTTTGACCGCTAGCGGCGAAAATCGCGCGGTTTTTGGCCGGTAGCGGCGAAAATCGGTCGATTTTTGGCAGGTAGCGGCAAAATTCGCGCGGTTTTTGGCCGCCAGCTGCAAAAATCGCATGGTTTCTGGCCGCTAGCGTCGAAAATAGCGCGATTTTCGGCCGTTAGCGGCAAAAATCGCCCGATTTCTGGCCGCTAGCGGTGAAAATCGCACGGTTTTTGGCCGCTAGCGGCGAAAATCGCGCTATTTTTGGCCGGTAGCGGCGAAAATCGCGATTTTTGCCCACCAGTTGCGAAAATCGCATGGTTTTTGGCCGCTAGCGGCGAAAATCGCGCGGTTTTTGGCCGGTAGCGGCGAAAATCGCGCTATTTTCGCCTGCCAGCTGCAAAAATCGCATAGTTTCTGGCCGCTAGCGGCGAAAATCGCACGATTTTTGGCTGCTTGCGGCAAAATTTGCACGATTTTTGGCCGCTAGCGGCGAAATTTGCACAATTTTTGGCCGCTAGCGGCGAAAATCGCACGGTTTTTGGCCGCTATCGGCGAAAATCGCGCGGTTTTTGGCCGGAAGCGGCGAAAATCGCGTTATTTTTGCCCGCCAGCTGCAAAAATCGCATAGTTTCTGGCCGCTAGCGGCGAAAATCGCACTATTTTTGGCCGTTAGCGGCGAAATTCGCACGATTTTTGGCCGCTAGCGGCGAAAATCGCACGGTTTTTGGCCGCTAGCGGCGAAAATCGCGCTATTTTTGGCCGGTAGCAGCGAAAATCGCGATTTTTGCCCGCCAGCTGCGAAAATCGCATGGTTTTTGGCCGCTAGCGGGGAAAATCGCACGGTTTTTGGCCGCTAGCGGCGAAAATCGCGCTATTTTTGGCCGGTAGCGGCGAAAATCGCGCTATTTTTGGCCCGTAGCGGCAAAAATCGCAATTTTTGCCCGCCAGCTGCGAAAATTGCATATTTTTTGGCTGCTAGCGGGTCAAAAATAGTGCGGTTTTTGGCCAGTATCGGCGAAAATCGTACTATTTTCGCCCGCCAGCTGCAAGAATCGCATAGTTTCTGGCCGCTAGCGGCGAAATTCGGACGATTTTTGGCCGCTAGCGGCGAAATTCGCACTTTTTTTGGACCCTAGCGGCGAAATTTGCACGATTTTTGGCCGCTAGCGGCGAAAATCGCACGGTTTTTGGCCGCTAGCGGCGAAAATCGCGCTATTTTTGGCCGGTAGCGGCGAAAATCGCGATCTTTGCCCGCCAGCTGCAAAAAACGCATGGTTTTTGGCCGCTACCGGCGAAAATCGCGCGGTTTTTGGCCGGTAGCGGCGAAAATCGCGCTATTTTCGCCCGCCAGCTGCAAAAATCGCATAGTTTCTGGCCACTAGCGGCGAAATTCGCACGATTTTTGGCGGCTAGCGGCGAAATTTGCGCGGTTTTCGGCCGTTAGCGGCAAAAATCGCCCGATTTTTGGCCGCTAGCGGCAAAAATCGCACGGTTTGTAGCCGCTAGCAGCAAAAATCGCGCTATTTTTGGCCGGTAGCGGCGAAAATCGCGATTTTTGCCCGCCAGCTGCGAAAATCGCATGGTTTTTGGCCGCTACCGGCCAAAAACCGCGCGGTTTTCGCCGCTAGCGGCCAAAAACCATGCGATTTTCGCAGCTGGCGGGCAAAAATCGCGATTTTCGCCGCTACCGGCCAAAAATAGCGCGATTTTTGCTGCTAGCGGCTACAAACCGTGCGATTTTTGCCGCTAGCGGCCAAAAATCGGGCGATTTTTGCCGCTAACGGCCGAAAACCGCGCAAATTTCGCCGCTAGCCGCCAAAAATCGTGCGAATTTCGCCGCTAGTGGCCAGAAACTATGCGATTTTTGCAGCTGGCGGGCGAAAATAGCGCGATTTTCGCCGCTACCGGCCAAAAACCGCGCGATTTTCGCCGGTAGCGGCCAAAAACCATGCGTTTTTTGCAGCTGGCGGGCAAAGATCGCGATTTTCGCCGCTACCGGCCAAAAATAGCGCGATTTTCGCCGCTAGCGGCCAAAAACCTTGCGATTTTCGCCGCTAGCGGCCAAAAATCGTGCAAATTTCGCCGCTAGGGTCCAAAAAAAGTGCGAATTTCGCCGCTAGCGGCCAAAAATCGTCCGAATTTCGCCGCTAGCGGCCAGAAACTATGCGATTCTTGCAGCTGGCGGGCGAAAATAGTACGATTTTCGCCGATACTGGCCAAAAACCGCACTATTTTTGACCCGCTAGCAGCCAAAAAATATGCAATTTTCGCAGCTGGCGGGCAAAAATTGCGATTTTTGCCGCTACGGGCCAAAAATAGCGCGATTTTCGCCGCTACCGGCCAAAAATAGCGCGATTTTCGCCGCTAGCGGCGAAAATCGCACTATTTTTGGCCGCTAGCGGCGAAATTCGCACGATTTTTGGTCGCTAGCGGCGAAATTTGCACGATTTTTGGCCGCTAGCGGCGAAAATCGCACGGTTTTTGGCCGCTAGCGGCGAAAATCGCACTATTTTTGTCCGATAGCGGCGAAAATCGCGATTTTTGCCCGCCAGCTGCGAAAATCGCATGGTTTTTTGGCCGCTAGCGGCGAAAATCGCGCAGTTTTTGGCCGGTAGCGGCGAAAATCGGTCGATTTTTGGCAGATAGCGGCGAAATTCGCGCGGTTTTTTTGCCCGCCAGCTGCGAAAATCGCAGAGTTTCTGGCCCCTACCGCCAAAAATCGCCCGATTTTTGGCCCCTAGCGGCGAAATTCGCACGATTTTTGGCCGCTAGCGGAAAAAATTGCGTTTTTTGCCCGCCAGCTGCGAAAATCGCATGGTTTTTGGCCGCTAGCGGCAAAAATCGCCCGATTTTTGGCCGCTAGCGGCGAAAATCGCATGGTTTTTGGCCGCTAGCGGCGAAAAAAGCGCTATTTTTGCCCGGTAGCGGCGAAAATCGCGATTTTTGGCAGGTAGCCGCGAAATTTGCATGATTTTTGGCCGCTAGCGGCGAAAATCTCACGGTTTTTGGCCGCTAGCGGCAAAAATCGCGCTAATTTTGGCCGGTAGCGGCGAAATCGCGCTATTTTTGCCTACCAGCTGCAAAAATCGCATAGTTTCTGGCCGCTAGCGGCGAAAATCGCATAATTTTTGGCCGCTAGCGGCGAAATTCGCACGATTTTTTGGCCGCTAGCGGCAAAAATCGCGTTTTTTTGCCCGCCAGCTGTGAAAATCGCATGGTTTTTTTCCGATAGCGGCAAAAATCGCTCGATTTTTGGCCCGTTGCGGCGAAAATCGCATTATTTTTGGCCGCTAGCGGCGAAATTCGCACGATTTTTGGCCGCTAGCGGCGAAATTTGCACGATTTTTGGCCGCTATAGCGGCGAAAATCGCACGGTTTTTGGCAGATAGCGGCGAAATTCGCGCGGTTTTTTGCCCGCCAGCTGCGAAAATCGCAGAGTTTCTGGCCCCTACCGCCACAAATCGCCCGATTTTTGGCCCCTAGCGGCGAAATTCGCACGATTTTTGGCCGCTAGCGGCAAAAATCGCGTTTTTTGCCCGCCAGCTGCGAAAATCGCATGGTTTTTGGCCGCTAGCGGCAAAAATCGCCCGATTTTTGGCCGCTAGCGGCGAAATTCGCACGATTTTTGGCCGCTAGCAGCGAAAAAAGCGCTATTTTTGGCCAGTAGCTGCGAAAATCGCGATTTTTGCCCGCCACCTGCGAAATCGCATGGTTTTTGGCCGCTAGCGGCAAAAATAGTGCGATTTTCGCCACTAGCGGCCAAAAATCGTGCGATTTTCGCCGCTAGCGGCCAAAAATAGTGCGATTTTTGCCGCTAGCGGCCAAAAACCATCATTGTTTGAAAGGGCAAAACAGATTACTGTCAATTAGTTTGACCTAACATCTGCAAGGTCCTGAAGGAATGGAATTTTTTTTGTTGTAAAACTTTGTTTGCTAAAAACAACCCTGCCTAATGAACCTGCTCATTTTTTTTTAGAAATGGTAATTGCAACATTATCAAAGGCCATTGTTTTAATAGCCAAAGTACCAAATGAAAGACCAAGAAGCAACAAACAGGTACATGGTAGAAAGGACAAAAGAATGGTTACGAGGACCCTTTCATTTGTTAAAGAAATGACTGGGAAAAATGCTGTCATACCACAAGGGGTCTTAACCCTTGTCATATACATCACTGACGTTAATCTAAATATTACCAACCACAAAAATTGCTGATAACATGTTATAAAAAAAATAAAGAATATAATATTGAGGCCTTAATGCAGATCTCTAACTCTACAAATAGTAACAAGACTGGCAATTTCTTAATATAAAACAGAAAAAAATCCAAGACCTTGCACGTAAGCCAGAACAATCCATATCACAACAATGTGATTGTTGTGATATGTGAATCCATATCACAACAATCGCATAGTTTCTGGCCGCTAGCGGCGAACATCGCATGGTTTTGGCCGCTAGCGGCAAAAATCGCGCGGTTTTTGGCCGGTAGCGGAGAAAATCGCGCTATTTTCGCCCGCCAGCTGCAAAAATCGCATAGTTTCTATCCGCTAGCGACGAAATTCGCAAGATGTTTGGCCGCTAGCGGCGAAATTCGCACGATTTTTGGCCGCTAGCGGCGAAAATCGCACTGTTTTTGGCCACTAGCGGCGAAAATCGCCCTATTTTTGGCCGGTAGCGGCGAAAATCGCGATTTTGCCCGCCAGCTGCGAAAATCGAATGGTTTTTGACCGCTAGCGGCGAAAATCGCGCGGTTTTTGGCCGGTAGCGGCGAAAATCGGTCGATTTTGGCAGGTAGCGGCAAAATTCGCGCGGTTTTTGGCCGCCAGCTGCAAAAATCGCATGGTTTCTGGCCGCTAGCGTCGAAAATAGCGCGGTTTTCGGCCGTTAGCGGCAAAAATCGCCCGATTTCTGGCCGCTAGCGGTGAAAATCGCACGGTTTTTGGCCGCTAGCGGCGAAAATCGCGCTATTTTTGGCCGGTAGCGGCGAAAATCGCGATTTTTGCCCGCCAGCTGCGAAAATCGCATGGTTTTTGGCCGCTAGCGGCGAAAATCGCGCGGTTTTTGGCCGGTAGCGGCGAAAATCGCGCTATTTTCGCCTGCCAGCTGCAAAAATCGCATAGTTTCTAGCTGCTAGCGGCGAAAATCGCACGATTTTTGGCTGCTAGCGGCAAAATTTGCACGATTTTTGGCCGCTAGCGGCGAAATTTGCACAATTTTTGGCCGCTAGCGGCGAAAATCGCACGGTTTTTGGCCGCTATCGGCGAAAATCGCGCGGTTTTTGGCCGGAAGCGGCGAAAATCGCGTTATTTTTGCCCGCCAGCTGCAAAAATCGCATAGTTTCTGGCCGCTAGCGGCGAAAATCGCACTATTTTTGGCCGTTAGCGGCGAAATTCGCACGATTTTTGGCCGCTAGCGGCGAAAATCGCACGGTTTTTGGCCGCTAGCGGCGAAAATCGCGCTATTTTTGGCCGGTAGCGGCGAAAATCGCGATTTTTGCCCGCCAGCTGCGAAAATCGCATGGTTTTTGGCCGCTAGCGGGGAAAATCGCACGGTTTTTGGCCGCTAGCGGCGAAAATCGCGCTATTTTTGGCCGGTAGCGGCGAAAATCGCGCTATTTTTGGCCCGTAGCGGCAAAAATCGCAATTTTTGCCCGCCAGCTGCGAAAATTGCATATTTTTTGGCTGCTAGCGGGTCAAAAATAGTGCGGTTTTGGCCAGTATCGGCGAAAATCGTACTATTTTCGCCCGCCAGCTGCAAAAATCGCATAGTTTCTGGCCGCTAGCGGCGAAATTCGGACGATTTTTGGCCGCTAGCGGCGAAATTCGCACTTTTTTTGGCCGCTAGCGGCAAAAATCGCCCGATTTTTGGCCGCTAGCGGCGAAATTCGCACGATTTTTGGCCGCTAGCAGCGAAAAAAGCGCTATTTTTGGCCAGTAGCTGCGAAAATCGCGATTTTTGCCCGCCACCTGCGAAAATCGCATGGTTTTTGGCCGCTAGCGGCAAAAATAGTGCGATTTTCGCCGCTAGCGGCCAAAAATTGTGCGATTTTCGCCGCTAGCGGCCAAAAATAGTGCGATTTTTGCCGCTAGCGGCCAAAAACCATCATTGTTTGAAAGGGCAAAACAGATTACTGTCAATTAGTTTGACCTAACATCTGCAAGGTCCTGAAGGAATGGAATTTTTTTTTTTGTAAAACTTTGTTTGCTAAAAACAAACCCTGCCTAATGAACCTGCTCATTTTTTTTTAGAAATGGTAATTGCAACATTATCAAAGGCCATTGTTTTAATAGCCAAAGTACCAAATGAAAGACCAAGAAGCAACAAACAGGTACATGGTAGAAAGGACAAAAGAATGGTTACGAGGACCCTTTCATTTGTTAAAGAAATGACTGGGAAAAATGCTGTCATACCACAAGGGGTCTTAACCCTTGTCATATACATCACTGACGTTAATCTAAATATTACCAACCACAAAAATTGCTGATAACATGTTATAAAAAAAATAAAGAATATAATATTGAGGCCTTAATGCAGATCTCTAACTCTACAAATAGTAACAAGACTGGCAATTTCTTAATATAAAACAGAAAAAAAATCCAAGACCTTGCACGTAAGCCAGAACAATCCATATCACAACAATGTGATTGTTGTGATATGTGAATCCATATCACAACAATCGCATAGTTTTCTGGCCGCTAGCGGCGAAAATCGCATGGTTTTTGGCCGCTAGCGGCAAAAATCGCGCGGTTTTTGGCCGGTATGGGCGAAAATCGCGCTATTTTTGCCCGCCAGCTGCAAAAATCGCATGGTTTTTGGCCGCTAGCGGCGAAAATCGCGCGGTTTTTGGCCAATAGCGGAGAAAATCGCGCTATTTTCGCCCGCCAGCTGCAAAAATCGCATAGTTTCTATCCGCTAGCGACGAAATTCGCAAGATGTTTGGCCGCTAGCGGCGAAATTCGCACGATTTTTGGCCGCTAGCGGCGAAAATCGCACGGTTTTTGGCCACTAGCGGCGAAAATCGCCCTATTTTTGGCCGGTAGCGGCGAAAAATCGAGATTTTTGCCCGCCAGCTGCGAAAATCGCATGGTTTTTGACCGCTAGCGGCAAAAATCGCGCGGTTTTTGGCCGGTAGCGGCGAAAATCGGTCGATTTTTGGCAGGTAGCGGCAAAATTCGCGCGGTTTTTGGCCGCCAGCTGCAAAAATCGCATGGTTTCTGGCCGCTAGCGTCGAAAATAGCGCGGTTTTTCGGCCGTTAGCAGCAAAAATCGCCCGATTTCTGCCCGCTAGCGGTGAAAATCCCACGGTTTTTGGCCGCTAGCGGCGAAAATCGCGCTATTTTTGGCCGGTAGCGGCGAAAATCGCGATTTTTTCCCCGCCAGCTGCGAAAATCGCATGGTTTTTGGCCGCTAGCGGCGAAAATCGCGCGGTTTTTGGCCGGTAGCGGCGAAAATCGCGCTATTTTCGCCTGCCAGCTGCAAAAATCGCATAGTTTCTGGCCGCTAGCGGTGAAAATCGCACGATTTTTGGCTGCTAGCGGCAAAATTTGCACGATTTTTGGCCGCTAGCGGCGAAATTTGCACAATTTTTGGCCGCTAGCGGCGAAAATCGCACGGTTTTTGGCCGCTATCGGCGAAAATCGCGCGGTTTTTGGCCGGAAGCGGCGAAAAATCGCGTTATTTTTGCCCGCCAGCTGCAAAAATCGCATAGTTTCTGGCCGCTAGCGGCGAAAATCGCACTATTTTTGGCCGTTAGCGGCGAAATTCGCACGATTTTTGGCCGCTAGCGGCGAAAATCGCACGGTTTTTGGCCGCTAGCGGCGAAAATCGCGCTATTTTTGGCCGGTAGCGGCGAAAATCGCGATTTTTGCCCGCCAGCTGCGAAAATCGCATGGTTTTTGGCCGCTAGCGGGGAAAATCGCACGGTTTTTGGCCGCTAGCGGCGAAAATCGCGCTATTTTTGGCCGGTAGCGGCGAAAATCGCGCTATTTTTGGCCCGTAGCGGCAAAAATCGCAATTTTTGCCCGCCAGCTGCGAAAATTGCATATTTTTTGGCTGCTAGCGGGTCAAAAATAGTGCGGTTTTTGGCCAGTATCGGCGAAAATCGTACTATTTTCGCCCGCCAGCTGCAAAAATCGCATAGTTTCTGGCCGCTAGCGGCGAAACTCGGACGATTTTTGGCCGCTAGCGGCGAAATTCGCACTTTTTTTAGCCCCTAGCGGCGAAATTTGCACGATTTTTGGCCGCTAGCGGCGAAAATCGCACGGTTTTTGGCCGCTAGCGGCGAAAATCGCGCTATTTTTGGCCGGTAGCGGCGAAAATCGCGATCTTTGCCCGCCAGCTGCAAAAAAACGCATGGTTTTTGGCCGCTACCGGCGAAAATCGCGCGGTTTTTGGCCGGTAGCGGCGAAAATCGCGCTTTTTTTCGCCCGCCAGCTGCAAAAATCGCATAGTTTCTGGCCACTAGCGGCGAAATTCGCACGATTTTTGGCGGCTAGCGGCGAAATTTGCGCGGTTTTCGGCCGTTAGCGGCAAAAATCGCGATTTTTGCCCGCCAGCTGCGAAAATCGCATAGATTTTAGCCGCTAGCGGCGAAAATCGCGCGGTTTTTGGCCGGTAGCGGCGAAAATCGGTCGATTTTTGGCAGATAGCGGAAAAATTCGCGCGGTTTTTGGCCGCCAGCTGCAAAAATCGCAAGGTTTCTGGCTGCTAGCGTCGAAAATAGCACAGTTTTCGGCCGTTAGCGGCAAAAATCGCCCGATTTTTGGCCGCTAGCGGCGAAAATCGGACGGTTTTCGGCCGCTAGCGGCGAAAGTCGCGCTATTTTTGGCCGGTAGCGGCGAAAATCGCATGGTTTTTGGCCGCTAGCGGCTAAAATCGCGCGGTTTCTGGCCGGTAGCGGTGAAAATCGCGATTTTTGGGAGGTATCGGCGAAATTCGCGCGATTTTTGCCCGCCAGCTGCAAAAATCGCATGGTTTCTGGCCGCTAGCGTCGAAAATAGTGCGGTTTTCCGCCCCTAGCGGCAAAAATCGCCCGATTTTTGGCCGCTAGCGGCGAAAATCGCACGGTTTTTGGCCGCTAGCGGCGAAAATCGCGCTATTTTTGCCCGGTAGCGGCGAAAATCGCGATTTTTGGCAGGTAGCCGCGAAATTTGCATGATTTTTGGCCGCTAGCGGCGAAAATCTCACGGTTTTTGGCCGCTAGCGGCGAAAATCGCGCTAATTTTGGCCGGTAGCGGCGAAAATCGCGCTATTTTTGCCTACCAGCTGCAAAAATCGCATAGTTTCTGGCCGCTAGCGGCGAAAATCGCATAATTTTTGGCCGCTAGCGGCGAAATTCGCACGATTTTTGGCCGCTAGCGGCAAAAATCGCGTTTTTTGCCCACCAGCTGCGAAAATCGCATGGTTTTTGGCCGCTAGTGGCAAAAATCGCCCGATTTTTGGCCCGTAGCGGCGAAAATCGCACGGTTTTTGGCCGCTAGCTGCGAAAATCGCGCGGTTTTTGGCCGGTAGCGGCGAAAATCGCGCTATTTTTGCCCGCCAGCTGCAAAAATCGCATAGTTTCTGGCCACTAGCGGCGAAAATCGCACTATTTTTGGCCGCTAGCAGCGAAATTCGCACGATTTTTGGCCGCTAGCGGGGAAATTTGCACGATTTTTGGCCGCTAGCGGCGAAAATCGCACGGTTTTTGGCCGCTAGCGGCGAAAATCGCACTATTTTTGTCCGATAGCGGCGAAAATCGCGATTTTTGCCCGCCAGCTGCGAAAATCGCATGGTTTTTGGCCGCTAGCGGCGAAAATCGCGCAGTTTTTGGCCGGTAGCGGCGAAAATCGGTCGATTTTTGGCAGATAGCGGCGAAATTCGCGCGGTTTTTTGGCCGCCAGCTGCTAAAATCGCATAGTTTCTGGCCGCTACCGGCGAAAATCGCACGATTTTCGGCCGCTAGCGGCGAAATTCGCACGATTTTTGGCCGCTAGCGGCAAAAATCGCGTTTTTTTGCCCGCCAGCTGCGAAAATCGCATAGTTTCTGGCCGCTACCGCCAAAAATCGCCCGATTTTTGGCCCCTAGCGGCGAAATTCGCACGATTTTTGCCCGCCAGCTGCAAAAATCGCATAGTTTCTGGCCACTAGCGGCGAAAATCGCACTATTTTTGGCCGCTAGCGGCGAAATTCGCACGATTTTTGGCCGCTAGCGGCGAAATTTGCACGATTTTTGGCCGCTAGCGGCGAAAATCGCACGGTTTTTGGCCGCTAGCGGCGAAAATCGCACGGTTTTTGGCCGCTAGCGGCGAAAATCACACTATTTTTGTCCGATAGCGGCGAAAATCGCGATTTTTGCCCGCCAGCTGCGAAAATCGCATGGTTTTTGGCCGCTAGCGGCGAAAATCGCGCAGTTTTTGGCCGGTAGCGGCGAAAATCGCGCAGTTTCTGGCCGGTAGCGGCGAAAATAGGTCGATTTTTGGCAGATAGCGGCGAAATTCGCGCGGTTTTTGGCCGCCAGCTGATAAAATCCCATAGTTTCTGGCCGCTACCGGCGAAAATCGCACGATTTTTGGCCGCTAGCGGCGAAATTCGCACGATTTTTGGCCGCTAGCGGCAAAAATCGCGTTTTTTGCCCGCCAGCTGCGAAAATCGCAGAGTTTCTGGCCCCTACCGCCAAAAATCGCCCAATTTTTTGCCCGCCAGCTGCGAAAATCGCACGATTTTTGGCCGCTAGCGGAGAAATTTGCACGATTTTTGGCCGCTAGCGGCGAAATTTGCACAATTTTTGGCCGCTAGCGGCGAAAATCGCACGGTTTTTGGCCGCTATCAGCGAAAATCGCGCGGTTTTTGGCCGGAAGCGGCGAAAATCGCGTTATTTTTGCCCGCCAGCTGCAAAAATCGCATAGTCTCTGGCCGCTAGCGGCGAAAATCGCACTATTTTTGGCCGTTAGCGGCGAAATTCGCACGATTTTTGGCCGCTAGCGTCGAAAATCGCACGGTTTTTGGCCGCTACCGGCGAAAATCGCGCTATTTTTGGCCGGTAGTGGCGAAAATCGTGATTTTTTGCCCGCCAGCTGCGAAAATCGCATGGTTTTTGGCCGCTAGCGGCAAAAATAGTGCGATTTTCGCCGCTAGCGGCCAAAAATCGTGCGATTTTCGCCGCTAGCGGCCAAAAATAGTGCGATTTTTGCCGCTAGCGGCGAAAATCGCGCGGTTTTTGGCCGCTAGCGGCGAAAATCGCGCAGTTTTTGGCCGGTAGCGGCGAAAATCGGTCGATCTTTGGCAGATAGCGGCGAAATTCGCGCGGTTTTTCGCCGCCAGCTGCTAAAATCGCATAGTTTCTGGCCGCTACCGGCGAAAATCGCACGATTTTTGGCCGCTAGCGGCAAAAATCGCGTTTTTTGCCCGCCAGCTGCGAAAATCACACAGTTTCTGGCCGCTACCGCTAAAAATTGCCCGATTTTTGGCCCCTAGCGGCGAAATTCGCACGATTTTTGGCCGCTAGCGGCAAAAATCGATTTTTTTGCCCGCCAGCTGCGAAAATCGCATGGTTTTTGGCCGCTAGCGGCAAAAATCGCCCGATTTTTGGCCCCTAGCGGCGAAAATCGCACGGTTTTTGGCCGCTAGCGGCGAAAAAAGCGCTATTTTTGGCCAGTAGCTGCGAAAATCGCGATTTTTGCCCGCCACCTGCGAAAATCGCATGGTTTTTGGCCGCTAGCGGCAAAAATCGCACTATTTTTGGCCGCTAGCGGCGAAAATCGCACTATTTTTGGCCGCTAGCGGCGAAAATCGCACTATTTTTGGCCGTTAACGGCGAAATTCGCACGATTTTTGGCCGCTAGCGGGGAAAATCGCACGGTTTTTGGCCGCTAGCGGCGAAAATCGCGCTATTTTTGGCCGGTAGCGGCGAAAATCGCGCTATTTTTGGCCCGTAGCGGCAAAAATCGCAATTTTTGCCCGCCAGCTGCGAAAATTGCATGGTTTTTGGCCGCTAGCGGGTCAAAAATAGCGTGGTTTTTGGCCGGTATCGGCGAAAATCGTACTATTTTCGCCCGCCAGCTGCAAAAATCGCATAGTTTCTGGCCGCTAGCGGCGAAATTCGCACTTTTTTTGGCCCCTAGCGGCGAAAATCGCACGGTTTTTGGCCGCTAGCGGCGAAAATCGCGCTATTTTTGGCCGGTAGCGTCGAAAATCGGGATCTTTGCCTGCCAGCTGCGAAAAACGCATGGTCTTTGGCCGCTACCGGCAAAAATCGCGCGGTTTTTGGCCGGTAGCGGCGAAAATCGCGATTTTTGGCCGCCAGCTGCGAAAATCGCATGGTTTTTGGCCCCTAGCGGCTAAAATCGCGCGGTTTCTGGCCGGTAGCGGTGAAAATCGCGATTTTTGGCAGATAGCGGAAAAAATTCGCGTGGTTTTTGGCCGCCAGCTGCAAAAATCGCATGGTTTCTGGCCGCTAGCGTCGAAAATAGTGCGGTTTTCGGCCGCTAGCGGCAAAAATCGCCCGATTTTTGGCCGCTAGCGGCGAAAATCGCGCTATTTTTGCCCGGTAGCGGCAAAAATCGCGATTTTTGGCCAATAGCTGCGAAAATCTCAAGGTTTTTGGCCGCTAGCGGCGAAAATCGCGCTAATTTTGGCGGGTAGCGGCGAAAATCGCGCTATTTTTGCCTACCAGCTGCAAAAATCGCATAGTTTCTGGCCGCTAGCGGCGAAAATCGCATAATTTTTGGCCGCTAGCGGCGAAATTCGCACGATTTTTGGCCGCTAGCGGCAAAAATCGCGCTAATTTTGGCCGGTAGCGGCGAAAATCGCGCTATTTTTGCCTACCAGCTGCAAAAATCGCATAGTTTCTGGCCGCTAGCGGCGAAAATCGCATAATTTTTGGCCGCTAGCGGCGAAATTCGCACGATTTTTGGCCGCTAGCGGCAAAAATCGCGTTTTTTGCCCGCCAGCTGTGAAAATCGCATGGTTTTTGGCCGATAGCGGCAAAAATCGCTCGATTTTTGGCCCGTAGCGGCGAAAATCGCACTATTTTTGGCCGCTAGCGGCGAAATTCGCACGATTTTTGGCCGCTAGCGGCGAAATTTGCACGATTTTTGGCCGCTAGCGGCGAAAATCGCACGGTTTTTGGCCGCTAGCGGCGAAAATCGCACTATTTTTGTCCGATAGCGGCGAAAATCGCGATTTTTGCCCGCCAGCTGCGAAAATCGCATGGTTTTTGGCCGCTAGCGGCGAAAATCGCGCAGTTTTTGGCCGGTAGCGGCGAAAATCGGTCGATTTTTGGCAGATAGCGGCGAAATTCGCGCGGTTTTTTTGCCCGCCAGCTGCGAAAATCGCAGAGTTTCTGGCCCCTACCGCCAAAAATCGCCCGATTTTTGGCCCCTAGCGGCGAAATTCGCACGATTTTTGGCCGCTAGCGGAAAAAAATTGCGTTTTTTGCCCGCCAGCTGCGAAAATCGCATGGTTTTTGGCCGCTAGCGGCAAAAATCGCCCGATTTTTGGCCCCTAGCGGCGAAAATCGCACGGTTTTTGGCTGCTAGCGGCGAAAAAAGCGCTATTTTTGGCCGGTAGCTGTGAAAATCGCAATTTTTGCCCGCCACCTGCGAAAATCGCATGGTTTTTGGCCGCTAGCGGCAAAAATCGCACTATTTTTGGCCGCTAGCGGCGAAAATCGCACGATTTTTGGCCGCTAGCGGCGAAATTTGCACGATTTTTGGCCGCTAGCGGTGAAATTTGCACAATTTTTGGCCGCTAGCGGCGAAAATCGCACGGTTTTTGGCCGCTATCGGCGAAAATCGCGCGGTTTTTGGCCGGAAGCGGCGAAAATCGCGTTATTTTTGCCCGCCAGCTGCAAAAATCGCATAGTTTCTGGCCGCTAGCGGCGAAAATCGCACTATTTTTGGCCGGTAGCGGCGAAAATCGCGATTTTTGGCAGGTAGCGGCAAAAATTTGCATGATTTTTGGCCAATAGCTGCGAAAATCTCAAGGTTTTTGGCCGCTAGCGGCGAAAATCGCGCTAATTTTGGCCGGTAGCGGCGAAAATCGCGCTATTTTTGCCTACCAGCTGCAAAAATCGCATAGTTTCTGGCCGCTAGCGGCGAAAATTGCATAATTTTTGGCCGCTATAGGCGAAATTCGCACGATTTTTGGCCGCTAGCGGCAAAAATCGCGCTAATTTTGGCCGGTAGCGGCGAAAATCGCGCTATTTTTGCCTACCAGCTGCAAAAATCGCATAGTTTCTGGCCGCTAGCGGCGAAAATTGCATAATTTTTGGCCGCTAGCGGCGAAATTCGCACCATTTTTGGCCGCTAGCGGCAAAAATCGCGCTAATTTTGGCCGGTAGCGGCGAAAATCGCGCTATTTTTGCCTACCAGCTGCAAAAATCGCATAGTTTCTGGCCGCTAGCGGCGAAAATCGCATAATTTTTGGCCGCTAGCGGCGAAATTCGCACGATTTTTGGCCGCTAGCGGCAAAAATTGCGTTTTTTGCCCGCCAGCTTTGAAAATCGCATGGTTTTTGGCCGATAGCGGCAAAAATCGCTCGATTTTTGGCCCGTAGCGGCGAAAATCGCACTATTTTTGGCCGCTAGCGGCGAAATTCGCACGTTTTTTTGGCCGCTAGCGGTGAAATTTTCACGATTTCTGGCCGCTAGCGGCGAAAATCGCACGGTTTTTGGCCGCTAGCGGCGAAAATCGCACTATTTTTGTCCGATAGCGGCGAAAATCGCGATTTTTGCCCGCCAGCTGCGAAATTCGCGCGTTTTTTTGCCCACCAGCTGCGAAAATCGCAGAGTTTCTGGCCCCTACCGCCAAAAATCGCCCGATTTTTGGCCCCTAGCGGCGAAATTCGCACGATTTTTGGCCGCTAGTGGAAAAAAATTGCGTTTTTTTGCCCGCCAGCTGCGAAAATCGCATGGTTTTTGGCCGCTAGCGGCTAAAATCGCGCGGTTTCTGACCGGTAGCGGTGAAAATCGCGATTTTTGGCAGATAGCGGAAAAATTCGCGTGGTTTTTGGCCACCAGCTGCAAAAATCGCATGGTTTCTGGCCGCTAGCGTCGAAAATAGTGCGGTTTTCGGCCGCTAGCGGCAAAAATCGCCCGATTTTTGGCCGCTAGCGGCGAAAATCGCGCTATTTTTGCCCGGTAGCGGCGAAAATCGCGATTTTTGGTAGGTAGCGGCGAAATTTGCATGATTTTTGGCCAATAGCTGCGAAAATCTCACGGTTTTTGGCCGCTAGCGGCGAAAATCGCGCTAATTTTGGCCGGTAGCGGCGAAAATCGCGCTAATTTTGGCCGGTAGCGGCGAAAATCGCGCTATTTTTGCCTACCAGCTGCAAAAATCGCATAGTTTCTGGCCGCTAGCGGCGAAAATCGCATAATTTTTGGCCGCTAGCGGCGAAATTCGCACGATTTTTGGCCGCTAGCGGCAAAAATCGCGTTTTTTGCCCGCCAGCTGTGAAAATCGCATGGTTTTTGGCCGATAGCGGCAAAAATCGATCGATTTTTGGCCCGTTGCGGCGAAAATCGCATTATTTTTGGCCGCTAGCGGCGAAATTCGCACGATTTTTGGCCGCTAGCGGCGAAATTTGCACGATTTTTGGCCGCTAGCGGCGAAAATCGCACGGTTTTTTGGCAGATAGCGGCGAAATTCGCGCGGTTTTTTTGCCCGCCAGCTGCGAAAATCGCAGAGTTTCTGGCCCCTACCGCCACAAATCGCTCGATTTTTGGCCCCTAGCGGCGAAATTCGCACGATTTTTGGCCGCTAGCGGAGAAAATCGGTCGATTTTTGGCAGGTAGCGGCAAAATTCGCGCGGTTTTTGGCCGCCAGCTGCAAAAATCGCATGGTTTCTGGCCGCTAGCGGCAAAAATCGCGTTTTTTGCCCGCCAGCTGCGAAAATCGCATGGTTTTTGGCCGCTAGCGGCAAAAATCGCCCGATTTTTGGCCGCCAGCGGCGAAATTCGCATGATTTTTGGCCGCTAGCAGCGAAAAAAGCGCTATTTTTGGCCAGTAGCTGCGAAAATCGCGATTTTTGCCCGCCACCTGCGAAAATCGCATGGTTTTTGGCCGCTAGCGGCAAAAATAGTGCGATTTTCGCCGCTAGCGGCCAAAAATCGTGTGATTTTCGCCGCTAGCGGCCAAAAATAGTGCGATTTTTGCCGCTAGCGGCCAAAAACCATCATTGTTTGAAAGGGCAAAACAGATTACTGTCAATTAGTTTGACCTAACATCTGCAAGGTCCTGAAGGAATGGAATTTTTTTTTTTTGTAAAACTTTGTTTGCTAAAAACAAACCCTGCCTAATGAACCTGCTCATTTTTTTTTAGAAATGGTAATTGCAACATTATCAAAGGCCATTGTTTTAATAGCCAAAGTACCAAATGAAAGACCAAGAAGCAACAAACAGGTACATGGTAGAAAGGACAAAAGAATGGTTACGAGGACCCTTTCATTTGTTAAAGAAATGACTGGGAAAAATGCTGTCATACCACAAGGGGTCTTAACCCTTGTCATATACATCACTGACGTTAATCTAAATATTACCAACCACAAAAATTGCTGATAACATGTTATAAAAAAAATAAAGAATATAATATTGAGGCCTTAATGCAGATCTCTAACTCTACAAATAGTAACAAGACTGGCAATTTCTTAATATAAAACAGAAAAAAATCCAAGACCTTGCACGTAAGCCAGAACAATCCATATCACAACAATGTGATTGTTGTGATATGTGAATCCATATCACAACAATCGCATAGTTTCTGGCCGCTAGCGGCGAAAATCGCATGGTTTTTGGCCGCTAGCGGCAAAAATCGCGCGGTTTTTGGCCGGTATGGGCGAAAATCGCGCTATTTTTGCCCGCCAGCTGCAAAAATCGCATGGTTTTTGGCCGCTAGCGGCGAAAATCGCGCGGTTTTTGGCCGGTAGCGGAGAAAATCGCGCTATTTTCGCCCGCCAGCTGCAAAAATCGCATAGTTTCTATCCGCTAGCGACGAAATTCGCAAGATGTTTGGCCGCTAGCGGCGAAATTCGCACGATTTTTGGCCGCTAGCGGCGAAAATCGCACGGTTTTTGGCCACTAGCGGCGAAAATCGCCCTATTTTTGGCCGGTAGCGGCGAAAATCGCGATTTTTGCCCGCCAGCTGCGAAAATCGCATGGTTTTTGACCGCTAGCGGCGAAAATCGCGCGGTTTTTGGCCGGTAGCGGCGAAAATCGGTCGATTTTTGGCAGGTAGCGGCAAAATTCGCGCGGTTTTTGGCCGCCAGCTGCAAAAATCGCATGGTTTCTGGCCGCTAGCGTCGAAAATAGCGCGGTTTTCGGCCGTTAGCGGCAAAAATCGCCCGATTTCTGGCCGCTAGCGGTGAAAATCGCACGGTTTTTGGCCGCTAGCGGCGAAAATCGCGCTATTTTTGGCCGGTAGCGGCGAAAATCGCGATTTTTGCCCGCCAGCTGCGAAAATCGCATGGTTTTTGGCCGCTAGCGGCGAAAATCGCGCGGTTTTTGGCCGGTAGCGGCGAAAATCGCGCTATTTTCACCTGTCAGCTGCAAAAATCGCATATAGTTTCTGGCCGCTAGCGGCGAAAATCGCACGATTTTTGGCTGCTAGCGGCAAAATTTGCACGATTTTTGGCCGCTAGCGGCGAAATTTGCACAATTTTTGGCCGCTAGCGGCGAAAATCGCACGGTTTTTGGCCGCTATCGGCGAAAATCGCGCGGTTTTTGGCCGGAAGCGGCGAAAATCGCGTTATTTTTGCCCGCCAGCTGCAAAAATCGCATAGTTTCTGGCCGCTAGCGGCGAAAATCGCACTATTTTTGGCCGTTAGCGGCGAAATTCGCACGATTTTTGGCCGCTAGCGGCGAAAATCGCACGGTTTTTGGCCGCTAGCGGCGAAAATCGCGCTATTTTTGGCCGGTAGCGGCGAAAATCGCGCTATTTTTGGCCCGTAGCGGCGAAAATCGCGATTTTTGCCCGCCAGCTGCGAAAATCGCATGGTTTTTGACCGCTAGCGGCGAAAATCGCGCGGTTTTTGGCCGGTAGCGGCGAAAATCGGTCGATTTTTGGCAGGTAGCGGCAAAATTCGCGCGGTTTTTGGCCGCCAGCTGCAAAAATCGCATGGTTTCTGGCCGCTAGCGGCAAAAATCGCGTTTTTTGCCCGCCAGCTGCGAAAATCGCATGGTTTTTGGCCGCTAGCGGCAAAAATCGCCCGATTTTTGGCCGCCAGCGGCGAAATTCGCATGATTTTTGGCCGCTAGCAGCGAAAAAAGCGCTATTTTTGGCCAGTAGCTGCGAAAATCGCGATTTTTGCCCGCCACCTGCGAAAATCGCATGGTTTTTGGCCGCTAGCGGCAAAAATAGTGCGATTTTCGCCGCTAGCGGCCAAAAATCGTGTGATTTTCGCCGCTAGCGGCCAAAAATAGTGCGATTTTTGCCGCTAGCGGCCAAAAACCATCATTGTTTGAAAGGGCAAAACAGATTACTGTCAATTAGTTTGACCTAACATCTGCAAGGTCCTGAAGGAATGGAATTTTTTTTTTTGTAAAACTTTGTTTGCTAAAAACAAACCCTGCCTAATGAACCTGCTCATTTTTTTTTAGAAATGGTAATTGCAACATTATCAAAGGCCATTGTTTTAATAGCCAAAGTACCAAATGAAAGACCAAGAAGCAACAAACAGGTACATGGTAGAAAGGACAAAAGAATGGTTACGAGGACCCTTTCATTTGTTAAAGAAATGACTGGGAAAAATGCTGTCATACCACAAGGGGTCTTAACCCTTGTCATATACATCACTGACGTTAATCTAAATATTACCAACCACAAAAATTGCTGATAACATGTTATAAAAAAATAAAGAATATAATATTGAGGCCTTAATGCAGATCTCTAACTCTACAAATAGTAACAAGACTGGCAATTTCTTAATATAAAACAGAAAAAAATCCAAGACCTTGCACGTAAGCCAGAACAATCCATATCACAACAATGTGATTGTTGTGATATGTGAATCCATATCACAACAATCGCATAGTTTCTGGCCGCTAGCGGCGAAAATCGCATGGTTTTTGGCCGCTAGCGGCAAAAATCGCGCGGTTTTTGGCCGGTATGGGCAAAAATCGCGCTATTTTTGCCCGCCAGCTGCAAAAATCGCATGGTTTTTGGCCGCTAGCGGCGAAAATCGCGCGGTTTTTGGCCGGTAGCGGAGAAAATCGCGCTATTTTCGCCCGCCAGCTGCAAAAATCGCATAGTTTCTATCCGCTAGCGACGAAATTCGCAAGATGTTTGGCCGCTAGCGGCGAAATTCGCACGATTTTTGGCCGCTAGCGGCGAAAATCGCACGGTTTTTGGCCACTAGCGGCGAAAATCGCCCTATTTTTGGCCGGTAGCGGCGAAAATCGCGATTTTTGCCCGCCAGCTGCGAAAATCGCATGGTTTTTGACCGCTAGCGGCGAAAATCGCGCGGTTTTTGGCCGGTAGCGGCGAAAATCGGTCGATTTTTGGCAGGTAGCGGCAAAATTCGCGCGGTTTTTGGCCGCCAGCTGCAAAAATCGCATGGTTTCTGGCCGCTAGCGTCGAAAATAGCGCGGTTTTCGGCCGTTAGCGGCAAAAATCGCCCGATTTCTGGCCGCTAGCGGTGAAAATCGCACGGTTTTTGGCCGCTAGCGGCGAAAATCGCGCTATTTTTGGCCGGTAGCGGCGAAAATCGCGATTTTTGCCCGCCAGCTGCGAAAATCGCATGGTTTTTGGCCGCTAGCGGCGAAAATCGCGCGGTTTTTGGCCGGTAGCGGCGAAAATCGCGCTATTTTCACCTGTCAGCTGCAAAAATCGCATAGTTTCTGGCCGCTAGCGGCGAAAATCGCACGATTTTTGGCTGCTAGCGGCAAAATTTGCACGATTTTTGGCCGCTAGCGGCGAAATTTGCACAATTTTTGGCCGCTAGCGGCGAAAATCGCACGGTTTTTGGCCGCTATCGGCGAAAATCGCGCGGTTTTTGGCCGGAAGCGGCGAAAATCGCGTTATTTTTGCCCGCCAGCTGCAAAAATCGCATAGTTTCTGGCCGCTAGCGGCGAAAATCGCACTATTTTTGGCCGTTAGCGGCGAAATTCGCACGATTTTTGGCCGCTAGCGGCGAAAATCGCACGGTTTTTGGCCGCTAGCGGCGAAAATCGCGCTATTTTTGGCCGGTAGCGGCGAAAATCGCGCTATTTTTGGCCCGTAGCGGCAAAAATCGCAATTTTTGCCCGCCAGCTGCGAAAATTGCATATTTTTTGGCTGCTAGCGGGTCAAAAATAGTGCGGTTTTTGGCCAGTATCGGCGAAAATCGTACTATTTTCGCCCGCCAGCTGCAAAAATCGCATAGTTTCTGGCCGCTAGCGGCGAAATTCGGACGATTTTTGGCCGCTAGCGGCGAAATTCGCACTTTTTTTTGGCCCCTAGCGGCGAAATTTGCACGATTTTTGGCCGCTAGCGGCGAAAATCACACGGTTTTTGGCCGCTAGCGGCGAAAATCGCGCTATTTTTGGCCGGTAGCGGCGAAAATCGCGATCTTTGCCCGCCAGCTGCAAAAAAACGCATGGTTTTTGGCCGCTACCGGCGAAAATCGCGCGGTTTTTGGCCGGTAGCGGCGAAAATCGCGCTATTTTCGCCCGCCAGCTGCAAAAATCGCATAGTTTCTGGCCACTAGCGGCGAAATTCGCACGATTTTTGGCGGCTAGCGGCGAAATTTGCGCGGTTTTCGGCCGTTAGCGGCAAAAATCGCCCGATTTTTGGCCGCTAGCGGCAAAAATCGCACGGTTTGTAGCCGCTAGCAGCAAAAATTGCGCTATTTTTGGCCGGTAGCGGCGAAAATCGCGATTTTTGCCCGCCAGCTGCGAAAATCGCATGGTTTTTGGCCGCTAGCGGCGAAAACCGCGCGGTTTTTGGCCGGTAGCGGCGAAAATCGCGCTATTTTTGCCCGCCAGCTGCAAAAATCGCATAGTTTCTGGCCACTAGCGGCGAAAATCGCACGATTTTTGGCCGCTAGCGGCGAAATTCGCACGATTTTTGGCCGCTAGCTGCGAAATTTGCACGATTTTTGGCCACTAGCGGCGAAAATCGCACGGTTTTTGTCCGCTAGCGGCGAAAATCGCGCTATTTTTGGCCGGTAGCGGCAAAAATCGCGATTTTTGCCCGCCAGCTGCCAAAATCGCATAGATTTTAGCCGCTAGCGGCGAAAGTCGCGCTATTTTTGGCCGGTAGCGGCGAAAATCGCATGGTTTTTGGCCGCTAGCGGCTAAAATCGCGCGGTTTCTGGCCGGTAGCGGTGAAAATCGCGATTTTTGGGAGGTATCGGCGAAATTCGCGCGATTTTTGCCCGCCAGCTGCAAAAATCGCATGGTTTCTGGCCGCTAGCGTCGAAAATAGTGCGGTTTTCCGCCCCTAGCGGCAAAAATCGCCCGATTTTTGGCCGCTAGCGGCGAAAATCGCATGGTTTTTGGCCGCTAGCGGCGAAAATCGCGCTATTTTTGCCCGGTAGCGGCGAAAATCGCGATTTTTGGCAGGTAGCCGCGAAATTTGCATGATTTTTGGCCGCTAGCGGCGAAAATCTCACGGTTTTTGGCCGCTAGCGGCAAAAATCGCGCTAATTTTGGCCGGTAGCGGCGAAAATCGCGCTATTTTTGCCTACCAGCTGCAAAAATCGCATAGTTTCTGGCCGCTAGCGGCGAAAATCGCATAATTTTTGGCCGCTAGCGGCGAAATTCGCACGATTTTTGGCCGCTAGCGGCAAAAATCGCATTTTTTGCCCACCAGCTGCGAAAATCGCATGGTTTTTGGCCGCTAGTGGCAAAAATCGCCCGATTTTTGGCCCGTAGCGGCGAAAATCGCACGGTTTTTGGCCGCTATCGGCGAAAATTGCGCTATTTTTGGCCGGTAGCGGCGAAATTCGCGATTTTTGGCCGCCAGCTGCGAAAATCGCATGGTTTTTGGCCGCAAGCGGCGAAAATCGCGCGGTTTTTGGCCGGTAGCGGCGAAAATCGCGCTATTTTTGCCCGCCAGCTGCAAAAATCGCATAGTTTCTGGCCACTAGCGGCGAAAATCGCACTATTTTTGGCCGCTAGCAGCGAAATTCGCACGATTTTTGGCCGCTAGCGGCGAAATTTGCACCATTTTTGGCCGCTAGCGGCGAAAATCGCACGGTTTTTGGCCGCTAGCGGCGAAAATCGCACTATTTTTGTCCGATAGCGGCGAAAATCGCGATTTTTGCCCGCCAGCTGCGAAAATCGCATGGTTTTTGGCCGCTAGCGGCGAAAATCGCGCAGTTTTGGCCGGTAGCGGCGAAAATCGGTCGATTTTTGGCAGATAGCGGCGAAATTCGCGCGGTTTTTGGCCGCCAGCTGCTAAAATCGCATAGTTTCTGGCCGCTACCGGCGAAAATCGCACGATTTTCGGCCGCTAGCGGCGAAATTCGCACGATTTTTGGCCGCTAGCAGCGAAATTCGCACGATTTTTGGCCGCTAGCGGCAAAAATCGCGTTTTTTGCCCGCCAGCTGCGAAAATCGCATAGTTTCTGGCCGCTACCGCCAAAAATCGCCCGATTTTTGGCCCCTAGCGGCGAAATTCGCACGATTTTTGCCCGCCAGCTGCAAAAATCGCATAGTTTCTGGCCACTAGCGGCGAAAATCGCACTATTTTTGGCCGCTAGCGGCGAAATTCGCACGATTTTTGGCCGCTAGCGGCGAAATTTGCACGATTTTTGGCCGCTAGCGGCGAAAATCGCACGGTTTTTGGCCGCTAGCGGCGAAAATCACACTATTTTTGTCCGATAGCGGCGAAAATCGCGATTTTTGCCCGCCAGCTGCGAAAATCGCATGGTTTTTGGCCGCTAGCGGCGAAAATCGCGCAGTTTTTGGCCGGTAGCGGCGAAAATCGCGCAGTTTTTGGCCGGTAGCGGCGAAAATAGGTCGATTTTTGGCAGATAGCGGCGAAATTCGCGCGGTTTTTGGCCGCCAGCTGATAAAATCCCATAGTTTCTGGCCGCTACCGGCGAAAATCGCACGATTTTTGGCCGCTAGCGGCGAAATTCGCACGATTTTTGGCCGCTAGCGGCAAAAATCGCGTTTTTTTGCCCGCCAGCTGCGAAAATCGCAGAGTTTCTGGCCCCTACCGCCAAAAATCGCCCAATTTTTTGCCCCTAGCGGCGAAATTCGCACGATTTTTGGCCGCTAGCGGCAAAAATCGCGTTTTTTGCCCGCCAGCTGCGAAAATCGCACGATTTTTGGCCGCTAGCGGCGAAATTTGCACGATTTTTGGCCGCTAGCGGCGAAATTTGCACAATTTTTGGCCGCTTGCGGCGAAAATCGCGCGGTTTTTGGCCGGAAGCGGCGAAAATCGCGTTATTTTTGCCCGCCAGCTGCAAAAATCGCATAGTTTCTGGCCGCTAGCGGCGAAAATCGCACTATTTTTGGCCGTTAGCGGCGAAATTCGCACGATTTTTGGCCGCTAGCGTCGAAAATCGCACGGTTTTTGGCCGCTACCGGCGAAAATCGCGCTATTTTTGGCCGGTAGTGGCGAAAATCGTGATTTTTGCCCGCCAGCTGCGAAAATCGCATGGTTTTTGGCCGCTAGTGGGGAAAATCGCGCGGTTTTTGGCCGCTAGCGGCGAAAATCGCGCAGTTTTTGGCCGGTAGCGGCGAAAATCGGTCGATTTTTGGCAGATAGCGGCGAAATTCGCGCGGTTTTTGGCCGCCAGCTGCTAAAATCGCATAGTTTCTGGCCGCTACCGGCGAAAATCGCACGATTTTTGGCCGCTAGCGGCAAAAATCGCGTTTTTTGCCCGCCAGCTGCGAAAATCACACAGTTTCTGGCCGCTACCGCTAAAAATCGCCCGATTTTTGGCCCCTAGCGGCGAAATTCGCACGATTTTTGGCCGCTAGCGGCAAAAATCGAGTTTTTTGCCCGCCAGCTGCGAAAATCGCATGGTTTTTGGCCGCTAACGGCAAAAATCGCCCGATTTTTGGCCCCTAGCGGCGAAAATCGCACGGTTTTTGGCCGCTAGCGGCGAAAAAAGCGCTATTTTTGGCCAGTAGCTGCGAAAATCGCGATTTTTGCCCGCCACCTGCGAAAATCGCATGGTTTTTGGCCGCTAGCGGCAAAAATCGCACTATTTTTGGCCGCTAGCGGCGAAAATCGCACTATTTTTGGCCGCTAGCGGCGAAAATCGCACTATTTTTGGCCGTTAGCGGCGAAATTCGCACGATTTTTGGCCGCTAGCGGGGAAAATCGCACGGTTTTTGGCCGCTAGCGGCGAAAATCGCGCTATTTTTGGCCGGTAGCGGCGAAAATCGCGCTATTTTTGGCCCGTAGCGGCAAAAATCGCAATTTTTGCCCGCCAGCTGCAAAAATTGCATGGTTTTTGGCCGCTAGCGGGTCAAAAATAGCGTGGTTTTTGGCCGGTATCGGCGAAAATCGTTCTATTTTCGCCCGCCAGCTGCAAAAATCGCATAGTTTCTGGCCGCTAGCGGCGAAATTCGCACTTTTTTTGGCCCCTAGCGGCGAAAATCGCACGGTTTTTGGCCGCTAGCGGCGAAAATCGCGCTATTTTTGGCCGGTAGCGTCGAAAATCGGGATCTTTGCCTGCCAGCTGCGAAAAACGCATGGTCTTTGGCCGCTACCGGCGAAAATCGCGCGGTTTTTGGCCGGTAGCGGCGAAAATCGCGATTTTTGGCCGCCAGCAGCGAAAATCGCATGGTTTTTGGCCGCTAGCGGCTAAAATCGCGCGGTTTCTGGCCGGTAGCGGTGAAAATCGCGATTTTTGGCAGATAGCGGAAAAATTCGCGTAGTTTTTGGCCGCCAGCTGCAAAAATCGCATGGTTTCTGGCCGCTAGCGTCGAAAATAGTGCGGTTTTCGGCCGCAAGCGGCAAAAATCGCCCGATTTTTGGCCGCTAGCGGCGAAAATCGCGCTATTTTTGCCCGGTAGCGGCGAAAATCGCGATTTTTGGCAGGTAGCGGCGAAATTTGCATGACTTTTGGCCAATAGCTGCGAAAATCTCAAGGTTTTTGGCCGCTAGCGGCGAAAATCGCGCTAATTTTGGCCGGTAGCGGCGAAAATCGCGCTATTTTTGCCTACCAGCTGCAAAAATCGCATAGTTTCTGGCCGCTAGCGGCGAAAATCGCATAATTTTTGGCCGCTAGCGGCGAAATTCGCACGATTTTTGGCCGCTAGCGGCAAAAATCGCGCTAATTTTGGCCGGTAGCGGCGAAAATCGCGCTATTTTTGCCTACCAGCTGCAAAAATCGCATAGTTTCTGGCCGCTAGCGGCGAAAATCGCATAATTTTTGGCCGCTAGCGGCAAAAATCGCGTTTTTTGCCCGCCAGCTGTGAAAATCGCATGGTTTTTGGCCGATAGCGGCAAAAATCGCTCGATTTTTGGCCCGTAGCGGCGAAAATCGTACTATTTTTGGCCGCTAGCGGCGAAATTCGCACGATTTTTGGTCGCTAGCGGCGAAATTTGCACGATTTTTGGCCGCTAGCGGCGAAAATCGCACGGTTTTTGGCCGCTAGCGGCGAAAATCGCACTATTTTTGTCCGATAGCGGCGAAAATCGCGATTTTTGCCCGCCAGCTGCGAAAATCGCATGGTTTTTGGCCGCTAGCGGCGAAAATCGCGCAGTTTTTGGCCGGTAGCGGCGAAATCCGGTCGATTTTTGGCAGATAGCGGCGAAATTCGCGCGGTTTTTTGCCCGCCAGCTGCGAAAATCGCAGAGTTTCTGGCCCCTACCGCCAAAAATCGCCCGATTTTTGGCCCCTAGCGGCGAAATTCGCACGATTTTTGGCCGCTAGCGGAAAAAAATTGCGTTTTTTGCCCGCCAGCTGCGAAAATCGCATGGTTTTTGGCCGCTAGCGGCAAAAATCGCCCGATTTTTGGCCCCTAGCGGCGAAAATCGCACGGTTTTTGGCTGCTAGCGGCGAAAAAAAGCGCTATTTTTGGCCGGTAGCTGCGAAAATCGCAATTTTTGCCCGCCACCTGCGAAAATCGCATGGTTTTTGGCCGCTAGCGGCAAAAATCGCACTATTTTTGGCCGCTAGCGGCGAAAATCGCACGATTTTTGGCCGCTTGCGGCGAAATTTGCACGATTTTTGGCCGCTAGCGGTGAAATTTGCACAATTTTTGGCCGCTAGCGGCGAAAATCGCACGGTTTTTGGCCGCTATCGGCGAAAATCGCGCGGTTTTTGGCCGGAAGCGGCGAAAATCGCGTTATTTTTGCCCGCCAGCTGCAAAAATCGCATAGTTTCTGGCCGCTAGCGGCGAAAATCGCACTATTTTTGGCCGGTAGCGGCGAAAATCGCGATTTTTGGCAGGTAGCGGCAAAATTTGCATGATTTTTGGCCAATAGCTGCGAAAATCTCAAGGTTTTTGGCCGCTAGCGGCGAAAATCGCGCCAATTTTGGCCGGTAGCGGCGAAAATCGCGCTATTTTTGCCTACCAGCTGCAAAAATCGCATAGTTTCTGGCCGCTAGCGGCGAAAATTGCATAATTTTTGGCCGCTATAGGCGAAATTCGCACGATTTTTGGCCGCTAGCGGCAAAAATCGCGTTTTTTGCCCGCCAGCTGTGAAAATCGCATGGTTTTTGGCCGATAGCGGCAAAAATCGCTCGATTTTTGGCCCGTAGCGGCGAAAATCGCACTATTTTTGGCCGCTAGCGGCGAAATTCGCACGTTTTTTGGCCGCTAGCGGCGAAATTTGCACGATTTTTGGCCGCTAGCGGCGAAAATCGCACGGTTTTTGGCCGCTAGCGGCGAAAATCGCACTATTTTTGTCCGATAGCGGCGAAAATCGCGATTTTTGCCCGCCAGCTGCGAAATTCGCGCGGTTTTTTGCCCGCCAGCTGCGAAAATCGCAGAGTTTCTGGCCCCTACCGCCAAAAATCGCCCGATTTTTGGCCCCTAGCGGCGAAATTCGCACGATTTTTGGCCGCTAGCGGAAAAAATTGCGTTTTTTGCCTGCCAGCTGCGAAAATCGCATGGTTTTTGGCCGCTAGCGGCTAAAATCGCGCGGTTTCTGTCCGGTAGCGGTGAAAATCGCGATTTTTGGCAGATAGCGGAAAAATTCGCATGGTTTTTGGCCACCAGCTGCAAAAATCGCATGGTTTCTGGCCGCTAGCGTCGAAAATAGTGCGGTTTTCGGCCGCTAGCGGCAAAAATCGCCCGATTTTTGGCCGCTAGCGGCGAAAATCGCGCTATTTTTGCCCGGTAGCGGCGAAAATCGCGATTTTTGGTAGGTAGCGGCGAAATTTGCATGATTTTTGGCCAATAGCTGCGAAAATCTCACGGTTTTTGGCCGCTAGCGGCGAAAATCGCGCAAAATTTTGGCCGGTAGCGGCGAAAATCGCGCTAATTTTGGCCGGTAGCGGCGAAAATCGCGCTATTTTTGCCTACCAGCTGCAAAAATCGCATAGTTTCTGGACGCTAGCGGCGAAAATCGCATAATTTTTGGCCGCTAGCGGCGAAATTCGCACGATTTTTGGCCGCTAGCGGCAAAAATCGCGCTAATTTTGGCCGGTAGCGGCGAAAATCGCGCTATTTTTGCCTACCAGCTGCAAAAATCGCATAGTTTCTGGCCGCTAGCGGCGAAAATCGCATAATTTTTGGCCGCTAGCGGCGAAATTCGCACGATTTTTGGCCGCTAGCGGCAAAAATCGCGTTTTTTGCCCGCCAGCTGTGAAAATCGCATGGTTTTTGGCCGACAGCGGCAAAAATCGCTCGATTTTTGGCCCGTTGCGGCGAAAATCGCATTATTTTTGGCCGCTAGCGGCGAAATTCGCACGATTTTTGGCCGCTAGCGGCGAAATTTGCACGATTTTTGGCCGCTAGCGGCGAAAATCGCACGGTTTTTGGCAGATAGCGGCGAAATTCGCGCGGTTTTTTGCCCGCCAGCTGCGAAAATCGCAGAGTTTCTGGCCCCTACCGCCACAAATCGCCCGATTTTTGGCCCCTAGCGGCGAAATTCGCACGATTTTTGGCCGCTAGCGGCAAAAATCGCGTTTTTTGCCCGCCAGCTGCGAAAATCGCATGGTTTTTGGCCGCTAGCGGCAAAAATCGCCCGATTTTTGGCCGCTAGCGGCGAAATTCGCACGATTTTTGGCCGCTAGCAGCGAAAAAAAGCGCTATTTTTGGCCAGTAGCTGCGAAAATCGCGATTTTTGCCCGCCACCTGCGAAAATCGCATGGTTTTTGGCCGCTAGCGGCAAAAATAGTGCGATTTTCGCCGCTAGCGGCCAAAAATCGTGCGATTTTCGCCGCTAGCGGCCAAAAATAGTGCGATTTTTGCCGCTAGCGGCCAAAAACCATCATTGTTTGAAAGGGCAAAACAGATTACTGTCAATTAGTTTGACCTAACATCTGCAAGGTCCTGAAGGAATGGAATTTTTTTTTTTGTAAAACTTTGTTTGCTAAAAACAAACCCTGCCTAATGAACCTGCTCATTTTTTTTAGAAATGGTAATTGCAACATTATCAAAGGCCATTGTTTTAATAGCCAAAGTACCAAATGAAAGACCAAGAAGCAACAAACAGGTACATGGTAGAAAGGACAAAAGAATGGTTACGAGGACCCTTTCATTTGTTAAAGAAATGACTGGGAAAAATGCTGTCATACCACAAGGGGTCTTAACCCTTGTCATATACATCACTGACGTTAATCTAAATATTACCAACCACAAAAATTGCTGATAACATGTTATAAAAAAATAAAGAATATAATATTGAGGCCTTAATGCAGATCTCTAACTCTACAAATAGTAACAAGACTGGCAATTTCTTAATATAAAACAGAAAAAAATCCAAGACCTTGCACGTAAGCCAGAACAATCCATATCACAACAATGTGATTGTTGTGATATGTGAATCCATATCACAACAATCGCATAGTTTCTGGCCGCTAGCGGCGAAAATCGCATGGTTTTTGGCCGCTAGCGGCAAAAATCGCGCGGTTTTTGGCCGGTATGGGCGAAAATCGCGCTATTTTTGCCCGCCAGCTGCAAAAATCGCATGGTTTTTGGCCGCTAGCGGCGAAAATCGCGCGGTTTTTGGCCGGTAGCGGAGAAAATCGCGCTATTTTCGCCCGCCAGCTGCAAAAATCGCATAGTTTCTATCCGCTAGCGACGAAATTCGCAAGATGTTTGGCCGCTAGCGGCGAAATTCGCACGATTTTTGGCCGCTAGCGGCGAAAATCGCACGGTTTTTGGCCACTAGCGGCGAAAATCGCCCTATTTTTGGCCGGTAGCGGCGAAAATCGCGATTTTTGCCCGCCAGCTGCGAAAATCGCATGGTTTTTGACCGCTAGCGGCGAAAATCGCGCGGTTTTTGGCCGGTAGCGGCGAAAATCGGTCGATTTTTGGCAGGTAGCGGCAAAATTCGCGCGGTTTTTGGCCGCCAGCTGCAAAAATCGCATGGTTTCTGGCCGCTAGCGTCGAAAATAGCGCGATTTTCGGCCGTTAGCGGCAAAAATCGCCCGATTTCTGGCCGCTAGCGGTGAAAATCGCACGGTTTTTGGCCGCTAGCGGCGAAAATCGCGCTATTTTTGGCCGGTAGCGGCGAAAATCGCGATTTTTGCCCACCAGTTGCGAAAATCGCATGGTTTTTGGCCGCTAGCGGCGAAAATCGCGCGGTTTTTGGCCGGTAGCGGCGAAAATCGCGCTATTTTCGCCTGCCAGCTGCAAAAATCGCATAGTTTCTGGCCGCTAGCGGCGAAAATCGCACGATTTTTGGCTGCTAGCGGCAAAATTTGCACGATTTTTGGCCGCTAGCGGCGAAATTTGCACAATTTTTGGCCGCTAGCGGCGAAAATTGCACGGTTTTTGGCCGCTATCGGCGAAAATCGCGCGGTTTTTGGCCGGAAGCGGCGAAAATCGCGTTATTTTTGCCCGCCAGCTGCAAAAATCGCATAGTTTCTGGCCGCTAGCGGCGAAAATCGCACTATTTTTGGCCGTTAGCGGCGAAATTCGCACGATTTTTGGCCGCTAGCGGCGAAAATCGCACGGTTTTTGGCCGCTAGCGGCGAAAATCGCGCTATTTTTGGCCGGTAGCGGCGAAAATCGCGATTTTTGCCCGCCAGCTGCGAAAATCGCATGGTTTTTGGCCGCTAGCGGGGAAAATCGCACGGTTTTTGGCCGCTAGCGGCGAAAATCGCGCTATTTTTGGCCGGTAGCGGCGAAAATCGCGCTATTTTTGGCCCGTAGCGGCAAAAATCGCAATTTTTGCCCGCCAGCTGCGAAAATTGCATATTTTTTGGCTGCTAGCGGGTCAAAAATAGTGCGGTTTTTGGCCAGTATCGGCGAAAATCGTACTATTTTCGCCCGCCAGCTGCAAGAATCGCATAGTTTCTGGCCGCTAGCGGCGAAATTCGGACGATTTTTGGCCGCTAGCGGCGAAATTCGCACTTTTTTTGGCCCCTAGCGGCGAAATTTGCACGATTTTTGGCCGCTAGCGGCGAAAATCGCACGGTTTTTGGCCGCTAGCGGCGAAAATCGCGCTATTTTTGGCCGGTAGCGGCGAAAATCGCGATCTTTGCCCGCCAGCTGCAAAAAACGCATGGTTTTTGGCCGCTACCGGCGAAAATCGCGCGGTTTTTGGCCGGTAGCGGCGAAAATCGCGCTATTTTCGCCCGCCAGCTGCAAAAATCGCATAGTTTCTGGCCACTAGCGGCGAAATTCGCACGATTTTTGGCGGCTAGCGGCGAAATTTGCGCGGTTTTCGGCCGTTAGCGGCAAAAATCGCCCGATTTTTGGCCGCTAGCGGCAAAAATCGCACGGTTTGTAGCCGCTAGCAGCAAAAATCGCGCTATTTTTGGCCGGTAGCGGCGAAAATCGCGATTTTTGCCCGCCAGCTGCGAAAATCGCATGGTTTTTGGCCGCTAGCGGCGAAAACCGCGCGGTTTTTGGCCGGTAGCGGCGAAAATCGCGCTATTTTTGCCCGCCAGCTGCAAAAATCGCATAGTTTCTGGCCACTAGCGGCGAAAATCGCACGATTTTTGGCCGCTAGCGGCGAAATTCGCACGATTTTTGGCCGCTAGCTGCGAAATTTGCACGATTTTTGGCCACTAGCGGCGAAAATCGCACGGTTTTTGTCCGCTAGCGGCGAAAATCGCGCTATTTTTGGCCGGTAGCGGCAAAAATCGCGATTTTTGCCCGCCAGCTGCGAAAATCGCATAGATTTTTGCCGCTAGCGGCGAAAATCGCGCGGTTTTTGGCCGGTAGCGGCGAAAATCGGTCGATTTTTGGCAGATAGCAGAAAAATTCGCGCGGTTTTTGGCCGCCAGCTGCAAAAATCGCATGGTTTCTGGCTGCTAGCGTCGAAAATAGCACAGTTTTCGGCCGTTAGCGGCAAAAATCGCCCGATTTTTGGCCGCTAGCGGCGAAAATCGGACGGTTTTCGGCCGCTAGCGGCGAAAGTCGCGCTATTTTTGGCCGGTAGCGGCGAAAATCGCATGGTTTTTGGCCACTAGCGGCTAAAATCGCGCGGTTTCTGGCCGGTAGCGGTGAAAATCGCGATTTTTGGCAGGTATCGGCGAAATTCGCGCGATTTTTGCCCGCCAGCTGCAAAAATCGCATGGTTTCTGGCCGCTAGCGTCGAAAATAGTGCGGTTTTCCGCCCCTAGCGGCAAAAATCGCCCGATTTTTGGCCGCTAGCGGCGAAAATCGCACGGTTTTTGGCCGCTAGCGGCGAAAATCGCGCTATTTTTGCCCGGTAGCGGCGAAAATCGCGATTTTTGGCAGGTAGCCGCGAAATTTGCATGATTTTTGGCCGCTAGCGGCGAAAATCTCACGGTTTTTGGCCGCTAGCGGCGAAAATCGCGCTAATTTTGGCCGGTAGCGGCGAAAATCGCGCTATTTTTGCCTACCAGCTGCAAAAATCGCATAGTTTCTGGCCGCTAGCGGCGAAAATCGCATAATTTTTGGCCGCTAGCGGCGAAATTCGCACGATTTTTGGCCGCCAGCGGCGAAATTTGCACGATTTTTGGCCGCTAGCGGCGAAAATCGCACGGTTTTTGGCCGCTAGCGGCGAAAATCGCACTATTTTTGTCCGATAGCGGCGAAAATCGCGATTTTTGCCCGCCAGCTGCGAAAATCGCATGGTTTTTGGCCGCTAGAGGCGAAAATCGCGCAGTTTTTGGCCGGTAGCGGCGAAAATAGGTCGATTTTTGGCAGATAGCGGCGAAATTCGCGCGGTTTTTGGCCGCCAGCTGATAAAATCCCATAGTTTCTGGCCGCTACCGGCGAAAATCGCACGACTTTTGGCCGCTAGCGGCGAAATTCGCACGATTTTTGGCCGCTAGCGGCAAAAATCGCGTTTTTTGCCCGCCAGCTGCGAAAATCGCAGAGTTTCTGGCCCCTACCGCCAAAAATCGCCCAATTTTTTGCCCCTAGCGGCGAAATTCGCACGATTTTTGGCCGCTAGCGGCAAAAATCGCGTTTTTTTGCCCGCCAGCTGCGAAAATCGCACGATTTTTGGCCGCTAGCGGCGAAATTTGCACGATTTTTGGCCGCTAGCGGCGAAATTTGCACAATTTTTGGCCGCTAGCGGCGAAAATCGCACGGTTTTTGGCCGCTATCAGCGAAAATCGCGCGGTTTTTGGCCGGAAGCGGCGAAAATCGCGTTATTTTTGCCCGCCAGCTGCAAAAATCGCATAGTTTCTGGCCGCTAGCGGCGAAAATCGCACTATTTTTGGCCGTTAGCGGCGAAATTCGCACGATTTTTGGCCGCTAGCGTCGAAAATCGCACGGTTTTTGGCCGCTACCGGCGAAAATCGCGCTATTTTTGGCCGGTAGTGGCGAAAATCGTGATTTTTGCCCGCCAGCTGCGAAAATCGCATGGTTTTTGGCCGCTAGTGGGGAAAATCGCGCGGTTTTTGGCCACTAGCGGCGAAAATCGCGCAGTTTTTGGCCGGTAGCGGCGAAAATCGGTCGATTTTTGGCAGATAGCGGCGAAATTCGCGCGGTTTTTGGCCGCCAGCTGCTAAAATCGCATAGTTTCTGGCCGCTACCGGCGAAAATCGCACGATTTTTGGCCGCTAGCGGCAAAAATCGTGTTTTTTTGCCCGCCAGCTGCGAAAATCACACAGTTTCTGGCCGCTACCACTAAAAATCGCCCGATTTTTGGCCCCTAGCGGCGAAATTCGCACGATTTTTGGCCGCTAGCGGCAAAAATCGCGTTTTTTGCCCGCCAGCTGCGAAAATCGCATGGTTTTTGGCCGCTAGCGGCAAAAAACACCCGATTTTTGGCCCCTAGCGGCGAAAATCGCACGGTTTTTGGCTCTAGCGGCGAAAAAAGCGCTATTTTTGGCCAGTAGCTGCGAAATTAGCGATTTTTGCCCGCCACCTGCGAAAATCGCATGGTTTTTGGCCGCTAGCGGCAAAAATCGCACTATTTTTGGCCGCTAGCGGAGAAAATCGCACTATTTTTGGCCACTAGCGGCGAAAATCGCACTATTTTTGGCCGTTAGCGGCGAAATTCGCACGATTTTTGGCCGCTAGCGGGGAAAATCGCACGGTTTTTGGCCGCTGGCGGCGAAAATCGCGCTATTTTTGGCCGGTAGCGGCGAAAATCGCGCTATTTTTGGCCCGTAGCGGCAAAAATCGCAATTTTTGCCCGCCAGCTGCGAAAATTGCATGGTTTTTGGCCGCTAGCGGGTCAAAAATAGCGTGGTTTTTGGCCGGTATCGGCGAAAATCGTACTATTTTCACCCGCCAGCTGCAAAAATCGCATAGTTTCTGGCCGCTAGCGGCGAAATTCGCACTTTTTTTGGCCCCTAGCGGCGAAAATCGCACGGTTTTTGGCCGCTAGCGGCGAAAATCGCGCTATTTTTGGCCGGTAGCGTCGAAAATCGGGATCTTTGCCTGCCAGCTGCAAAAAAACGCATGGTCTTTGGCCGCTACCGGCGAAAATCGCACGGTTTTTGGCCGGTAGCGGCGAAAATCGCGATTTTTGGCCGCCAGCTGCGAAAATCGCATGGTTTTTGGCTGCTAGCGGCTAAAATCGCGCGGTTTCTGGCCGGTAGCGGTGAAAATCGCGATTTTTGGCAGATAGCGGAAAAATTCGCGTGGTTTTTGGCCGCCAGCTGCAAAAATCGCATGGTTTCTGGCCGCTAGCGTCGAAAATAGTGCGGTTTTCGGCCGCTAGCGGCAAAAATCGCCCGATTTTTGGCCGCTAGCGGCGAAAATCGCGCTACTTTTGCCCGGTAGCGGAGAAAATCGCGATTTTTGGCAGGTAGCGGCGAAATTTGCATGATTTTTGGCCAATAGCTGCGAAAATCTCAAGGTTTTTGGCCGCTAGCGGCGAAAATCGCGCTAATTTTGGCCGGTAGCGGCGAAAATCGCGCTATTTTTGCCTACCAGCTGCAAAAATCGCATAGTTTCTGGCCGCTAGCGGCGAAAATCGCATAATTTTTGGCCGCTAGCGGCGAAATTCGCACGATTTTTGGCCGCTAGCGGCAAAAATCGCGCTAATTTTGGCCGGTAGCGGCGAAAATCGCGCTATTTTTGCCTACCAGCTGCAAAAATCGCATAGTTTCTGGCCGCTAGCGGCGAAAATCGCATAATTTTTGGCCGCTAGCGGCGAAATTCGCACGATTTTTGGCCGCTAGCGGCGAAAATCGCACGGTTTTTGGCCGCTAGCGGCGAAAATCGCGCTATTTTTGGCCGCTAGCGGCAAAAATAGTGCGATTTTCGCCGCTAGCGGCCAAAAATCGTGCGATTTTCGCCGCTAGCGGCCAAAAATAGTGCGATTTTTGCCGCTAGCGGCCAAAAACCATCATTGTTTGAAAGGGCAAAACAGATTACTGTCAATTAGTTTGACCTAACATCTGCAAGGTCCTGAAGGAATGGAATTTTTTTTTTTGTAAAACTTTGTTTGCTAAAAACAAACCCTGCCTAATGAACCTGCTCATTTTTTTTAGAAATGGTAATTGCAACATTATCAAAGGCCATTGTTTTAATAGCCAAAGTACCAAATGAAAGACCAAGAAGCAACAAACAGGTACATGGTAGAAAGGACAAAAGAATGGTTACGAGGACCCTTTCATTTGTTAAAGAAATGACTGGGAAAAATGCTGTCATACCACAAGGGGTCTTAACCCTTGTCATATACATCACTGACGTTAATCTAAATATTACCAACCACAAAAATTGCTGATAACATGTTATAAAAAAAATAAAGAATATAATATTGAGGCCTTAATGCAGATCTCTAACTCTACAAATAGTAACAAGACTGGCAATTTCTTAATATAAAACAGAAAAAAATCCAAGACCTTGCACGTAAGCCAGAACAATCCATATCACAACAATGTGATTGTTGTGATATGTGAATCCATATCACAACAATCGCATAGTTTCTGGCCGCTAGCGGCGAAAATCGCATGGTTTTTGGCCGCTAGCGGCAAAAATCGCGCGGTTTTTGGCCGGTATGGGCGAAAATCGCGCTATTTTTGCCCGCCAGCTGCAAAAATCGCATGGTTTTTGGCCGCTAGCGGCGAAAATCGCGCGGTTTTTGGCCGGTAGCGGAGAAAATCGCGCTATTTTCGCCCGCCAGCTGCAAAAATCGCATAGTTTCTATCCGCTAGCGACGAAATTCGCAAGATGTTTGGCCGCTAGCGGCGAAATTCGCACGATTTTTGGCCGCTAGCGGCGAAAATCGCACGGTTTTTGGCCACTAGCGGCGAAAATCGCCCTATTTTTGGCCGGTAGCGGCGAAAATCGCGATTTTTGCCCGCCAGCTGCGAAAATCGCATGGTTTTTGACCGCTAGCGGCGAAAATCGCGCGGTTTTTGGCCGGTAGCGGCGAAAATCGGTCGATTTTTGGCAGGTAGCGGCAAAATTCGCGCGGTTTTTGGCCGCCAGCTGCAAAAATCGCATGGTTTCTGGCCGCTAGCGTCGAAAATAGCGCGATTTTCGGCCGTTAGCGGCAAAAATCGCCCGATTTCTGGCCGCTAGCGGTGAAAATCGCACGGTTTTTGGCCGCTAGCGGCGAAAATCGCGCTATTTTTGGCCGGTAGCGGCGAAAATCGCGCTATTTTTGGCCCGTAGCGGCAAAAATCGCAATTTTTGCCCGCCAGCTGCGAAAATTGCATATTTTTTGGCTGCTAGCGGGTCAAAAATAGTGCGGTTTTTGGCCAGTATCGGCGAAAATCGTACTATTTTCGCCCGCCAGCTGCAAGAATCGCATAGTTTCTGGCCGCTAGCGGCGAAATTCGGACGATTTTTGGCCGCTAGCGGCGAAATTCGCACTTTTTTTGGCCCCTAGCGGCGAAATTTGCACGATTTTTGGCCGCTAGCGGCGAAAATCGCACGGTTTTTGGCCGCTAGCGGCGAAAATCGCGCTATTTTTGGCCGGTAGCGGCGAAAATCGCGATCTTTGCCCGCCAGCTGCAAAAAACGCATGGTTTTTGGCCGCTACCGGCGAAAATCGCGCGGTTTTTGGCCGGTAGCGGCGAAAATCGCGCTATTTTCGCCCGCCAGCTGCAAAAATCGCATAGTTTCTGGCCACTAGCGGCGAAATTCGCACGATTTTTGGCGGCTAGCGGCGAAATTTGCGCGGTTTTCGGCCGTTAGCGGCAAAAATCGCCCGATTTTTGGCCGCTAGCGGCAAAAATCGCACGGTTTGTAGCCGCTAGCAGCAAAAATCGCGCTATTTTTGGCCGGTAGCGGCGAAAATCGCGATTTTTGCCCGCCAGCTGCGAAAATCGCATGGTTTTTGGCCGCTAGCGGCGAAAACCGCGCGGTTTTTGGCCGGTAGCGGCGAAAATCGCGCTATTTTTGCCCGCCAGCTGCAAAAATCGCATAGTTTCTGGCCACTAGCGGCGAAAATCGCACGATTTTTGGCCGCTAGCGGCGAAATTCGCACGATTTTTGGCCGCTAGCTGCGAAATTTGCACGATTTTTGGCCACTAGCGGCGAAAATCGCACGGTTTTTGTCCGCTAGCGGCGAAAATCGCGCTATTTTTGGCCGGTAGCGGCAAAAATCGCGATTTTTGCCCGCCAGCTGCGAAAATCGCATAGATTTTTGCCGCTAGCGGCGAAAATCGCGCGGTTTTTGGCCGGTAGCGGCGAAAATCGGTCGATTTTTGGCAGATAGCAGAAAAATTCGCGCGGTTTTTGGCCGCCAGCTGCAAAAATCGCATGGTTTCTGGCTGCTAGCGTCGAAAATAGCACAGTTTTCGGCCGTTAGCGGCAAAAATCGCCCGATTTTTGGCCGCTAGCGGCGAAAATCGGACGGTTTTCGGCCGCTAGCGGCGAAAGTCGCGCTATTTTTGGCCGGTAGCGGCGAAAATCGCATGGTTTTTGGCCACTAGCGGCTAAAATCGCGCGGTTTCTGGCCGGTAGCGGTGAAAATCGCGATTTTTGGCAGGTATCGGCGAAATTCGCGCGATTTTTGCCCGCCAGCTGCAAAAATCGCATGGTTTCTGGCCGCTAGCGTCGAAAATAGTGCGGTTTTCCGCCCCTAGCGGCAAAAATCGCCCGATTTTTGGCCGCTAGCGGCGAAAATCGCACGGTTTTTGGCCGCTAGCGGCGAAAATCGCGCTATTTTTGCCCGGTAGCGGCGAAAATCGCGATTTTTGGCAGGTAGCCGCGAAATTTGCATGATTTTTGGCCGCTAGCGGCGAAAATCTCACGGTTTTTGGCCGCTAGCGGCGAAAATCGCGCTAATTTTGGCCGGTAGCGGCGAAAATCGCGCTATTTTTGCCTACCAGCTGCAAAAATCGCATAGTTTCTGGCCGCTAGCGGCGAAAATCGCATAATTTTTGGCCGCTAGCGGCGAAATTCGCACGATTTTTGGCCGCCAGCGGCGAAATTTGCACGATTTTTGGCCGCTAGCGGCGAAAATCGCACGGTTTTTGGCCGCTAGCGGCGAAAATCGCACTATTTTTGTCCGATAGCGGCGAAAATCGCGATTTTTGCCCGCCAGCTGCGAAAATCGCATGGTTTTTGGCCGCTAGAGGCGAAAATCGCGCAGTTTTTGGCCGGTAGCGGCGAAAATAGGTCGATTTTTGGCAGATAGCGGCGAAATTCGCGCGGTTTTTGGCCGCCAGCTGATAAAATCCCATAGTTTCTGGCCGCTACCGGCGAAAATCGCACGACTTTTGGCCGCTAGCGGCGAAATTCGCACGATTTTTGGCCGCTAGCGGCAAAAATCGCGTTTTTTGCCCGCCAGCTGCGAAAATCGCAGAGTTTCTGGCCCCTACCGCCAAAAATCGCCCAATTTTTTGCCCCTAGCGGCGAAATTCGCACGATTTTTGGCCGCTAGCGGCAAAAATCGCGTTTTTTGCCCGCCAGCTGCGAAAATCGCACGATTTTTGGCCGCTAGCGGCGAAATTTGCACGATTTTTGGCCGCTAGCGGCGAAATTTGCACAATTTTTGGCCGCTAGCGGCGAAAATCGCACGGTTTTTGGCCGCTATCAGCGAAAATCGCGCGGTTTTTGGCCGGAAGCGGCGAAAATCGCGTTATTTTTGCCCGCCAGCTGCAAAAATCGCATAGTTTCTGGCCGCTAGCGGCGAAAATCGCACTATTTTTGGCCGTTAGCGGCGAAATTCGCACGATTTTTGGCCGCTAGCGTCGAAAATCGCACGGTTTTTGGCCGCTACCGGCGAAAATCGCGCTATTTTTGGCCGGTAGTGGCGAAAATCGTGATTTTTGCCCGCCAGCTGCGAAAATCGCATGGTTTTTGGCCGCTAGTGGGGAAAATCGCGCGGTTTTTGGCCACTAGCGGCGAAAATCGCGCAGTTTTTGGCCGGTAGCGGCGAAAATCGGTCGATTTTTGGCAGATAGCGGCGAAATTCGCGCGGTTTTTGGCCGCCAGCTGCTAAAATCGCATAGTTTCTGGCCGCTACCGGCGAAAATCGCACGATTTTTGGCCGCTAGCGGCAAAAATCGTGTTTTTTGCCCGCCAGCTGCGAAAATCACACAGTTTCTGGCCGCTACCACTAAAAATCGCCCGATTTTTGGCCCCTAGCGGCGAAATTCGCACGATTTTTGGCCGCTAGCGGCAAAAATCGCGTTTTTTGCCCGCCAGCTGCGAAAATCGCATGGTTTTTGGCCGCTAGCGGCAAAAAACACCCGATTTTTGGCCCCTAGCGGCGAAAATCGCACGGTTTTTGGCTCTAGCGGCGAAAAAAAGCGCTATTTTTGGCCAGTAGCTGCGAAATTCGCGATTTTTGCCCGCCACCTGCGAAAATCGCATGGTTTTTGGCCGCTAGCGGCAAAAATCGCACTATTTTTGGCCGCTAGCGGAGAAAATCGCACTATTTTTGGCCACTAGCGGCGAAAATCGCACTATTTTTGGCCGTTAGCGGCGAAATTCGCACGATTTTTGGCCGCTAGCGGGGAAAATCGCACGGTTTTTGGCCGCTGGCGGCGAAAATCGCGCTATTTTTGGCCGGTAGCGGCGAAAATCGCGCTATTTTTGGCCCGTAGCGGCAAAAATCGCAATTTTTGCCCGCCAGCTGCGAAAATTGCATGGTTTTTGGCCGCTAGCGGGTCAAAAATAGCGTGGTTTTTGGCCGGTATCGGCGAAAATCGTACTATTTTCACCCGCCAGCTGCAAAAATCGCATAGTTTCTGGCCGCTAGCGGCGAAATTCGCACTTTTTTTGGCCCCTAGCGGCGAAAATCGCACGGTTTTTGGCCGCTAGCGGCGAAAATCGCGCTATTTTTGGCCGGTAGCGTCGAAAATCGGGATCTTTGCCTGCCAGCTGCAAAAAACGCATGGTCTTTGGCCGCTACCGGCGAAAATCGCACGGTTTTTGGCCGGTAGCGGCGAAAATCGCGATTTTTGGCCGCCAGCTGCGAAAATCGCATGGTTTTTGGCTGCTAGCGGCTAAAATCGCGCGGTTTCTGGCCGGTAGCGGTGAAAATCGCGATTTTTGGCAGATAGCGGAAAAATTCGCGTGGTTTTTGGCCGCCAGCTGCAAAAATCGCATGGTTTCTGGCCGCTAGCGTCGAAAATAGTGCGGTTTTCGGCCGCTAGCGGCAAAAATCGCCCGATTTTTGGCCGCTAGCGGCGAAAATCGCGCTACTTTTGCCCGGTAGCGGAGAAAATCGCGATTTTTGGCAGGTAGCGGCGAAATTTGCATGATTTTTGGCCAATAGCTGCGAAAATCTCAAGGTTTTTGGCCGCTAGCGGCGAAAATCGCGCTAATTTTGGCCGGTAGCGGCGAAAATCGCGCTATTTTTGCCTACCAGCTGCAAAAATCGCATAGTTTCTGGCCGCTAGCGGCGAAAATCGCATAATTTTTGGCCGCTAGCGGCGAAATTCGCACGATTTTTGGCCGCTAGCGGCAAAAATCGCGCTAATTTTGGCCGGTAGCGGCGAAAATCGCGCTATTTTTGCCTACCAGCTGCAAAAATCGCATAGTTTCTGGCCGCTAGCGGCGAAAATCGCATAATTTTTGGCCGCTAGCGGCGAAATTCGCACGATTTTTGGCCGCTAGCGGCGAAAATCGCACGGTTTTTGGCCGCTAGCGGCGAAAATCGCGCTATTTTTGGCCGCTAGCGGCAAAAATAGTGCGATTTTCGCCGCTAGCGGCCAAAAATCGTGCGATTTTCGCCGCTAGCGGCCAAAAATAGTGCGATTTTTGCCGCTAGCGGCCAAAAACCATCATTGTTTGAAAGGGCAAAACAGATTACTGTCAATTAGTTTGACCTAACATCTGCAAGGTCCTGAAGGAATGGAATTTTTTTTTTTGTAAAACTTTGTTTGCTAAAAACAAACCCTGCCTAATGAACCTGCTCATTTTTTTTAGAAATGGTAATTGCAACATTATCAAAGGCCATTGTTTTAATAGCCAAAGTACCAAATGAAAGACCAAGAAGCAACAAACAGGTACATGGTAGAAAGGACAAAAGAATGGTTACGAGGACCCTTTCATTTGTTAAAGAAATGACTGGGAAAAATGCTGTCATACCACAAGGGGTCTTAACCCTTGTCATATACATCACTGACGTTAATCTAAATATTACCAACCACAAAAATTGCTGATAACATGTTATAAAAAAAATAAAGAATATAATATTGAGGCCTTAATGCAGATCTCTAACTCTACAAATAGTAACAAGACTGGCAATTTCTTAATATAAAACAGAAAAAAATCCAAGACCTTGCACGTAAGCCAGAACAATCCATATCACAACAATGTGATTGTTGTGATATGTGAATCCATATCACAACAATCGCATAGTTTCTGGCCGCTAGCGGCGAAAATCGCATGGTTTTTGGCCGCTAGCGGCAAAAATCGCGCGGTTTTTGGCCGGTATGGGCGAAAATCGCGCTATTTTTGCCCGCCAGCTGCAAAAATCGCATGGTTTTTGGCCGCTAGCGGCGAAAATCGCGCGGTTTTTGGCCGGTAGCGGAGAAAATCGCGCTATTTTCGCCCGCCAGCTGCAAAAATCGCATAGTTTCTATCCGCTAGCGACGAAATTCGCAAGATGTTTGGCCGCTAGCGGCGAAATTCGCACGATTTTTGGCCGCTAGCGGCGAAAATCGCACGGTTTTTGGCCACTAGCGGCGAAAATCGCCCTATTTTTGGCCGGTAGCGGCGAAAATCGCGATTTTTGCCCGCCAGCTGCGAAAATCGCATGGTTTTTGACCGCTAGCGGCGAAAATCGCGCGGTTTTTGGCCGGTAGCGGCGAAAATCGGTCGATTTTTGGCAGGTAGCGGCAAAATTCGCGCGGTTTTTGGCCGCCAGCTGCAAAAATCGCATGGTTTCTGGCCGCTAGCGTCGAAAATAGCGCGATTTTCGGCCGTTAGCGGCAAAAATCGCCCGATTTCTGGCCGCTAGCGGTGAAAATCGCACGGTTTTTGGCCGCTAGCGGCGAAAATCGCGCTATTTTTGGCCGGTAGCGGCGAAAATCGCGATTTTTGCCCACCAGTTGCGAAAATCGCATGGTTTTTGGCCGCTAGCGGCGAAAATCGCGCGGTTTTTGGCCGGTAGCGGCGAAAATCGCGCTATTTTCGCCTGCCAGCTGCAAAAATCGCATAGTTTCTGGCCGCTAGCGGCGAAAATCGCACGATTTTTGGCTGCTAGCGGCAAAATTTGCACGATTTTTGGCCGCTAGCGGCGAAATTTGCACAATTTTTGGCCGCTAGCGGCGAAAATTGCACGGTTTTTGGCCGCTATCGGCGAAAATCGCGCGGTTTTTGGCCGGAAGCGGCGAAAATCGCGTTATTTTTGCCCGCCAGCTGCAAAAATCGCATAGTTTCTGGCCGCTAGCGGCGAAAATCGCACTATTTTTGGCCGTTAGCGGCGAAATTCGCACGATTTTTGGCCGCTAGCGGCGAAAATCGCACGGTTTTTGGCCGCTAGCGGCGAAAATCGCGCTATTTTTGGCCGGTAGCGGCGAAAATCGCGATTTTTGCCCGCCAGCTGCGAAAATCGCATGGTTTTTGGCCGCTAGCGGGGAAAATCGCACGGTTTTTGGCCGCTAGCGGCGAAAATCGCGCTATTTTTGGCCGGTAGCGGCGAAAATCGCGCTATTTTTGGCCCGTAGCGGCAAAAATCGCAATTTTTGCCCGCCAGCTGCGAAAATTGCATATTTTTTGGCTGCTAGCGGGTCAAAAATAGTGCGGTTTTTGGCCAGTATCGGCGAAAATCGTACTATTTTCGCCCGCCAGCTGCAAGAATCGCATAGTTTCTGGCCGCTAGCGGCGAAATTCGGACGATTTTTGGCCGCTAGCGGCGAAATTCGCACTTTTTTTGGCCCCTAGCGGCGAAATTTGCACGATTTTTGGCCGCTAGCGGCGAAAATCGCACGGTTTTTGGCCGCTAGCGGCGAAAATCGCGCTATTTTTGGCCGGTAGCGGCGAAAATCGCGATCTTTGCCCGCCAGCTGCAAAAAACGCATGGTTTTTGGCCGCTACCGGCGAAAATCGCGCGGTTTTTGGCCGGTAGCGGCGAAAATCGCGCTATTTTCGCCCGCCAGCTGCAAAAATCGCATAGTTTCTGGCCACTAGCGGCGAAATTCGCACGATTTTTGGCGGCTAGCGGCGAAATTTGCGCGGTTTTCGGCCGTTAGCGGCAAAAATCGCCCGATTTTTGGCCGCTAGCGGCAAAAATCGCACGGTTTGTAGCCGCTAGCAGCAAAAATCGCGCTATTTTTGGCCGGTAGCGGCGAAAATCGCGATTTTTGCCCGCCAGCTGCGAAAATCGCATGGTTTTTGGCCGCTAGCGGCGAAAACCGCGCGGTTTTTGGCCGGTAGCGGCGAAAATCGCGCTATTTTTGCCCGCCAGCTGCAAAAATCGCATAGTTTCTGGCCACTAGCGGCGAAAATCGCACGATTTTTGGCCGCTAGCGGCGAAATTCGCACGATTTTTGGCCGCTAGCTGCGAAATTTGCACGATTTTTGGCCACTAGCGGCGAAAATCGCACGGTTTTTGTCCGCTAGCGGCGAAAATCGCGCTATTTTTGGCCGGTAGCGGCAAAAATCGCGATTTTTGCCCGCCAGCTGCGAAAATCGCATAGATTTTTGCCGCTAGCGGCGAAAATCGCGCGGTTTTTGGCCGGTAGCGGCGAAAATCGGTCGATTTTTGGCAGATAGCAGAAAAATTCGCGCGGTTTTTGGCCGCCAGCTGCAAAAATCGCATGGTTTCTGGCTGCTAGCGTCGAAAATAGCACAGTTTTCGGCCGTTAGCGGCAAAAATCGCCCGATTTTTGGCCGCTAGCGGCGAAAATCGGACGGTTTTCGGCCGCTAGCGGCGAAAGTCGCGCTATTTTTGGCCGGTAGCGGCGAAAATCGCATGGTTTTTGGCCACTAGCGGCTAAAATCGCGCGGTTTCTGGCCGGTAGCGGTGAAAATCGCGATTTTTGGCAGGTATCGGCGAAATTCGCGCGATTTTTGCCCGCCAGCTGCAAAAATCGCATGGTTTCTGGCCGCTAGCGTCGAAAATAGTGCGGTTTTCCGCCCCTAGCGGCAAAAATCGCCCGATTTTTGGCCGCTAGCGGCGAAAATCGCACGGTTTTTGGCCGCTAGCGGCGAAAATCGCGCTATTTTTGCCCGGTAGCGGCGAAAATCGCGATTTTTGGCAGGTAGCCGCGAAATTTGCATGATTTTTGGCCGCTAGCGGCGAAAATCTCACGGTTTTTGGCCGCTAGCGGCGAAAATCGCGCTAATTTTGGCCGGTAGCGGCGAAAATCGCGCTATTTTTGCCTACCAGCTGCAAAAATCGCATAGTTTCTGGCCGCTAGCGGCGAAAATCGCATAATTTTTGGCCGCTAGCGGCGAAATTCGCACGATTTTTGGCCGCCAGCGGCGAAATTTGCACGATTTTTGGCCGCTAGCGGCGAAAATCGCACGGTTTTTGGCCGCTAGCGGCGAAAATCGCACTATTTTTGTCCGATAGCGGCGAAAATCGCGATTTTTGCCCGCCAGCTGCGAAAATCGCATGGTTTTTGGCCGCTAGAGGCGAAAATCGCGCAGTTTTTGGCCGGTAGCGGCGAAAATAGGTCGATTTTTGGCAGATAGCGGCGAAATTCGCGCGGTTTTTGGCCGCCAGCTGATAAAATCCCATAGTTTCTGGCCGCTACCGGCGAAAATCGCACGACTTTTGGCCGCTAGCGGCGAAATTCGCACGATTTTTGGCCGCTAGCGGCAAAAATCGCGTTTTTTGCCCGCCAGCTGCGAAAATCGCAGAGTTTCTGGCCCCTACCGCCAAAAATCGCCCAATTTTTTGCCCCTAGCGGCGAAATTCGCACGATTTTTGGCCGCTAGCGGCAAAAATCGCGTTTTTTTGCCCGCCAGCTGCGAAAATCGCACGATTTTTGGCCGCTAGCGGCGAAATTTGCACGATTTTTGGCCGCTAGCGGCGAAATTTGCACAATTTTTGGCCGCTAGCGGCGAAAATCGCACGGTTTTTGGCCGCTATCAGCGAAAATCGCGCGGTTTTTGGCCGGAAGCGGCGAAAATCGCGTTATTTTTGCCCGCCAGCTGCAAAAATCGCATAGTTTCTGGCCGCTAGCGGCGAAAATCGCACTATTTTTGGCCGTTAGCGGCGAAATTCGCACGATTTTTGGCCGCTAGCGTCGAAAATCGCACGGTTTTTGGCCGCTACCGGCGAAAATCGCGCTATTTTTGGCCGGTAGTGGCGAAAATCGTGATTTTTGCCCGCCAGCTGCGAAAATCGCATGGTTTTTGGCCGCTAGTGGGGAAAATCGCGCGGTTTTTGGCCACTAGCGGCGAAAATCGCGCAGTTTTTGGCCGGTAGCGGCGAAAATCGGTCGATTTTTGGCAGATAGCGGCGAAATTCGCGCGGTTTTTGGCCGCCAGCTGCTAAAATCGCATAGTTTCTGGCCGCTACCGGCGAAAATCGCACGATTTTTGGCCGCTAGCGGCAAAAATCGTGTTTTTTGCCCGCCAGCTGCGAAAATCACACAGTTTCTGGCCGCTACCACTAAAAATCGCCCGATTTTTGGCCCCTAGCGGCGAAATTCGCACGATTTTTGGCCGCTAGCGGCAAAAATCGCGTTTTTTTGCCCGCCAGCTGCGAAAATCGCATGGTTTTTGGCCGCTAGCGGCAAAAAACACCCGATTTTTGGCCCCTAGCGGCGAAAATCGCACGGTTTTTGGCTCTAGCGGCGAAAAAAAGCGCTATTTTTGGCCAGTAGCTGCGAAATTCGCGATTTTTGCCCGCCACCTGCGAAAATCGCATGGTTTTTGGCCGCTAGCGGCAAAAATCGCACTATTTTTGGCCGCTAGCGGAGAAAATCGCACTATTTTTGGCCACTAGCGGCGAAAATCGCACTATTTTTGGCCGTTAGCGGCGAAATTCGCACGATTTTTGGCCGCTAGCGGGGAAAATCGCACGGTTTTTGGCCGCTGGCGGCGAAAATCGCGCTATTTTTGGCCGGTAGCGGCGAAAATCGCGCTATTTTTGGCCCGTAGCGGCAAAAATCGCAATTTTTGCCCGCCAGCTGCGAAAATTGCATGGTTTTTGGCCGCTAGCGGGTCAAAAATAGCGTGGTTTTTGGCCGGTATCGGCGAAAATCGTACTATTTTCACCCGCCAGCTGCAAAAATCGCATAGTTTCTGGCCGCTAGCGGCGAAATTCGCACTTTTTTTGGCCCCTAGCGGCGAAAATCGCACGGTTTTTGGCCGCTAGCGGCGAAAATCGCGCTATTTTTGGCCGGTAGCGTCGAAAATCGGGATCTTTGCCTGCCAGCTGCAAAAAACGCATGGTCTTTGGCCGCTACCGGCGAAAATCGCACGGTTTTTGGCCGGTAGCGGCGAAAATCGCGATTTTTGGCCGCCAGCTGCGAAAATCGCATGGTTTTTGGCTGCTAGCGGCTAAAATCGCGCGGTTTCTGGCCGGTAGCGGTGAAAATCGCGATTTTTGGCAGATAGCGGAAAAATTCGCGTGGTTTTTGGCCGCCAGCTGCAAAAATCGCATGGTTTCTGGCCGCTAGCGTCGAAAATAGTGCGGTTTTCGGCCGCTAGCGGCAAAAATCGCCCGATTTTTGGCCGCTAGCGGCGAAAATCGCGCTACTTTTGCCCGGTAGCGGAGAAAATCGCGATTTTTGGCAGGTAGCGGCGAAATTTGCATGATTTTTGGCCAATAGCTGCGAAAATCTCAAGGTTTTTGGCCGCTAGCGGCGAAAATCGCGCTAATTTTGGCCGGTAGCGGCGAAAATCGCGCTATTTTTGCCTACCAGCTGCAAAAATCGCATAGTTTCTGGCCGCTAGCGGCGAAAATCGCATAATTTTTGGCCGCTAGCGGCGAAATTCGCACGATTTTTGGCCGCTAGCGGCAAAAATCGCGCTAATTTTGGCCGGTAGCGGCGAAAATCGCGCTATTTTTGCCTACCAGCTGCAAAAATCGCATAGTTTCTGGCCGCTAGCGGCGAAAATCGCATAATTTTTGGCCGCTAGCGGCGAAATTCGCACGATTTTTGGCCGCTAGCGGCGAAAATCGCACGGTTTTTGGCCGCTAGCGGCGAAAATCGCGCTATTTTTGGCCGCTAGCGGCAAAAATAGTGCGATTTTCGCCGCTAGCGGCCAAAAATCGTGCGATTTTCGCCGCTAGCGGCCAAAAATAGTGCGATTTTTGCCGCTAGCGGCCAAAAACCATCATTGTTTGAAAGGGCAAAACAGATTACTGTCAATTAGTTTGACCTAACATCTGCAAGGTCCTGAAGGAATGGAATTTTTTTTTTTGTAAAACTTTGTTTGCTAAAAACAAACCCTGCCTAATGAACCTGCTCATTTTTTTTAGAAATGGTAATTGCAACATTATCAAAGGCCATTGTTTTAATAGCCAAAGTACCAAATGAAAGACCAAGAAGCAACAAACAGGTACATGGTAGAAAGGACAAAAGAATGGTTACGAGGACCCTTTCATTTGTTAAAGAAATGACTGGGAAAAATGCTGTCATACCACAAGGGGTCTTAACCCTTGTCATATACATCACTGACGTTAATCTAAATATTACCAACCACAAAAATTGCTGATAACATGTTATAAAAAAAATAAAGAATATAATATTGAGGCCTTAATGCAGATCTCTAACTCTACAAATAGTAACAAGACTGGCAATTTCTTAATATAAAACAGAAAAAAATCCAAGACCTTGCACGTAAGCCAGAACAATCCATATCACAACAATGTGATTGTTGTGATATGTGAATCCATATCACAACAATCGCATAGTTTCTGGCCGCTAGCGGCGAAAATCGCATGGTTTTTGGCCGCTAGCGGCAAAAATCGCGCGGTTTTTGGCCGGTATGGGCGAAAATCGCGCTATTTTTGCCCGCCAGCTGCAAAAATCGCATGGTTTTTGGCCGCTAGCGGCGAAAATCGCGCGGTTTTTGGCCGGTAGCGGAGAAAATCGCGCTATTTTCGCCCGCCAGCTGCAAAAATCGCATAGTTTCTATCCGCTAGCGACGAAATTCGCAAGATGTTTGGCCGCTAGCGGCGAAATTCGCACGATTTTTGGCCGCTAGCGGCGAAAATCGCACGGTTTTTGGCCACTAGCGGCGAAAATCGCCCTATTTTTGGCCGGTAGCGGCGAAAATCGCGATTTTTGCCCGCCAGCTGCGAAAATCGCATGGTTTTTGACCGCTAGCGGCGAAAATCGCGCGGTTTTTGGCCGGTAGCGGCGAAAATCGGTCGATTTTTGGCAGGTAGCGGCAAAATTCGCGCGGTTTTTGGCCGCCAGCTGCAAAAATCGCATGGTTTCTGGCCGCTAGCGTCGAAAATAGCGCGATTTTCGGCCGTTAGCGGCAAAAATCGCCCGATTTCTGGCCGCTAGCGGTGAAAATCGCACGGTTTTTGGCCGCTAGCGGCGAAAATCGCGCTATTTTTGGCCGGTAGCGGCGAAAATCGCGATTTTTGCCCACCAGTTGCGAAAATCGCATGGTTTTTGGCCGCTAGCGGCGAAAATCGCGCGGTTTTTGGCCGGTAGCGGCGAAAATCGCGCTATTTTCGCCTGCCAGCTGCAAAAATCGCATAGTTTCTGGCCGCTAGCGGCGAAAATCGCACGATTTTTGGCTGCTAGCGGCAAAATTTGCACGATTTTTGGCCGCTAGCGGCGAAATTTGCACAATTTTTGGCCGCTAGCGGCGAAAATTGCACGGTTTTTGGCCGCTATCGGCGAAAATCGCGCGGTTTTTGGCCGGAAGCGGCGAAAATCGCGTTATTTTTGCCCGCCAGCTGCAAAAATCGCATAGTTTCTGGCCGCTAGCGGCGAAAATCGCACTATTTTTGGCCGTTAGCGGCGAAATTCGCACGATTTTTGGCCGCTAGCGGCGAAAATCGCACGGTTTTTGGCCGCTAGCGGCGAAAATCGCGCTATTTTTGGCCGGTAGCGGCGAAAATCGCGATTTTTGCCCGCCAGCTGCGAAAATCGCATGGTTTTTGGCCGCTAGCGGGGAAAATCGCACGGTTTTTGGCCGCTAGCGGCGAAAATCGCGCTATTTTTGGCCGGTAGCGGCGAAAATCGCGCTATTTTTGGCCCGTAGCGGCAAAAATCGCAATTTTTGCCCGCCAGCTGCGAAAATTGCATATTTTTTGGCTGCTAGCGGGTCAAAAATAGTGCGGTTTTTGGCCAGTATCGGCGAAAATCGTACTATTTTCGCCCGCCAGCTGCAAGAATCGCATAGTTTCTGGCCGCTAGCGGCGAAATTCGGACGATTTTTGGCCGCTAGCGGCGAAATTCGCACTTTTTTTGGCCCCTAGCGGCGAAATTTGCACGATTTTTGGCCGCTAGCGGCGAAAATCGCACGGTTTTTGGCCGCTAGCGGCGAAAATCGCGCTATTTTTGGCCGGTAGCGGCGAAAATCGCGATCTTTGCCCGCCAGCTGCAAAAAACGCATGGTTTTTGGCCGCTACCGGCGAAAATCGCGCGGTTTTTGGCCGGTAGCGGCGAAAATCGCGCTATTTTCGCCCGCCAGCTGCAAAAATCGCATAGTTTCTGGCCACTAGCGGCGAAATTCGCACGATTTTTGGCGGCTAGCGGCGAAATTTGCGCGGTTTTCGGCCGTTAGCGGCAAAAATCGCCCGATTTTTGGCCGCTAGCGGCAAAAAATCGCACGGTTTGTAGCCGCTAGCAGCAAAAATCGCGCTATTTTTGGCCGGTAGCGGCGAAAATCGCGATTTTTGCCCGCCAGCTGCGAAAATCGCATGGTTTTTGGCCGCTAGCGGCGAAAACCGCGCGGTTTTTGGCCGGTAGCGGCGAAAATCGCGCTATTTTTGCCCGCCAGCTGCAAAAATCGCATAGTTTCTGGCCACTAGCGGCGAAAATCGCACGATTTTTGGCCGCTAGCGGCGAAATTCGCACGATTTTTGGCCGCTAGCTGCGAAATTTGCACGATTTTTGGCCACTAGCGGCGAAAATCGCACGGTTTTTGTCCGCTAGCGGCGAAAATCGCGCTATTTTTGGCCGGTAGCGGCAAAAAATCGCGATTTTTGCCCGCCAGCTGCGAAAATCGCATAGATTTTTGCCGCTAGCGGCGAAAATCGCGCGGTTTTTGGCCGGTAGCGGCGAAAATCGGTCGATTTTTGGCAGATAGCAGAAAAATTCGCGCGGTTTTTGGCCGCCAGCTGCAAAAATCGCATGGTTTCTGGCTGCTAGCGTCGAAAATAGCACAGTTTTCGGCCGTTAGCGGCAAAAATCGCCCGATTTTTGGCCGCTAGCGGCGAAAATCGGACGGTTTTCGGCCGCTAGCGGCGAAAGTCGCGCTATTTTTGGCCGGTAGCGGCGAAAATCGCATGGTTTTTGGCCACTAGCGGCTAAAATCGCGCGGTTTCTGGCCGGTAGCGGTGAAAATCGCGATTTTTGGCAGGTATCGGCGAAATTCGCGCGATTTTTGCCCGCCAGCTGCAAAAATCGCATGGTTTCTGGCCGCTAGCGTCGAAAATAGTGCGGTTTTCCGCCCCTAGCGGCAAAAATCGCCCGATTTTTGGCCGCTAGCGGCGAAAATCGCACGGTTTTTGGCCGCTAGCGGCGAAAATCGCGCTATTTTTGCCCGGTAGCGGCGAAAATCGCGATTTTTGGCAGGTAGCCGCGAAATTTGCATGATTTTTGGCCGCTAGCGGCGAAAATCTCACGGTTTTTGGCCGCTAGCGGCGAAAATCGCGCTAATTTTGGCCGGTAGCGGCGAAAATCGCGCTATTTTTGCCTACCAGCTGCAAAAATCGCATAGTTTCTGGCCGCTAGCGGCGAAAATCGCATAATTTTTGGCCGCTAGCGGCGAAATTCGCACGATTTTTGGCCGCCAGCGGCGAAATTTGCACGATTTTTGGCCGCTAGCGGCGAAAATCGCACGGTTTTTGGCCGCTAGCGGCGAAAATCGCACTATTTTTGTCCGATAGCGGCGAAAATCGCGATTTTTGCCCGCCAGCTGCGAAAATCGCATGGTTTTTGGCCGCTAGAGGCGAAAATCGCGCAGTTTTTGGCCGGTAGCGGCGAAAATAGGTCGATTTTTGGCAGATAGCGGCGAAATTCGCGCGGTTTTTGGCCGCCAGCTGATAAAATCCCATAGTTTCTGGCCGCTACCGGCGAAAATCGCACGACTTTTGGCCGCTAGCGGCGAAATTCGCACGATTTTTGGCCGCTAGCGGCAAAAAATCGCGTTTTTTGCCCGCCAGCTGCGAAAATCGCAGAGTTTCTGGCCCCTACCGCCAAAAATCGCCCAATTTTTTGCCCCTAGCGGCGAAATTCGCACGATTTTTGGCCGCTAGCGGCAAAAATCGCGTTTTTTGCCCGCCAGCTGCGAAAATCGCACGATTTTTGGCCGCTAGCGGCGAAATTTGCACGATTTTTGGCCGCTAGCGGTGAAATTTGCACAATTTTTGGCCGCTAGCGGCGAAAATCGCACGGTTTTTGGCCGCTATCAGCGAAAATCGCGCGGTTTTTGGCCGGAAGCGGCGAAAATCGCGTTATTTTTGCCCGCCAGCTGCAAAAATCGCATAGTTTCTGGCCGCTAGCGGCGAAAATCGCACTATTTTTGGCCGTTAGCGGCGAAATTCGCACGATTTTTGGCCGCTAGCGTCGAAAATCGCACGGTTTTTGGCCGCTACCGGCGAAAATCGCGCTATTTTTGGCCGGTAGTGGCGAAAATCGTGATTTTTGCCCGCCAGCTGCGAAAATCGCATGGTTTTTGGCCGCTAGTGGGGAAAATCGCGCGGTTTTTGGCCACTAGCGGCGAAAATCGCGCAGTTTTTGGCCGGTAGCGGCGAAAAATCGGTCGATTTTTGGCAGATAGCGGCGAAATTCGCGCGGTTTTTGGCCGCCAGCTGCTAAAATCGCATAGTTTCTGGCCGCTACCGGCGAAAATCGCACGATTTTTGGCCGCTAGCGGCAAAAATCGTGTTTTTTGCCCGCCAGCTGCGAAAATCACACAGTTTCTGGCCGCTACCACTAAAAATCGCCCGATTTTTGGCCCCTAGCGGCGAAATTCGCACGATTTTTGGCCGCTAGCGGCAAAAATCGCGTTTTTTTGCCCGCCAGCTGCGAAAATCGCATGGTTTTTGGCCGCTAGCGGCAAAAAACACCCGATTTTTGGCCCCTAGCGGCGAAAATCGCACGGTTTTTGGCTCTAGCGGCGAAAAAAAGCGCTATTTTTGGCCAGTAGCTGCGAAATTCGCGATTTTTGCCCGCCACCTGCGAAAATCGCATGGTTTTTGGCCGCTAGCGGCAAAAATCGCACTATTTTTGGCCGCTAGCGGAGAAAATCGCACTATTTTTGGCCACTAGCGGCGAAAATCGCACTATTTTTGGCCGTTAGCGGCGAAATTCGCACGATTTTTGGCCGCTAGCGGGGAAAATCGCACGGTTTTTGGCCGCTGGCGGCGAAAATCGCGCTATTTTTGGCCGGTAGCGGCGAAAATCGCGCTATTTTTGGCCCGTAGCGGCAAAAATCGCAATTTTTGCCCGCCAGCTGCGAAAATTGCATGGTTTTTGGCCGCTAGCGGGTCAAAAATAGCGTGGTTTTTGGCCGGTATCGGCGAAAATCGTACTATTTTCACCCGCCAGCTGCAAAAATCGCATAGTTTCTGGCCGCTAGCGGCGAAATTCGCACTTTTTTTGGCCCCTAGCGGCGAAAATCGCACGGTTTTTGGCCGCTAGCGGCGAAAATCGCGCTATTTTTGGCCGGTAGCGTCGAAAATCGGGATCTTTGCCTGCCAGCTGCAAAAAACGCATGGTCTTTGGCCGCTACCGGCGAAAATCGCACGGTTTTTGGCCGGTAGCGGCGAAAATCGCGATTTTTGGCCGCCAGCTGCGAAAATCGCATGGTTTTTGGCTGCTAGCGGCTAAAATCGCGCGGTTTCTGGCCGGTAGCGGTGAAAATCGCGATTTTTGGCAGATAGCGGAAAAATTCGCGTGGTTTTTTGGCCGCCAGCTGCAAAAATCGCATGGTTTCTGGCCGCTAGCGTCGAAAATAGTGCGGTTTTCGGCCGCTAGCGGCAAAAATCGCCCGATTTTTGGCCGCTAGCGGCGAAAATCGCGCTACTTTTGCCCGGTAGCGGAGAAAATCGCGATTTTTGGCAGGTAGCGGCGAAATTTGCATGATTTTTGGCCAATAGCTGCGAAAATCTCAAGGTTTTTGGCCGCTAGCGGCGAAAATCGCGCTAATTTTGGCCGGTAGCGGCGAAAATCGCGCTATTTTTGCCTACCAGCTGCAAAAATCGCATAGTTTCTGGCCGCTAGCGGCGAAAATCGCATAATTTTTGGCCGCTAGCGGCGAAATTCGCACGATTTTTGGCCGCTAGCGGCAAAAATCGCGCTAATTTTGGCCGGTAGCGGCGAAAATCGCGCTATTTTTGCCTACCAGCTGCAAAAATCGCATAGTTTCTGGCCGCTAGCGGCGAAAATCGCATAATTTTTGGCCGCTAGCGGCGAAATTCGCACGATTTTTGGCCGCTAGCGGCAAAAATCGCGTTTTTTGCCCGCCAGCTGTGAAAATCGCATGGTTTTTGGCCGATAGCGGCAAAAATCGCTCGATTTTCGCCGCTAGCGGCCAAAAATCGTGCGATTTTCGCCGCTAGCGGCCAAAAATAGTGCGATTTTGCCGCTAGCGGCCAAAAACCATCATTGTTTGAAAGGGCAAAACAGATTACTGTCAATTAGTTTGACCTAACATCTGCAAGGTCCTGAAGGAATGGAATTTTTTTTTTTTGTAAAACTTTGTTTGCTAAAAACAAACCCTGCCTAATGAACCTGCTCATTTTTTTTAGAAATGGTAATTGCAACATTATCAAAGGCCATTGTTTTAATAGCCAAAGTACCAAATGAAAGACCAAGAAGCAACAAACAGGTACATGGTAGAAAGGACAAAAGAATGGTTACGAGGACCCTTTCATTTGTTAAAGAAATGACTGGGAAAAATGCTGTCATACCACAAGGGGTCTTAACCCTTGTCATATACATCACTGACGTTAATCTAAATATTACCAACCACAAAAATTGCTGATAACATGTTATAAAAAAAATAAAGAATATAATATTGAGGCCTTAATGCAGATCTCTAACTCTACAAATAGTAACAAGACTGGCAATTTCTTAATATAAAACAGAAAAAAATCCAAGACCTTGCACGTAAGCCAGAACAATCCATATCACAACAATGTGATTGTTGTGATATGTGAATCCATATCACAACAATCGCATAGTTTCTGGCCGCTAGCGGCGAAAATCGCATGGTTTTTGGCCGCTAGCGGCAAAAATCGCGCGGTTTTTGGCCGGTATGGGCGAAAATCGCGCTATTTTTGCCCGCCAGCTGCAAAAATCGCATGGTTTTTGGCCGCTAGCGGCGAAAATCGCGCGGTTTTTGGCCGGTAGCGGAGAAAATCGCGCTATTTTCGCCGCCAGCTGCAAAAATCGCATAGTTTCTATCCGCTAGCGACGAAATTCGCAAGATGTTTGGCCGCTAGCGCGAAATTCGCACGATTTTTGGCCGCTAGCGGCGAAATCGCACGGTTTTTGGCCACTAGCGGCGAAAATCGCCCTATTTTTGGCCGGTAGCGGCGAAAATCGCGATTTTTGCCCGCCAGCTGCGAAAATCGCATGGTTTTTGACCGCTAGCGGCGAAAATCGCGCGGTTTTTGGCCGGTAGCGGCGAAAATCGCGATTTTTGGCAGGTAGCGGCAAAATTCGCGCGGTTTTTGGCCGCCAGCGCAAAAATCGCATGGTTTTGGCCGCTAGCGTCGAAAATAGCGCGATTTTCGGCCGTAGCGGCAAAAATCGCCCGATTTTTGGCCGCTAGCGTGAAAATCGCACGGTTTTTGGCCGCTAGCGGCGAAAATCGCGCTATTTTTGGCCGCTAGCGGCGAAAATCGCGCTATTTTTGGCCGGTAGCGGCGAAAACGCTATTTTTGGCCCGTAGCGGCAAAAATCGCAATTTTTGCCCGCCAGCTGCGAAAATTGCATATTTTTTGGCTGCTAGCGGGTCAAAAATAGTGCGGTTTTTGGCCAGTATCGGCGAAAATCGTACTATTTTCGCCCGCCAGCTGCAAGAATCGCATAGTTTCTGGCCGCTAGCGGCGAAATTCGGACGATTTTTGGCCGCTAGCGGCGAAATTCGCACTTTTTTTGGCCCCTAGCGGCGAAATTTGCACGATTTTTGGCCGCTAGCGGCGAAAATCGCACGGTTTTTGGCCGCTAGCGGCGAAAATCGCGCTATTTTTGGCCGGTAGCGGCGAAAATCGCGATCTTTGCCCGCCAGCTGCAAAAAACGCATGGTTTTTGGCCGCTACCGGCGAAAATCGCGCGGTTTTTGGCCGGTAGCGGCGAAAATCGCGCTATTTTCGCCCGCCAGCTGCAAAAATCGCATAGTTTCTGGCCACTAGCGGCGAAATTCGCACGATTTTTGGCGGCTAGCGGCGAAATTTGCGCGGTTTTCGGCCGTTAGCGGCAAAAATCGCCCGATTTTTGGCCGCTAGCGGCAAAAATCGCACGGTTTGTAGCCGCTAGCAGCAAAAATCGCGCTATTTTTGGCCGGTAGCGGCGAAAATCGCGATTTTTGCCCGCCAGCTGCGAAAATCGCATGGTTTTTGGCCGCTAGCGGCGAAAACCGCGCGGTTTTGGCCGGTAGCGGCGAAAATCGCGCTATTTTTGCCCGCCAGCTGCAAAAATCGCATAGTTTTCTGGCCACTAGCGGCGAAAATCGCACGATTTTTGGCCGCTAGCGGCGAAATTCGCACGATTTTTGGCCGCTAGCTGCGAAATTTGCACGATTTTTGGCCACTAGCGGCGAAAATCGCACGGTTTTTGTCCGCTAGCGGCGAAAATCGCGCTATTTTTGGCCGGTAGCGGCAAAAATCGCGATTTTTGCCCGCCAGCTGCGAAAATCGCATAGATTTTTGCCGCTAGCGGCGAAAATCGCGCGGTTTTTGGCCGGTAGCGGCGAAAATCGGTCGATTTTTGGCAGATAGCAGAAAAATTCGCGCGGTTTTTGGCCGCCAGCTGCAAAAATCGCATGGTTTCTGGCTGCTAGCGTCGAAAATAGCACAGTTTTCGGCCGTTAGCGGCAAAAATCGCCCGATTTTTGGCCGCTAGCGGCGAAAATCGGACGGTTTTCGGCCGCTAGCGGCGAAAGTCGCGCTATTTTTGGCCGGTAGCGGCGAAAATCGCATGGTTTTTGGCCACTAGCGGCTAAATCGCGCGGTTTCTGGCCGGTAGCGGTGAAAATCGCGATTTTTGGCAGGTATCGGCGAAATTCGCGCGATTTTTGCCCGCCAGCTGCAAAAATCGCATGGTTTCTGGCCGCTAGCGTCGAAAATAGTGCGGTTTTCCGCCCCTAGCGGCAAAAATCGCCCGATTTTTGGCCGCTAGCGGCGAAAATCGCACGGTTTTTGGCCGCTAGCGGCGAAAATCGCGCTATTTTTGCCCGGTAGCGGCGAAAATCGCGATTTTTGGCAGGTAGCCGCGAAATTTGCATGATTTTTGGCCGCTAGCGGCGAAAATCTCACGGTTTTTTGGCCGCTAGCGGCGAAAATCGCGCTAATTTTGGCCGGTAGCGGCGAAAATCGCGCTATTTTTGCCTACCAGCTGCAAAAATCGCATAGTTTCTGGCCGCTAGCGGCGAAAATCGCATAATTTTTGGCCGCTAGCGGCGAAATTCGCACGATTTTTGGCCGCCAGCGGCGAAATTTGCACGATTTTTGGCCGCTAGCGGCGAAAATCGCACGGTTTTTGGCCGCTAGCGGCGAAAATCGCACTATTTTTGTCCGATAGCGGCGAAAATCGCGATTTTTGCCCGCCAGCTGCGAAAATCGCATGGTTTTTTGGCCGCTAGAGGCGAAAATCGCGCAGTTTTTGGCCGGTAGCGGCGAAAATAGGTCGATTTTTGGCAGATAGCGGCGAAATTCGCGCGGTTTTTGGCCGCCAGCTGATAAAATCCCATAGTTTCTGGCCGCTACCGGCGAAAATCGCACGACTTTTGGCCGCTAGCGGCGAAATTCGCACGATTTTTGGCCGCTAGCGGCAAAAATCGCGTTTTTTTGCCCGCCAGCTGCGAAAATCGCAGAGTTTCTGGCCCCTACCGCCAAAAATCGCCCAATTTTTTGCCCCTAGCGGCGAAATTCGCACGATTTTTGGCCGCTAGCGGCAAAAATCGCGTTTTTTGCCCGCCAGCTGCGAAAATCGCACGATTTTTGGCCGCTAGCGGCGAAATTTGCACGATTTTTGGCCGCTAGCGGCGAAATTTGCACAATTTTTGGCCGCTAGCGGCGAAAATCGCACGGTTTTTGGCCGCTATCAGCGAAAATCGCGCGGTTTTTGGCCGGAAGCGGCGAAAATCGCGTTATTTTTGCCCGCCAGCTGCAAAAATCGCATAGTTTCTGGCCGCTAGCGGCGAAATCGCACTATTTTTGGCCGTTAGCGGCGAAATTCGCACGATTTTTGGCCGCTAGCGTCGAAAATCGCACGGTTTTTGGCCGCTACCGGCGAAAATCGCGCTATTTTTGGCCGGTAGTGGCGAAAATCGTGATTTTTGCCCGCCAGCTGCGAAAATCGCATGGTTTTTGGCCGCTAGTGGGGAAAATCGCGCGGTTTTTGGCCACTAGCGGCGAAAATCGCGCAGTTTTTGGCCGGTAGCGGCGAAAATCGGTCGATTTTTGGCAGATAGCGGCGAAATTCGCGCGGTTTTTGGCCGCCAGCTGCTAAAATCGCATAGTTTCTGGCCGCTACCGGCGAAAATCGCACGATTTTTGGCCGCTAGCGGCAAAAATCGTGTTTTTTGCCCGCCAGCTGCGAAAATCACACAGTTTCTGGCCGCTACCACTAAAAATCGCCCGATTTTTGGCCCCTAGCGGCGAAATTCGCACGATTTTTGGCCGCTAGCGGCAAAAATCGCGTTTTTTGCCCGCCAGCTGCGAAAATCGCATGGTTTTGGCCGCTAGCGGCAAAAAACACCCGATTTTTGGCCCCTAGCGGCGAAAATCGCACGGTTTTTGGCTCTAGCGGCGAAAAAAGCGCTATTTTTGGCCAGTAGCTGCGAAATTCGCGATTTTTGCCCGCCACCTGCGAAAATCGCATGGTTTTTGGCCGCTAGCGGCAAAAATCGCACTATTTTTGGCCGCTAGCGGAGAAAATCGCACTATTTTTGGCCACTAGCGGCGAAAATCGCACTATTTTTGGCCGTTAGCGGCGAAATTCGCACGATTTTTGGCCGCTAGCGGGGAAAATCGCACGGTTTTTTGGCCGCTGGCGGCGAAAATCGCGCTATTTTTGGCCGGTAGCGGCGAAAATCGCGCTATTTTTGGCCCGTAGCGGCAAAAATCGCAATTTTTGCCCGCCAGCTGCGAAAATTGCATGGTTTTTGGCCGCTAGCGGGTCAAAATAGCGTGGTTTTTGGCCGGTATCGGCGAAAATCGTACTATTTTCACCCGCCAGCTGCAAAAATCGCATAGTTTCTGGCCGCTAGCGGCGAAATTCGCACTTTTTTTGGCCCTAGCGGCGGAAATCGCACGGTTTTTGGCCGCTAGCGGCGAAAATCGCGCTATTTTTGGCCGGTAGCGTCGAAAATCGGGATCTTTGCCTGCCAGCTGCAAAAAACGCATGGTCTTTGGCCGCTACCGGCGAAAATCGCACGGTTTTTGGCCGGTAGCGGCGAAAATCGCGATTTTTGGCCGCCAGCTGCGAAAATCGCATGGTTTTTGGCTGCTAGCGGCTAAAATCGCGCGGTTTCTGGCCGGTAGCGGTGAAAATCGCGATTTTTGGCAGATAGCGGAAAAATTCGCGTGGTTTTTGGCCGCCAGCTGCAAAAATCGCATGGTTTCTGGCCGCTAGCGTCGAAAATAGTGCGGTTTTCGGCCGCTAGCGGCAAAAATCGCCCGATTTTTGGCCGCTAGCGGCGAAAATCGCGCTACTTTTGCCCGGTAGCGGAGAAAATCGCGATTTTTGGCAGGTAGCGGCGAAATTTGCATGATTTTTGGCCAATAGCTGCGAAAATCTCAAGGTTTTTGGCCGCTAGCGGCGAAAATCGCGCTAATTTTGGCCGGTAGCGGCGAAAATCGCGCTATTTTTGCCTACCAGCTGCAAAAATCGCATAGTTTCTGGCCGCTAGCGGCGAAAATCGCATAATTTTTGGCCGCTAGCGGCGAAATTCGCACGATTTTTGGCCGCTAGCGGCAAAAATCGCGCTAATTTTGGCCGGTAGCGGCGAAAATCGCGCTATTTTTGCCTACCAGCTGCAAAAATCGCATAGTTTCTGGCCGCTAGCGGCGAAAATCGCATAATTTTTGGCCGCTAGCGGCGAAATTCGCACGATTTTTGGCCGCTAGCGGCGAAAATCGCACGGTTTTTGGCCGCTAGCGGCGAAAATCGCGCTATTTTTGGCCGCTAGCGGCAAAAATAGTGCGAATTTCGCCGCTAGCGGCCAAAAATCGTGCGATTTTCGCCGCTAGCGGCCAAAAAATAGTGCGATTTTTGCCGCTAGCGGCCAAAAACCATCATTGTTTGAAAGGGCAAAACAGATTACTGTCAATTAGTTTGACCTAACATCTGCAAGGTCCTGAAGGAATGGAATTTTTTTTTTTAAAACTTTGTTTGCTAAAAACAAACCCTGCCTAATGAACCTGCTCATTTTTTTTAGAAATGGTAATTGCAACATTATCAAAGGCCATTGTTTTAATAGCCAAAGTACCAAATGAAAGACCAAGAAGCAACAAACAGGTACATGGTAGAAAGGACAAAAGAATGGTTACGAGGACCCTTTCATTTGTTAAAGAAATGACTGGGAAAAATGCTGTCATACCACAAGGGGTCTTAACCCTTGTCATATACATCACTGACGTTAATCTAAATATTACCAACCACAAAATTGCTGATAACATGTTATAAAAAAAATAAAGAATATAATATTGAGGCCTTAATGCAGATCTCTAACTCTACAAATAGTAACAAGACTGGCAATTTCTTAATATAAAACAGAAAAAAATCCAAGACCTTGCACGTAAGCCAGAACAATCCATATCACAACAATGTGATTGTTGTGATATGTGAATCCATATCACAACAATCGCATAGTTTCTGGCCGCTAGCGGCGAAAATCGCATGGTTTTTGGCCGCTAGCGGCAAAAATCGCGCGGTTTTTGGCCGGTATGGGCGAAAATCGCGCTATTTTTGCCCGCCAGCTGCAAAAATCGCATGGTTTTTGGCCGCTAGCGGCGAAAATCGCGCGGTTTTTGGCCGGTAGCGGAGAAAATCGCGCTATTTTCGCCCGCCAGCTGCAAAAATCGCATAGTTTCTATCCGCTAGCGACGAAATTCGCAAGATGTTTGGCCGCTAGCGGCGAAATTCGCACGATTTTTGGCCGCTAGCGGCAAAAATCGCCCGATTTTTGGCCGACTAGCGGCGAAAATCGCCCTATTTTTGGCCGGTAGCGGCGAAAAATCGCGATAATTTGCCCGCCAGCTGCGAAAATCGCATGGTTTTTGACCGCTAGCGGCGAAAATCGCGCGGTTTTTTGGTCGGTAGCGGCGAAAATCGGTCGATTTTTGGCAGGTAGCGGCAAAATTCGCGCGGTTTTTGGCCGCCAGCTGCAAAAATCGCATAGGTTTCTGGCCGCTAGCGTCGAAATTCGCACGATTTTTGGCCGCTTAGTGGCCAAAATTTGCACGATTTTTGGCCGCTAACGGCGGAAAATCGCACGGTTTTTGGCCGCTAGCGGCGAAAAAATCGCAGCTATTTTTGGCCGGTAGCGGCGAAAATCGCGACTTTTTGCCCGCCAGCTTGCGAAAATCGCATGGTTTTTGGCCGCTAGCGGCGAAAATCGCGCGGTTTTTGGCCGGTAGCGGCGAAAAATCGCGCTATTTTCGCCTGCCAGCTGCAAAAATCGCATAGTTTCTGGCCGCTAGCGGCGAAAATCGCACGATTTTTGGCTGCTAGCGGCAAAATTTGCACGATTTTTGGCCGCTAGCGGCGAAATTTGCACAATTTTTGGCCGCTAGCGGCGAAAATCGCACGGTTTTTTGGCCGCTATCGGCGAAAATCGCGCGGTTTTTGGCCGGAAGCGGCGAAAATCGCGTTATTTTTGCCCGCCAGCTGCAAAAATCGCATAGTTTCTGGCCGCTAGCGGCGAAAATCGCACTATTTTTGGCCGTTAGCGGCGAAATTCGCACGATTTTTGGCCGCTAGCGGCGAAAATCGCACGGTTTTTGGCCGCTAGCGGCGAAAATCGCGCTATTTTTGGCCGGTAGCGGCGAAAATTGCGATTTTTGCCCACCAGCTGCGAAAATCGCATGGTTTTTGGCCGCTAGCGGGGAAAATCGCACGGTTTTTGGCCGCTAGCGGCGAAAATCGCGCTATTTTTGGCCGGTAGCGGCGAAAATCGCGCTATTTTTGGCCCGTAGCGGCAAAAATCGCAATTTTTGCCCGCCAGCTGCGAAAATTGCATATATTTTTGGCTGCTAGCGGGTCAAAATAGTGCGGTTTTTGGCCAGTATCGGCGAAAATCGTACTATTTTCGCCCGCCAGCTGCAAGAATCGCATAGTTTCTGGCCGCTAGCGGCGAAATTCGGACGATTTTTGGCCGCTAGCGGCGAAATTCGCACTTTTTTTGGCCCCTAGCGGCGAAATTTGCACGATTTTTGGCCGCTAGCGGCGAAAATCGCACGGTTTTTGGCCGCTACCGGCGAAAATCGCGCGGTTTTTGGCCGGTAGCGGCGAAAATCGCGCTATTTTCGCCCGCCAGCTGCAAAAATCGCATAGTTTCTGGCCACTAGCGGCGAAATTCGCACGATTTTGGCGGCTAGCGGCGAAATTTGCGCGGTTTCGGCCGTTAGCGGCAAAAATCGCCCGATTTTTGGCCGCTAGCGGCAAAAATCGCACGGTTTGTAGCCGCTAGCAGCAAAAATCGCGCTATTTTTGGCCGGTAGCGGCGAAAATCGCGATTTTTGCCCGCCAGCTGCGAAAATCGCATGGTTTTTGGCCGCTAGCGGCGAAAACCGCGCAGTTTTTGGCCGGTAGCGGCGAAAATCGCGCTATTTTTGCCCGCCAGCTGCAAAAATCGCATAGTTTCTGGCCACTAGCGGCGAAAATCGCACGATTTTTGGCCGCTAGCGGCGAAATTCGCACGATTTTTGGCCGCTAGCTGCGAAATTTGCACGATTTTTGGCCACTAGCGGCGAAAATCGCACGGTTTTGTCCGCTAGCGGCGAAAATCGCGCTATTTTTGGCCGGTAGCGGCAAAAATCGCGATTTTTGCCCGCCAGCTGCGAAAATCGCATAGATTTTGCCGCTAGCGGCGAAAATCGCGCGGTTTTTTGGCCGGTAGCGGCGAAAATCGGTCGATTTTTGGCAGATAGCGGAAAAATTCGCGCGGTTTTTGGCCGCCAGCTGCAAAAATCGCATGGTTTCTGGCTGCTAGCGTCGAAAATAGCACAGTTTTCGGCCGTTAGCGGCAAAAATCGCCCGATTTTTGGCCGCTAGCGGCGAAAATCGGACGGTTTTTCGGCCGCTAGCGGCGAAAAGTCGCGCTATTTTTGGCCGGTAGCGGCGAAAATCGCATGGTTTTTTGGCCACTAGCGGCTAAAATCGCGCGGTTTCTGGCCGGTAGCGGTGAAAATCGCGATTTTTGGCAGGTATCGGCGAAATTCGCGCGATTTTTTGCCCGCCAGCTGCAAAAATCGCATGGTTTCTGGCCGCTAGCGTCGAAAATAGTGCGGTTTTCCGCCCCTAGCGGCAAAAATCGCCCGATTTTTGGCCGCTAGCGGCGAAAATCGCACGGTTTTTGGCCGCTAGCGGCGAAAATCGCGCTATTTTTGCCCGGGTAGCGGCCGAGAAAATCGCGATTTTTTGGCAGGTAGCCGCGAAATTTGCATGATTTTTGGCCGCTAGCGGCGAAAATCTCACGGTTTTTGGCCGCTAGCGGCGAAAATCGCGCTATTTTGGCCGGTAGCGGCGAAAATCGCGCTATTTTTGCCTACCAGCTGCAAAAAATCGCATAGTTTCTGGCCGCTAGCGGCGAAAATCGCATAATTTTTGGCCCGCTAGCGGCGAAATTCGCACGATTTTTGGCCGCCAGCGGCGAAATTTGCACGATTTTTTGGCCGCTAGCGCGAAAATCGCACGGTTTTTTGGCCGCTAGCGGCGAAAATCGCACTATTTTTGTCCGATAGCGGCGAAAATCGCGATTTTTGCCCGCCAGCTGCGAAAATCGCATGGTTTTTGGCCGCTAGAGGCGAAAATCGCGCAGTTTTTGGCCGGTAGCGGCGAAAATCGGTCGATTTTTGGCAGATAGCGGCGAAATTCGCGCGGTTTTTTTGGCCGCCTAGCGGCTAAATTTGCCATAGTTTCTGGCCGCTACCGGCGAAAATCGCACGGACTTTTTGGCCGCTAGCGGCGAAAATTCAGCACGATTTTTGGCCGCTAGCGGCGAAAATCGCGTTTTTTGCCCGCCAGCTGCGAAAATCGCAGAGTTTCTGGCCCCTACCCGCCAAAAATCGCCCAATTTTTTGCCCCTAGCGGCGAAATTCGCCACGATTTTTGGCCGCTAGCGGCAAAAAATCGCGTTTTTTTTGCCCGCCAGCTGCGAAAATCGCACGATTTTTTTGCCGCTAGCGGCGAAATTTGCACGATTTTTGGCCGCTAGCGGTGAAATTTGCACAATTTTTGGCCGCTAGCGGCGAAAAATCGCACGGTTTTTGGCCGCTATCAGCGAAAATCGCGCGGTTTTTGGCCGGAAGCGGCGAAAATTCCGCGTTTATTTTTTGCCCGCCAGCTGCAAAAAATCGCATAGTTTCTGGCCGCTAGCGGCGAAAATCGCACTATTTTTGGCCGTTAGCGGCGAAATTCGCACGATTTTTGGCCGCTAGCGTCGAAAATATCGCACGGTTTTTTGCCCGCTAGCCGGCGAAAATCGCGCTATTTTGGCCGGTAGTGCGAAAATCGTGATTTTGCCCGCCAGCTGCGAAAATCGCATGGTTTTTGGCCGCTAGTGGGGAAAATCGCGCGGTTTTTGGCCACTAGCGGCGAAAATCGCGCAGTTTTTGGCCGGTAGCGGCGAAAATCGGTCGATTTTTGGCAGATAGCGGCGAAATTCGCGCGGTTTTTGGCCGCCAGCTGCTAAAATCGCATAGTTTCTGGCCGCTACCGGCGAAAATCGCACGATTTTGGCCGCTAGCGGCAAAAATCGTGTTTTTTGCCCGCCAGCTGCGAAAATCACACAGTTTCTGGCCGCTACCACTAAAAATCGCCCGATTTTTGGCCCCTAGCGGCGAAATTCGCACGATTTTTGGCCGCTAGCGGCAAAAATCGCGTTTTTTTGCCCGCCAGCTGCGAAAATCGCATGGTTTTTGGCCGCTAGCGGCAAAAAACACCCGATTTTTGGCCCCTAGCGGCGAAAATCGCACGGTTTTTGCTCTAGCGGCGAAAAAAAGCGCTATTTTTGGCCAGTAGCTGCGAAATTCGCGATTTTTGCCCGCCACCTGCGAAAATCGCATGGTTTTTGGCCGCTAGCGGCAAAAATCGCACTATTTTTGGCCGCTAGCGGAGAAAATCGCACTATTTTTGGCCACTAGCGGCGAAAATCGCACTATTTTTGGCCGTTAGCGGCGAAATTCGCACGATTTTTGGCCGCTAGCGGGGAAAATCGCACGGTTTTTGGCCGCTGGCGGCGAAAATCGCGCTATTTTTGGCCGGTAGCGGCGAAAATCGCGCTATTTTTGGCCCGTAGCGGCAAAAAATCGCAATTTTTTGCCCGCCAGCTGCGAAAATTGCATGGTTTTTTGGCCGCTAGCGGGTCAAAAATAGCGTGGTTTTTGGCCGGTATCGGCGAAAATCGTACTATTTTCACCCGCCAGCTGCAAAAATCGCATAGTTTCTGGCCGCTAGCGGCGAAATTCGCACTTTTTTTGGCCCCTAGCGGCGAAAATCGCACGGTTTTTGGCCGCTAGCGGCGAAAATCGCGCTATTTTTGGCCGGTAGCGTCGAAAATCGGGATCTTTGCCTGCCAGCTGCAAAAAAACGCATGGTCTTTGGCCGCTACCGGCGAAAATCGCACGGTTTTTGGCCGGTAGCGGCGAAAATCGCGATTTTTGGCCGCCAGCTGCGAAAATCGCATGGTTTTTTGGCCTGCTAGCGGCTAAAATCGCGCGGTTTCTGGCCGGTAGCGGTGAAAATCGCGATTTTTTGGCAGATAGCGGAAAAATTCGCGTGGTTTTTGGCCGCCAGCTGCAAAAATTCGCATGGTTTCTGGCCGCTAGCGTCGAAAATAGTGCGGTTTTCGGCCGCTAGCGGCAAAAATCGCCCGATTTTGGCCGCTAGCGGCGAAAATCGCGCTACTTTTGCCCGGTAGCGGAGAAAATCGCGATTTTTGGCAGGTAGCGGCGAAATTTGCATGATTTTTGGCCAATAGCTGCGAAAATCTCAAGGTTTTTGGCCGCTAGCGGCGAAAATCGCGCTAATTTTGGCCGGTAGCGGCGAAAATCGCGCTATTTTTGCCTACCAGCTGCAAAAATCGCATAGTTTCTGGCCGCTAGCGGCGAAAATCGCATAATTTTTGGCCGCTAGCGGCGAAATTCGCACGATTTTTGGCCGCTAGCGGCAAAAAATCGCGCTAATTTTGGCCGGTAGCGGCGAAAATCGCGCTATTTTTGCCTACCAGCTGCAAAAATCGCATAGTTTCTGGCCGCTAGCGGCGAAAATCGCATAATTTTTGGCCGCTAGCGGCGAAATTCGCACGATTTTTGGCCGCTAGCGGCAAAAATCGCACGGTTTTTGGCCGCTAGCGGCGAAAATCGCGCTATTTTTGGCCGCTAGCGGCAAAAATAGTGCGATTTTCGCCGCTAGCGGCCAAAAATCGTGCGATTTTCGCCGCTAGCGGCAAAATAGTGCGATTTTTGCCGCTAGCGGCCAAAAACCATCATTGTTTGAAAGGGCAAAACAGATTACTGTCAATTAGTTTGACCTAACATCTGCAAGGTCCTGAAGGAATGGAATTTTTTTTTTTGTAAAACTTTGTTTGCTAAAAACAAACCCTGCCTAATGAACCTGCTCATTTTTTTTAGAAATGGTAATTGCAACATTATCAAAGGCCATTGTTTTAATAGCCAAAGTACCAAATGAAAGACCAAGAAGCAACAAACAGGTACATGGTAGAAAGGACAAAAGAATGGTTACGAGGACCCTTTCATTTGTTAAAGAAATGACTGGGAAAAATGCTGTCATACCACAAGGGGTCTTAACCCTTGTCATATACATCACTGACGTTAATCTAAATATTACCAACCACAAAATTGCTGATAACATGTTATAAAAAAAATAAAGAATATAATATTGAGGCCTTAATGCAGATCTCTAACTCTACAAATAGTAACAAGACTGGCAATTTCTTAATATAAAACAGAAAAAAATCCAAGACCTTGCACGTAAGCCAGAACAATCCATATCACAACAATGTGATTGTTGTGATATGTGAATCCATATCACAACAATCGCATAGTTTCTGGCCGCTAGCGGCGAAAATCGCATGGTTTTTGGCCGCTAGCGGCAAAATCGCGCGGTTTTTGGCCGGTGGGGTTGCGCTATTTTTGCCCGCCAGCTGCAAAATCGCATGGTTTTTGGCCGCTAGCGGCCGGTGGAGGAAAATCGCGCTATTTTTGCCCGCCAGCTGCAAAAATCGCATGTTTTTGCCGGTAGCGGCGAAAATCGCGTACGAAGTCGCAGCTGCAGCATAGTTTCCCGCTAGCGACGAAATTCGCAAGATGTTTGGCCGCTAGCGGCGAAATTCGCACGATTTTTGGCCGCTAGCGGCGAAAATCGCACGGTTTTTTGGCCACTAGCGGCGAAATCGCCCTATTTTTTGGCCGGTAGCGGCGAAAATCGCGATTTTTGCCCGCCAGCTGCGAAAATCGCATGGTTTTTTGACCGCTAGCGGCGAAAATCGCGCGGTTTTTTTGGCCGGGTAGCGGCGAAAATCGGTCGATTTTTGGCAGGTAGCGGCAAAATTCGCGCGGTTTTTGGCCGCCAGCTGCAAAAATCGCATGGTTTCTGGCCGCTAGCGTCGAAAATAGCGCGATTTTCGGCCGTTAGCGGCAAAAATCGCCCGATTTCTGGCCGCTAGCGGTGAAAATCGCACGGTTTTTGGCCGCTAGCGGCGAAAATCGCGCTATTTTTGGCCGGTAGCGGCGAAAATCGCGATTTTTGCCCACCAGTTGCGAAAATCGCATGGTTTTTGGCCGCTAGCGGCGAAAATCGCGCGGTTTTTGGCCGGTAGCGGCGAAAAATCGCGCTATTTTCGCCTGCCAGCTGCAAAAATCGCATAGTTTTCTGGCCGCTAGCGGCGAAAATCGCACGATTTTTGGCTGCTTGCGGCAAAATTTGCACGATTTTTGGCCGCTAGCGGCGAAATTTGCACAATTTTTGGCCGCTAGCGGCGAAAATCGCACGGTTTTTGGCCGCTATCGGCGAAAATCGCGCGGTTTTTGGCCGGAAGCGGCGAAAAATCGCGTTATTTTTGCCCGCCAGCTGCAAAAATCGCATAGTTTCTGGCCGCTAGCGGCGAAAATCGCACTATTTTTGGCCGTTAGCGGCGAAATTCCGCACGATTTTTTGGCCGCTAGCGGCGAAAATCGCACGGTTTTTGGCCGCTAGCGGCGAAAATCGCGCTATTTTTGGCCGGTAGCAGCGAAAATCGCGATTTTTGCCCGCCAGCTGCGAAAATCGCATGGTTTTTGGCCGCTAGCGGGGAAAATCGCACGGTTTTTTGGCCGCTAGCGGCGAAAAATCGCGCTATTTTTGGCCGGTAGCGGCGAAAATCGCGCTATTTTTGGCCCGTAGCGGCAAAAATCGCAATTTTTTGCCCGCCAGCTGCGAAAATTGCATATTTTTGGCTGCTAGCGGGTCAAAAATAGTGCGGTTTTTGGCCAGTATCGGCGAAAATCGTACTATTTTCGCCCGCCAGCTGCAAGAATCGCATAGTTTCTGGCCGCTAGCGGCGAAATTCGGACGATTTTTGGCCGCTAGCGGCGAAATTCGCACTTTTTTTGGACCCTAGCGGCGAAATTTTGCACGATTTTTGGCCGCTAGCGGCGAAAAATCGCACGGTTTTTGGCCGCTAGCGGCGAAAATCGCGCTATTTTTGGCCGGTAGCGGCGAAAATCGCGATCTTTGCCCGCCAGCTGCAAAAAACGCATGGTTTTTGGCCGCTACCGGCGAAAATCGCGCGGTTTTTGGCCGGTAGCGGGCGAAAATCGCGCTATTTTCGCCCGCCAGCTGCAAAAATCGCATAGTTTCTGGCCACTAGCGGCGAAATTCGCACGATTTTTGGCGGCTAGCGGCGAAATTTGCGCGGTTTTCGGCCGTTAGCGGCAAAAATCGCCCGATTTTTGGCCGCTAGCGGCAAAATCGCACGGTTTGTAGCCGCTAGCAGCAAAAATCGCGCTATTTTTGGCCGGTAGCGGCGAAAAATCGCGATTTTTGCCCGCCAGCTGCGAAAATCGCATGGTTTTTGGCCGCTAGCGGCGAAAACCGCGCGGTTTTTGGCCGGTAGCGGCGAAAATCGCCCTATTTTTGCCCGCCAGCTGCAAAAATCGCATAGTTTCTGGCCACTAGCGGCGAAAATCGCACGATTTTTGGCCGCTAGCGGCGAAATTCGCACGATTTTTGGCCGCTAGCTGCGAAATTTGCACGATTTTTGGCCACTAGCGGCGAAAATCGCACGGTTTTTGTCCGCTAGCGGCGAAAATCGCGCTATTTTTGGCCGGTAGCGGCAAAAATCGCGATTTTTGCCCGCCAGCTGCGAAAATCGCATAGATTTTAGCCGCTAGCGGCGAAAATCGCGCGGTTTTTGGCCGGTAGCGGCGAAAAATCGGTCGATTTTTGGCAGATAGCGGAAAAATTCGCGCGGTTTTTGGCCGCCAGCTGCAAAAATCGCATGGTTTCTGGCTGCTAGCGTCGAAAATAGCACAGTTTTCGGCCGTTAGCGGCAAAAATCGCCCGATTTTTGGCCGCTAGCGGCGAAAATCGGACGGTTTTCGGCCGCTAGCGGCGAAAGTCGCGCTATTTTTGGCCGGTAGCGGCGAAAATCGCATGGTTTTTGGCCGCTAGCGGCTTAAAATCGCGCGGTTTCTGGCCGGTAGCGGTGAAAATCGCGATTTTTGGCAGGTATCGGCGAAATTCGCGCGATTTTTGCCCGCCAGCTGCAAAAATCGCATGGTTTCTGGCCGCTAGCGTCGAAAATAGTGTGGTTTTCCGACCCTAGCGGCAAAAATCGCCCGATTTTTGGCCGCTAGCGGCGAAAATCGCACGGTTTTTGGCCGCTAGCGGCGAAAATCGCGCTATTTTTGCCCGGTAGCGGCGAAAATCGCGATTTTGGCAGGTAGCCGCGAAATTTGCATGATTTTTGGCCGCTAGCGGCGAAAATCTCACGGTTTTTGGCCGCTAGCGGCGAAAATCGCGCTAATTTTGGCCGGTAGCGGCGAAAATCGCTCTATTTTTGCCTACCAGCTGCAAAAAATCGCATAGTTTCTGGCCGCTAGCGGCGAAAATTGCATAATTTTTGGCCGCTAGCGGCGAAATTCGCACGATTTTTGGCCGCCAGCGGCGAAATTTGCACGATTTTTGGCCGCTAGCGGCGAAAATCGCACGGTTTTTGGCCGCTAGCGGCGAAAATCGCACTATTTTTGTCCGATAGCAGCGAAAATCGCGATTTTTGCCCGCCAGCTGCGAAAATCTCATGGTTTTTGGCCGCTAGAGGCGAAAATCGCGCAGTTTTTGGCCGGTAGCGGCGAAAATCGGTCGATTTTTGGCAGATAGCGGCGAAATTCGCGCGGTTTTTGGCCGCCAGCTGCTAAAATCGCATAGTTTCTGGCCGCTACCGGCGAAAATCGCACGATTTTTGGCCGCTAGCGGCGAAATTCGCATGATTTTTGGCCGCTAGCGGCAAAAATCGCGTTTTTTGCCCGCCAGCTGCGAAAATCGCATAGTTTCTGGCCGCTACCGCCAAAAATCGCCCGATTTTTGGCCCCTAGCGGCGAAATTCGCACGATTTTTGCCCGCCAGCTGCAAAAATCGCATAGTTTCTGGCCACTAGCGGCGAAAATCGCACTATTTTTGGCCGCTAGCGGCGAAATTCGCACGATTTTTGGCCGCTAGCGGCGAAATTTGCACGATTTTTGGCCGCTAGCGGCGAAAATCGCACGGTTTTTGGCCGCTAGCGGCGAAAATCACACTATTTTTGTCCGATAGCGGCGAAAATCGCGATTTTTGCCCGCCAGCTGCGAAAATCGCATGGTTTTTGGCCGCTAGCGGCGAAAATCGCGCAGTTTTTTGGCCGGTAGCGGCGAAAATCGCGCAGTTTTTGGCCGGTAGCGGCGAAAATAGGTCGCTTTTTGGCAGATAGCGGCGAAATTCGCGCGGTTTTTGGCCGCCAGCTGCGAAAATCGCAGAGTTTCTGGCCCCTACCGCCAAAAATCGCCCGATTTTTTGCCCCTAGCCGCGAAATTCGCACGATTTTTGGCCGCTAGCGGCAAAAATCGCGTTTTTTTGCCCGCCAGCTGCGAAAATCGCATGGTTTTTGGCCGCTAGCGGCAAAAATCGCCCGATTTTTGGCCGCTAGCGGCGAAATTCGCACGATTTTTGGCCGCTAGCAGCGAAAAAAGCGCTATTTTTGGCCAGTAGCTGCGAAAATCGCGATTTTTGCCCGCCACCTGCGAAAATCGCATGGTTTTTCGCCGCTAGCGGCAAAAATCGCACTATTTTTGGCCGCTAGCGGCGAAAATCGCACGATTTTTGGCCGCTAGCGGCGAAAATCGCACTATTTTTGGCCGTTAGCGGCGAAATTCGCACGATTTTTGGCCGCTAGCGGCGAAAATCGCACGGTTTTTGGCCGCTACCGGCGAAAATCGCGCTATTTTTGGCCAATAGCGGCGAAAATCGCGATTTTTGCCCGCCAGCTGCGAAAATCGCATGGTTTTTGGCCGCTAGCGGGGAAAATCGCACGGTTTTTGCCCGCTAGCGGCGAAAATCGCGCTATTTTTGGCCGGTAGCGGCGAAAATCGCGCTATTTTTGGCCCGTAGCGGCAAAAATCGCAATTTTTGCCCGCCAGCTGCGAAAATTGCATGGTTTTTGGCCGCTAGCGGGTCAAAAATAGCGTGGTTTTTGGCCGGTATCGGCGAAAATCGTACTATTTTCGCCCGCCAGCTGCAAAAATCGCATAGTTTCTGGCCGCTAGCGGCGAAATTCGCACTTTTTTTGGCCCCTAGCGGCGAAATTTGCACGATTTTTGGCCGCTAGCGGCGATAATCGCACGGTTTTTGGCCGGTAGCGGCGAGAATCGCGCTATTTTTGGCCGGTAGCGGCGAAAATCGGGATCTTTGCCTGCCAGCTGCGAAAAACGCATGGTCTTTGGCCGCTACCGGCGAAAATCGCGCGGTTTTTGGCCGGTAGCGGCGAAAATCGCGATTTTTGGCCGCCAGCTGCGA
>NC_091223.1:10196206-10230697 GCF_040958095.1 Procambarus clarkii | reverse complement strand
TCTAACCTTAGAAGTCTAATAGTAGATAACAGACTGAACAAAAACCATCTAATTATCGCAGCGGACTTTAATATTGACCTCTGCGAGCCTGAAAACTCTACTGCTGCCAGCTCCCTCAACTGTATGAATTCCTGCTTCCTCATACCCTAATCACTAGACCTACTAGAATTACTGATAGTACTGCCACGGCTCTTGATCACAATCTGGACCAACATAACCTCTGCACTCACTTCAGGGATAATCATCGATAGCACTACAGACCATTACCCCACATTTCTCCTAACTAACATTAACAAACCACCTCTAGAGACAAGGGAGATAAGCTTTAGGCTGCACAATGAAACTGCCATAGGCAATTTATATCTGCTGCTGCTAATGTCAACTGGGAGTCCGAATTAGGTTACATCAACAGGGACATCAACCTAGCAGTTAAATTTTTTCTTCAAAAAACTGTCAGCCTTTATAACACCCACTGTCCTACTTTATCCATAAGGATAAAGCGAGACAATGAAGATTTATGAGTGGGTGAGCGACGGGGAGGGATGTGTGTATGTGGAGATCGTTAGGGGTGTATACTGGGGAGAGACGAGAAGGATGTGTGTTGGTGTCACGAACCCAAGTCCACCGTCAGAGCACGGAGCAGTGACGGTGGACTTCAGTGGCACATGTGCGTTGGCAGTAGTTGATTCCCTACCTGTAGCTGGGATAGACGTAGTTCTAGCAACGACTTGGTGACAGGGTGGGACTACGATAATCTCAAGATTGTGGACGAGCCAGCCGGAGCAGCAATAAGGTCTGAGGTGACAACAAGAGATGGTAATACCCAGGTACAGTCAGACGTGAGATTATATAACATGTTTAATTCTCCCTCCCACCAGCAAATCGAGAGCATTCCGACGGATTTTCCTGATTCGTCTCCCGACAAGAAACATGGGGTTATGGTGACAGGAGCAACTGAGCAAGACGAGAGGCCTCGTGTACAAGTAACCACGGATACCAAAGAGTCTAGAGTGACGGCACATAAGTACTTGCGGTATGGCAAGGTGCAATGTTCACTGAACTGGTCAGAGATTCCCCAGACGTCAGAGGTATGTGAGGTAGGTGCGCAGGTTCTAGTGCCCTCTTTGATCCAAGCCAGGCTAATGGATATAGCCGACTATGGGTGTTATAGGCTCATGAAACTTATTCCTAAGCTTATTCTTAAATGTTTCTTAGCGGTATTTTGTTTTATTCTTGTGTTGTTCTAAGTAAGGATCAGTGGACGAACAGACAGATGATGGCTCCTATGAACATCGTGGAGAGACACCAGGGATTAGAGACTTGGACTGTGAGTATTGCAGTCGAAGAAGGGACCTGGAAGGTGATGGTTGATGCAGGGAGTAGGAGAAATGTTTTATGAGTGACTATTCCCGACAGGTTGACACCCCCTGCGTGATTGCTGAGCCTAGATTCAGCGTTATACGGAACGTTGGTCGACCTGACGGTGGCAGAGCGAACACATCTTCAATGTACAAGCAGCCCTGTTGGGACTAGGTGTGGGCCTAGTAAGCGGTTATGCCGTAGGTACATGTTTAAAAACTGTCGCTCCCACCAGCTCCCTCCCCCTGTTTATTTTACTTGCATTACGGAGATCACCCCTTGAAAGCCTCTACTTACTTGGGGCCGGATACCCAAAGACTAATACCATCAGAAAAGAACCTGGTTGCGTCCCATTAGGACCGTAACAGTTGGGGGACATGAGGAGGTTGTTTTTTGGGGGAGGAGTTGATGTATGAGTGTGTGGAAAGACAAGGATAGCGTTTGTGAGGGAGACCAGGAGGGTGTGTGTGGACAGAGACGATGTGGATACGCAGATTTTAGCACTAATTGAGAATGTGTGTAATGTTTCAAACATTCAGGTCTGATATGAGAGAAATTACTGACTCCCAACGACCTGAAAGCATCGGTAAAAAAACTAATGATTTTTTCTGATCTGAAACCTACGTTTATGGGCAGCACAAAACGCCCACTAGACTGTGACACAGTGGTTGCCAGGATCAGGTTGGGCTACCGTTATCTGTGGTAGGTGACTACAGGTGACAGATTTTCTAATCCTGGCACTCCAGGTGCAAACTCTGTGAGCAGGAACTGTGACATGATCTCCCACATTACATCAACGAATGCCCAGTTATCAGACCATTCAGACTCATTGGCATGAGGTACCTGGAGCTTTGCAGTTACTTTATTCACTCTCATGTTCTTGAGGATATCCTCATATTACACCCAAAATTTGCCAGTGCAGGCTACTGAACATACAACCCTGTATGACTACCCATCCTGTGAGATGGGGACTTTTAGTATCACTGCTACCTTATTCACTCTTGTCTTAGTGATGATATCCTCATAATGCACCAAGAGCTTGCCAGTGTAATCTACTTATCACATGCCTCTCTATGACTAACCATCAAGTATGATGGGGATTTTTAGTATCACGTAGCTAGTTTGTTGACAAACTGTACTCTCCCTCATATAGTCTACGGTAAACTGCACAAATGCAGATGTACCTGAATGTGTCAATAAAAAGTTTAATGAAAAAGGTTACAGTGATGCGGCAAGGATGGGAAGAAGTGTGTTTGGAGTTTATTAGAAGGGTGTGTGTGTTTGGCAAGGATTGGGTGGGTGTATGTGGGTAGAGATGGGTAAATTTTGGGTGGGGGAAGAACGTTATTATTATTTGTGGGAGAAGATGAGGATAGTATGTTTAGGGGAAGATGGGGAGGGGGCACCGGGGTGAAGCACCTATGAAGGTGCGATGGAGAGGCTTGGACACAGGATCAATCTGGGCTCTGGCGGGTACCTATTTATTTCTGGAATGTGCGGAACCAGCGCAGAGTCCTTATCTCGTATATAAAAAACGAAGCTGGAGAAAATTCCTCGCTTGAATACAGAAGTGAAGAGCAAGAAGAGACATGACTACCACATGCAAAATTCTCAGAAGAATAGACAGAGCAGACGATGAAAGATTATTCAGCGAGGATAGTACGCAAACAAGGAGATGTAGATAGTAGCTAAGTACTCAAATGAGCCACATTTATAGTACAAAGTACTTTTCAATGTCAGAGTAGTGAACAATAAGAATAAATAAGAACAATAAGAACAAATAAGCAGTGAAGTTGTGGAGACAGATCGCATTCACAGCTTTAATCGTAAATATGACAGTACCCAATAGTCTGCAATCTATACACCAATCGATTTGACGTTCAAAGGTGGGACCCAAGAACCTTGGCTCATCTCCCACAAATACATATAGAAAAGTAGAGAGGAAATTGTAACAGTTGCAAGACTGAAAGAGAGAGAGAGAGAGAGAGAGAGAGAGAGAGAGAGAGAGAAGAGGAGAGAGAGAGAGAGAGAGAGAGAGAGAGAGAGAGAGAGAGAGAGAGAGAGAGAGAGAGAGAGAGAGGAGAGAGAGAGAGAGAGAGAGAGAGAGAGGAGGAGAGAGAGGAGAGAGAGAGAGAGAGAGAGAGAGAGAGAGGAAAGAGAGACAGAGAGAGAGAGAGAGAGAAAGAGAGAGGCACAGATATAGCCTAAAGATAGGTAAGCACATTCACACTCAGGATAATTATAATCAATCTTGTTCTAAGAACTTTACTTGCATAGAACAATTTTTTAATGCTTAGTGCAGCACTCAATAAGCCAATACAGAAATGTGTGTATTATAATAATATTCATATATGTATTATAAAATTTACGTCAAAATTTGAGTTTTGGAAACATTTCATTATTGTCAGTAAGAAAAGTTATATTAAATCATATATTATTTAATAGTTTCTCTAAGAGAATGTTTAATGTTTATTGTGGGTGAACAATAAAGAACATTATATAGGTATTTAACAATTTTGTAACAGACATGCAAAAATAAGTGTTTGCCAGAGGCATTTAATAAAGAACTTAGGATCTGGTTCTGTTTTGATCCCTTTTAACATGTGTTAATGTGATATTTTAACATGATAATGTATATTTTTAACATATCGTAATGAGTACTTTTAACATTAAAGTTAAACATGGGTTAAAGTGTACATTTAACATGTTTTAATGAGTACTTCTGACGTATGTTAACATATGGTAATGTGTATTTTTAACATGAATAAAGTGTACTTTTAACATGAGCTGAAGTGCACTTTTAACATTAGTTTAACTTGACGTTCGACATGTTTTAATGAGTACTTTTAAAATATGTTAATGTGTAGTTTTAACATGTTTATGTTTACATTTAACACATAAATTGTACTTTTAATGTGTATTTTAAACATCAGTTAATGTGTACTTTTATGTTAATATGTACTTTTAAATATATTACAATGTACTTTTAATGTGTGTTAATATATACTTTTAACATATGTTAATGTGTTCTTTTAGAATATGTTAATATGTACTTTTACCATGTGATAATATGCAATTTTAACATACGTTAATGTATATTTTTTAAATATGTTAATGTGTGTTTGTAAAAATTTTCAATGTGAGCTTTTAAAATATTTTTAATGAGTACTACTTTTTAAGTGCGTTTTTGTGTTCGTTTAATATGTGTTAATGTGTACTTTTAACATTTGTTAATGTGTACTTTTAAAATGTGTAATTTTAACATATGTTAATGTTTACTTTTAATATGTGTTAGTGCGTACTTTTAACATATGTTAATGTGTAATTTTTAACATGGGGTATCTTGAGGTTATCTTGAGATGATTTCAGGGCTTTAGTGTCCCCGCGGCCCGGTCCTCGACCAGGCCTCCACCCCCAGGAAGCAGCCCGTGACAGCTGACTAACTCCCAGGTACCTATTTTACTGCTAGGTAACAGGGGCATTCAGGGTGAAAGAAACTTTGCTCATTTGTTTCTGCCTCGTGCGGGAATCGAACCCGCGCCACAGAATTACGAGTCCTGCGCGCTATCCACCAGGCTACGAGGCCCCTAAATATATAATGTGTATTATGGTAATGTGTATTTTTAACATATTTTAATGTGTATGGCTTAAACACTCTAAAAGCTGTTATATAAATTCTTTAAATCAGCATTTAAATATAATTGTATTTGCTGTTAAAGAATACTTCAAGCATCGTTTTCTTCTTCTATCTATATCTCCTTGACTGCGTAAAGTAGAACTCTGGTTTCTCAAGTATAGTTAACTAACGACCAACATTTAACCAAATTAAGTGAGGTTAAAGGCTGGCCCCCGTTGCAACACAATCAAATTATTGTATTTATTGTTGTATTTCCAGAGCTGATTTACTTCCTATTAAAGTTTCCTAAATTGTTATACATCCTATTGTAGTACTGTAAGTAATTTTACTTTTTTTTTTGCTGTCTCCTAAGTTGTAATTGGTGTATAAGTGTCCTAAGTTGTACTTGGTGTATTAGTGTCCTAAGTTGTACTTGGTGTATTAGTGTCCTAAGTTGTACTTGGTGTATTAGTGTCCTAAGTTGTACTTGGTGTATTAGTGTCCTAAGTTGTACTTGGTGTATTAGTGTCCTAAGTTGTACTTGGTGTATTAGTGTCCTAAGTTGTACTTGGTGTATTAGTGTCCTAAGTTGTACTTGGTGTATTAGTGTCCTAAGTTGTACTTGGTGTATTAGTGTCCTAAGTTGTACTTGGTGTATTAGTGTCCTAAGTTGTACTTGGTGTATTAGTGTCCTAAGTTGTACTTGGTGTATTAGTGTCCTAAGTTGTACTTGGTGTATTAGTGTCCTAAGTTGTACTTGGTGTATTAGTGTCCTAAGTTGTACTTGGTGTATTAGTGTCCTAAGTTGTACTTGGTGTATTAGTGTCCTAAGTTGTACTTGGTGTATTAGTGTCCTAAGATGTACTTGGTGTATTAGTGTCCTAAGTTGTACTTGGTGTATTAGTGTCCTAAGTTGTACTTGGTGTATTAGTGTCCTAAGTTGTACTTGGGTATTAGTGTCCTAAGTTGTACTTGGTGTATTAGTGTCCTAAGTTGTACTTGGTGTAGTAGTGTCCTAAGTTGTACTTGGTGTAGTAGTGTCCTAAGTTGTAGTAATTCTAGTTGTTGAGAATTCTAGTTCAGAGTCGACGATGGTGGACTCGTTTTACTAGCTGAGGTTATGAAGCAGTTGTACCACCAGAGGTTGTTGGACCCGTTGTACTACCAGAGGTTGTTGGACCCGTTGTACCACCAGAGGTTGTTGGACCCGTTGTACCACCAGAGGTTGTTGGACCCGTTGAAACACCCAAGGTTGTTTGACCCGTTGTACCACCAGAGGTTATTGGACCCGTTGTAACACCCGAGGTTGTTAGACCGGTTGTACCAACCGAGGATGTTAAACTCGTTGTACCAACCGAGGTTACTGGACCCGTTGTACCACTTGAGGTTGTTGAACGCGTTGTACCACCCGAGGTAGTTGAACCCGTTGTACCACCAGAGCTTGTTAAACCTGTTGTTCCACCCGAAGTTGTTGGACTCGTTGTACCACCTGAGGTTACTGGACCAGTTGTGCTTCCTGAGCTTGATGGACCCGTTGTCCCACCCGAGGTTGCTGGGCCCGGTGAAGTACCTATTGATGCAGTGATGGCTGCAGTAGTTGCAGTGATGGGTGGAGGAGTTGCAGTGCTGGGTGGAGGAGTTGCAGTGCTGGGTGCAGGAGTTGCAGTGCTGGCTATAATAGGAAAGATCGGCATGGTAGGAAATCTGACAAAGGGAGGCGCGCGGGGTACAATCAATGTAGTTCCTCCATAGAGGAAGATGCTGCGCTGAAGGTCGGTAACTTCTCTGAATATTGTTGCTCTTCTTGCATTAGCAGTAGCTACGACATTCTCGATGGTTTCAAGACTAGAATGAACTGCTAAGTAAAGATCTCGATCAACTCTTAATGATCTATTTACTATGACCTGTATTAGTAGAACCAAAGTCTGTCTTGCAGCATTCAGGTGAGGAGTAATAAAAGATAAAATTGAAGTGTTTCTTGTTGTTATCGCATTTCGAGTATCAATAATGAGAGCTTGAATTCCGTGAATAATTTCAGAGGGACTGCGTTTTCTCCTGTGTCCTGTTATTGATACATCAATTGCGGCTGCAAGATTTTTAAGTAAAGTTTCAACTTGAGTAAGAGCCATAATTGCTGTATCTGTAGCTTTTAAGACGGAATACAGTCGCCTGAATTGCGAATAGAGATCATCTAGTGTTATATTTCTTGTTGAAGTTCTTATAACTTCATGTGTATTGGGACGTGTGGTAGTGTGAATTCTGTTTGGTGGTCGGGGCGGTAGTTTCACTGGACAAATGGCCAGTGGTGGCACGGGCTGGACGATAGGTAGAGGAATAATGGGTCCTCCAAGTTGGTTGAGTTGAGATTGAAGGGTGTTGATCCGGCTTTTTAAATTGTTTGTTTGTACATTACCAGCGCCTACAGCCTTGTTGACGCTGGCTAGAACTGACTGTACGTCTGACAGAAGTTGTGAATTGACTGACGAAGAATTATTAATTTTGCAAGATATATGAAACAATCTGGTCTGCGCCATATTTAGCAGTGAAAGCTGACTATTAACAGCGGTAAAGTCTCCATTTGTCAACGCGGTTGCTGTGTTGTCGATGATCGCCCGAAGCCAAGTAATGTCTTGTGATATGCTGCGTCTCCTCCTTCCTAGTCCACCAAGTATTGCGTTAATTGTGTTAAGAAGAGTAGTAAGTTGAGTTTGAAGGGTTTGAAGAGTCGTTACCGCACTAAGTGTGCTATTTAGAGTGGTGACCAAATTGTTGAGTTGCGTAATGAGATTAGCTATTAATGCTGTAACGTTCACTGGAGTTGTTGTGACTACAACACTGGTTGTAGTGACTACAGTAGTTGTGCTGGCTCTTGTAGTTGTGTTAGCTGCAGTGGTTGTTCTGGCTACAGTAGTTGTGCTGGCTGCAGTAGTTGTGCTGACTGTAGTAGTTGTACTTGGTGCAGCAGTTGTAGTTGTAGTTGTAGTTGTTGTTGAGGTGGTGGTTGTGGTCGTCACTCCTAAAATAGAGAAATTATTAACAATATTATATTTTCACTCTCTCACACACACACACACACACACACACACACACACACACACACACACACACACACACACACACTGGTCTTTACAATAGAACAAGGAGAAGTCATGGCGCTAGGAGAGGTGGTAGCAAACCAGGCGACCTTGGAAAGGTTCGAAATTACAAAAGATGAGGTCAAGAAGCACCTATTGGAGCTGGACGTGAGAAAAGCTGTTGGGCCGGACGGAATCTCACCATGGGTATTGAAAGAGTGTGCAGGAGCACTTTGTTTGCCACTCTCCAAAGTGTATAGTAGGTCACTGGAAACGGGAGACCTACCTGAAATATGGAAGACGGCTAATGTAGTCCCAATATACAAAAAGGGTGACAGACAGGAGGCATTGAACTACAGGCCAGTGTCCTTGACTTGTATACCATGCAAGGTGATGGAGAAGATTGTGAGAAAAAACCTAGTAACATATCTGGAGAGACGAGACTTCGTGACAACCCATCAACATGGGTTCAGGGAGGGTAAATCTTGCCTTAAAGGCTTAATAGAATTCTACGATCAGGTAACAAAGATTAAGCAAGAACGAGAAGGATGGGCGGACTGCATTTTTTTGGACTGTCGGAAAGCCTTTGACACAGTACCCCATAAAAGGCTGATGCATAAGCTGGAGAAACAGGCAGGAGTAACTGGTAGGGCGCTCCAGTGGATAAGGGAGTACCTATGCAATAGGAAGCAGAGAGTTACAGTGAGGGGTGAGACCTCAGATTGGCGTGAAGTCACCAGTGGAGTCCCACAGGGCTCTGTACTCGGACCTATCCTGTTTCTGATATACGTAAATGTCTACCCCAGAGGGTATAGACTCATTCCTCTCAATGTTTGCTGACGACGCCAAAATTATGAGAAGGATTAAGACAGAGGAGGACAGCTTGAGGCTTCAAGAAGACCTGGACAAGCTGCAGGAATGGTCGAACAAATGGTTGTTAGAGTTTAACCCAAGCAAATATAATGTAATGAAGATAGGGGTTGGAAGCAGAAGACCAGATACAAGGTATCATTTGGGAGATGAAATACTTCAGGAATCAGAGAAAGAGAAAGACCTGAGGGTTGATATCACGCCAGACCTGTCCCCTGAAGCTCATATCAAGAGGATAACATCAGCGGCATATGCCAGGTTAGCTAACATAAGAACGGCCTTTAGAAACTTGTGTAAGGAATCTTTCAGAACAGTATATACCACATATGTCAGACCAATCCTGGAGTATGCGGCTCCAGCATAAAGTCCATATCTAGTCAAGCATAAGACTAAACTGGAAAAGGTTCAAAGGTTTGCCACCAGACTAGTGCCCGAGCTGAGAGGTATGAGCTACGAGGAGAGACTACGGGATTTAAACCTCACTTCGCTGGAAGACAGAAGAGTTAGGGGGGATATGATCACCACATTCAAGATTCTCAAGGGAATCGACAGGGTAGATAAAGACAGGTTATTTAACACAAGGGGCACACGCACTAGGGGACACAGATGGAAACTGAGTGCCCAAATGAGCCACAGATATATTAGAAAGAACTTTTTTAGTGTCAGAGTGGTTGACAAATGGAATGCATTAGGAAGTGATGTGGTGGAGGCCGACTCCATACACAGTTTCAAGTGTAGATATGATAGAGCCCAATAGGCTCAGGAACCTGTACACCTGTTGATTGACGGTTGAGAGGCGGGACCAAAGAGCCAGAGCTCAACCCCCGCAAGCACAATTAGGTGAGTACACACACACATATATATACACACACTTAGGTGTGTACACACGTACACATAGCATAGGGGACACAGGTGGAAATTGAGTGCCCAAATGAGCCATAGAGCCGTTAGAAAGAATTTTCAGTGTCAGAGTAGTAGACAAATGAAATGCATTAGGAAATGATGTGGTGGAGGCTGACTCCATACACAGCTTCAAGTGTAAATATGATAGAGCCCAGAAGGCTCAGGAACCATAACATTAGTTGATTGACAGTTGAGAGGCGGAACCAATGAGCCAGAGCTCAACCCCCGCAAGCTCAATTAGGTAAGTACACACACACACAAACTGGACGACCTGGACAAACTGGAGAAATGGTATAGAAAATGGCTACTAACGTTCAATTCAGGAAAGTGAAAAGTAAATAAATTAGGAGAAAGGATCAGAAGGCTGAACACAATGTACCATCTGGAGGTGAAATCCAGCAAGAGTCAAATAGAGAGAAAGATCTGCCAGTTGATATCACATCAAACCTGTCCCCAGAGGCCCACATCAAAAGGATATCATCAGCGGCATATGCTAGGTTGACCAACATAAGAACTACCTTTAGAAACTTGTGTAAGGAATCGTTCAGCGCCCTGTATACCACTTATGTCAGACCAATCCTGGAATATGCAGCTCCAGCTTGGAGTCCATACCTAGTTAAACACAAGACAAAGTTAGAGAAGATTTAGCGGTATGCCACCAGACTCGTCCAGGAACTGAGAGGTATGAGCTATGGGGAAGGCTGAAGGAGCTGAACCTCACATCCCTGGAAAACTGAAGAGTAAGGGGAGACATGATAACCAACCACCTATAAAATCTCAGGGAAATTGACAGGGTGGTCAAAGACAAAATCTTTGTAGCACGGGTGGAACACGAACAAGGGGACACAGGTGGAAATTTAGTACCCAAATGAGCCACAGAGACATTAGAAAGAATTTTTTCAGTGTCAGAGTAGTTAATAAATGGAATACACTAGGAAGTGTTGTGGTGGTGGCAGACTCCATACACAGTTTCAAATGTTGATATGATAGAGCCCAGTAGGTTCAGGAATCTGTACACCAGTTGATTGACAGTTGAGAGGCGGGACCAAAGAGCCAGAGCTCAACTCCCGCAAGCACAACTACGTGAGTACAACTGGGCAACTAGGTGAGTACTCAGCAGCAGTTCACCTTAGCAGTAAATAGGTACCTGGGAATTGGACAGCTGCTACGGGCTGCTTCCTGGGGATGTTTGTATGTGTATGTATGTAAGAGAAGTATATGTAGTAGGCATAGAGGAAAACTAAATTGATTAGAAAGGCGGGATCCAAGAGCTAATTGCTCGATTCTGCAGACACAAATAGTAAAAATACAAGCAAAAATAAATAAAAAAACACGAGTTTTCAAGCTTGCAACTACCCACAGGAGGAGGAGCCTACCCACGTAGCAATGTCCATGGAACAACTTCCTACACTAGTGGGGAGGGACGGTAAAAATGGATATAGGAAAGTGAGCTTCAATGTAATGTACTGAACCATCGATGGGATTACCAATAAAGCAAGCAAACTAGCGGAAAGGGCGCAGGAAGAAAACCCAAATGTAATAGGACTCACAGAAACAAAATTGTCAGGAGTCATAGCAGACGCTGTGTTTCTAAAGGACTACTATATAGTAAGGATGAGAGGAAAAGGGAGAGGAGGTGGAGGAGTGGCCCTGCTGATAAGGAAGGACTGGAGCTTGGATGATATAGAAATTCTTGGCTGTGATGGATTCAAAGATTACATAACAGGACCTATGACAATGGGTGGACCTAAGATAATAGTGGCAGTCATTTACAACCCTCCACTAAATGACAAAAGATCCAGACAGGAGTTTGATATGAACAACATGGCAACTAATAATATAACAGAGCAGCTTCAGCTGCCTGCAAGAATGGCTCCAGACTCTTAATCATGGGCGAATTCAACCATGGAAAATAGACTGGGAGAATGAGGACCTACATGGAGGTGCTGATACATGGTGAGCTAAACTCTTGGAAGTGGCAACAAGGGACTTTCTGAGCCAACATGTCAGGGAACTCACAAGAATGAGAGGCAATGACGAACCAGCTAGATTCGACCTGATATTCAACTTGAATGAGACAGAAATAAGTGAAGTCAAATTTGAAGCCCCCATAGGAAAGAGTGACCACAGTGTATTTACATTTTGGTATCTGGTGGAGGTAGGGATAACCTATCCAAGAATGAGATCGGAAGGGAAAGACTAAATTACCGAGGAGGAAAATATGACAAGATGAGAAACTTTTTAAGAGGAATACCATGGGAAACAGAACTCAGAGAGAAGACTGAACAGGATATGATGGACTGCCACCCAGAAGTGTCAGGAAGTTGCAGATAGGTTTATCCCGGTTCAAAAGGAGAAAAACGAAAAGTAACAGAAGAATCCATGTTTCAACCAGGAATGTAAGGTAGCGAAGCAATTGAGTAAAAGAACGTGTAGAAACTACAGGAATAACAGAACACCAGAGAGCAGGGAGAGATACCAGAGGGCCAGAAATGAGTACCTCAAAGTGAGGAGAGAAGCAGAGAGACAGTATAAAAATGATATTGCGAGTAAAGCTAAGATCTTACCAAAACTGCTTCACAGCCACATCAGGAGGAAAACAGCGGTAAAGGTGATGAAACTGAGAAAAGGGGAGAATAGATACACAAAGAATGACAAGGAAGTGTGTGAAGAACTCAACAAGAGATTCCAGAAGGTCTTCACAAAAGAACAAGGAGAAGCCCCCTGCACTAAATGAGGAGGAGGCAAACCAAGCAACCTTGGAGGAATTTGACCTCACCAGTGATGAGGTCAAAAGGAATCTGGTGGAGCTGAATGTGACAAAGGCTGTTGGGCCTGACAGAATCTCACCATGATATTAAAAGAAGGCGTAGAAGCACTAAGTGTGCCACTCTGTATGGTGTATAACAGGTCACTGGAAACAGGAGACCTACCAGAAAGCTGAAAGATAGCTAATGTAGTCCCAATATACAAAAAGGTGACAGGCAAGAGGCACTGAACTACAGGCCAGGTTTCCTAACTTGTATATCATGTAAGGTTATGGAGAAGATCGTGAGGAAAAGGCTTGTAGAGCATCTGGAGGGAAATAGCTTTGTTACACACCACCAGCATGGGTTCAGAGATGGTAAATCGTGCCTCACAGGTTTAATAGAGTTAAATGACCACACAACAAAAATTAGGCAAGAAAGAGAAGGGTGGGCAGACTGCATTTTCTCGAACTGTCAGAAAGCCTTTGACACAGTACCCCATAATAGGCTTTTACAAAAGTTGGAGCAACAGGCGGGAGTAAAAGGTAAGGTGCTCCAGTGGATAAGGGAATATCTAAGCAACAGAAAACAGTGAGTAACTGTGAAGGGGGAAACTTCAGAGTAGCGTGATATCACCATCGGAGTCCCACAGGGCTCTGTACTTGGATCCATCCTGTTTCTAATATATGTAAACGATCTTCCAGAACGTAAAGACTCATTCCTCTCAAAGTTTGCTGATGATGCAAAAATTATGAAAAGAATCAAGGCAGATGAAGATAGACAGAGACTACAGGGCGACCTGGACAAACTGGAAGAATGGTCTAGAAAATGAATACTAAAGTTCAACTCAGGAAAGTGTAAAGTAATGAAATTAGGCGAAGGAAGCAGAAGGCTGAACACAAGGTACCTTCTGGGAGGTGAAATCCTGCAAGAGTCAAATATCGAGAAAGATCTGGGGGTTGATATCATACCGAACCTGTCCCCAGTGGCCCACATCAAAAGGATATCATGAGCGTCATATGCTAGACTGGCCAACATAAGAACTGCCTTTAGAAACTTGTGTAAGAAATCATTCAGGACCCTGTATACCACTTATGTCAGACCAATCCTCGAATATGCAGCTCCAGCTTGGAGTCCATGCCTAGTTAAACACAAGACAAAGTTAGAGAAGATTCAGCGGTATGCCACCAGACTCGTCCCGGAACTGAGAGGTATGAGCAACGTGGTAAGGATAAAGGAGCTGAACCTCACGTCCCTGGAAAACAGAAGAGTAAGGGTAGACATGATAACCACCTGAGCCACAGAGACATGAGCTTCAGAGTGGTTACAAAGAATTTTTTTCACTGCCAGAGTAGTTAACAGATGAAATACATTAGTCAGTGATGTGGTGGAGGCAGACTTCTTACACAGTTCCATATGTCGATATGATACAACCCAGTAGGCTCAGGAATCTGTACATCAGTTGATTAACAGTTGAGAGGTGGGATCAAAGAGCCAGCGCTCAACCCTCGCAAGCACAACTAGGTGAGTACACACACACACAAACACAAATAATTAAATATGCTCTATGAATAATTAATTTAAGGACACACAAATTAAATATACACAAATAAATTTAGCGAGTGGCCCTGAGTTTACAGGCCCTCTTAGCTCAGGGAACAGTTCATAGGGGTCGGATTCCCAAGGGGGGGGTGGGTTCGATTCCCGGCTGAGGCAGAAACTGAAAGTTAGATTAAATTTGTTTTAGCCTAATTGCAAGAAAGATTATTGATATGAATTAGCTATCATACAGTTGCTTAAAACTGTCGAAGATCAAAATGCATTATTAAATTCCTCGTCATTATAATTAAGGCGGCGCAGTGCTGTAGTTAAGTGATAGATCACTTGTTAGTTTAGCCACGTCACATCTCAAGGACTACCACATAATGTGCTAAAATTTGTTATCTAAGTCGACCACACTAGTTTGTCCTTTACAAAATTATACACGGGAGAATGTTGACTGTTGAATACGAAGTTAGAAGTGGAGAGACCTTTTAAATTAAGATGCGTAGAACTGTTAAAATAAATATAAATGCACTTGAATGAATGAAGTGGAGGACCAGAAGAGGGTGGAGGAGGAGGAGGAGGGGAGACAGGAGAAAGGGAGAGAGGAAAAAGGAAACTTACTTGGATAACAACAGAGACACTTGGTTCCCTTGCAGCCCTTTTTGTTTATCAATCCTGTACAGAGTTTCTTACTGGAGACACAGTAACCACCGAGAACATTGCAGGCGCTCAATGGCTTGCAAGCCTTGGCACAGCAGACACACTTCTTGTTGGAGCAGCCTTTGGCTATCTTGCGCTCCGTCGACCCGCACTTCTTCTTGCACACGCCCTTGTATATCTTACACTTCTTTTTTGGTTTCAGTGCACAAGCTGCTTGTAAAAAATAAGCATTATTATCAGTTCTGACTCCAAATTATCTAGATCATTCATATTTTGAAGTCTGGAAGAAAAATATGGATAACCTTAGCATAATTTCCCTACATAATACACATGTGCAATAAACTCGTTCGTCAGAAGCTTGAGACATTTATTGGTTCAAATAACTCACGTAAACTGTCTAAGGCGGTTCTTGAAATATTATCTAATGCAAAAATTAGAGTCACTATTGTGGCTAGAACACCTGACTCTCAGCCATCTATCAACGAACGATCATCCTTCATCACCTCGTACCATCAATTAATGTGTTTGAACAGCAGACTGACAGACTTCACACCGTCAAGGTTAGCTAACTAGCGAGGACAGCTAATGTCTGTCAGCCTGTGTGTACTTGAGTAAGAATGAAGACTTTAGATTATTTAGTAGTGAAGAGCAGATCTTTCCAGTATATGGGGAGGTCAAGGGCTATAACTATTTTCTTTGATATGAATTTTGTGTTTAGAAGAAAAATGAATGGCCACTTCATCTTACATAGAATTTTATATCTCTTTAAAAACGGCTACCAACACAAACTTCTATGCTGTTATAGGCAAGCTGCAAGATAAATGAAACAAACAGGACTAACTACATAATTAACATGAATAACTACAAAATATTGACATAACACATTACAAACTTCAAAATAAACAGCTTCAAAGTGAAAGTGGAAAATAACTGAGATCACTGAAGCCAGCCATCTTAACTTGGCATACTTCTGTACAGAGCAGAAAACGGTGGGACGTTGTCCTGGCCAGCTTAAAACTTGGACATTCACGGTTATACCACATTGCCACTTAACAGAACGAAAACTATGAAATTAACAGTGAAATATGTAATAAACTTACAGCACACCGGCACTAGTTAGATCCACAAAGCATAAATTACAAATAATAACTGTATTTAGAACTATATTTACAACTTTCAGGCAGTTCTAAACAATACACAAAAGAGCTGTTATGCAAGGCTGTTAAACTTCAAGAAATTTAAGCTTCACTTTGGAAGATCTTATTGTGATTGTCTCATGAATATTTACATTAATAACTTCAGGTAAATTCCACTAAGACAAAGAACATTCACTTGCACAACTTACGTGAGAGACAACACACACACGACTTCCCCTTGCACTTGCCAGCAACAACTTTGGTCTTGCAGGTTTTGTTCTGGCACTTCCCGCCGACTTGAATACACTTCTTATGAGGTTTGCACTTTATCTTTGACTCAAAACTATGGTTTTCACTTGATTCATGAGAAGCTCCAGTACTAGAGTGCTTTACTGTTTTCTTCCCTGCCTTCTTTACTGCTGTTTTGTTACCTTTCTTTTTTGCTTTCAGGCTATTTTTCTGTAGTTTTTTATTTTTTTCATTTTTATTTATATTTTGGTTTTCATTCTTTTTTTTACTTTTTTTGATGGTTTTGACATTATTTTTTATTTTATTGGCAGTTTTAAGTTTTTTTTGATTGGTCTTGTGTTGCTTTGATGCCTTTCCTTTGTCCTGATGTTTCTTAGTAGGTTTGTCTCGCTTTTTATTTTTGTTACCACTCTTGCTTTTGTTGCCTTTTTGTCTTTTGTTTTCGTTACTCTTTGGCGATTTTGTATGTTTGTTAGCTTTGGCCGTTTGTTTGTTACTTTGTTTATAATTAGATTTTGCTTTCTTTGGTTTGATTAACTTTCCCTGTTGACGGCTGTTTTTCTTGTGTTGTTTGTTTCTGGATTCACGTAAATTCTTACGGAATTTTTATTTTGTTTCTCCCCTGCGATGACTTTCTTTTCTTTATTGGCCTTCTTGCCAGCGACATTCCTGTTCTTTGAAACTTTTTTCCCGGTTACTTTCCTGTTCGTTAAAGCTTTTTTCCCAGTGATTTTCCTCCCCTTAGCGGTTTTTTTCCCAGTGATTTTCCTTCCCTTAGCGGCTTTCTTCCCAGTGACTTTGCTTCCCTTAGCGGCTTTCTTGCCAGTAACTTTCCTTCCCTTAGTGGCTTTCTTACCAGTGACTTTGCTTCCCTTAGCGGCTTTCTTGCCAGTTTGTCCTCCTCCCACAGTCTTGTATCTGCCAGCTCTTACGGAAATGCGTTCCTTGCTACCTCCACGCGCCTCTCTGCTCTTAAAGTTCGATTTTGTCTTTTTCTGTACATTGCGGCGTTTTTCTTCATTCTTTGTCCAGAAACCTTTACTTAGTTTATGAGTTTGTGATTCACCATAATTTTGACACGGTCACCTTCTTCCTTACTCTTAGTGTGACGTCGTTTTAGTTCATTCTTGGCTCTGCGAACTCTTGCTCTTCCCTCGGGATTGCCAGAACTTCTGTCGTCGTGGTCACCTTTTATATAATGGTCCTCCAGGCCAGAGTCTCTGGCTCTTTTGTCTCGCGGCTCCAGAACTGTTCTCTCCTGTTCTTGAGGTTCTGCTTCATTAGTTTTTCCATTAGCGTTTTCCTGTAATTGAGAATATTGTTTCCAATAAAAATATGTAGGAAGGTAGCCAATAGTAGTGTAAAAAGGCTGTATATCTATACCTGTAAGATGTAATATTTCGTTCGCTTCTATGTTTGTCTGTTCAAAGTTGAGGACCAGACGCTTGGGGCTAGCTACTCAAATTGACAGGGAATGATCTGGGGTACGAGATGAACATATGTTGGTTGGGGTCGCCAGATATATAAAAGGAACAGCGTGCCAGGGGTCACATTCAGACCAATATTTGGCACTGCTCGCCGTCTACACAGTCAAAATATTAAACAAAAAATTCTTGTAAAAACCAAATATGGAAATATTCCCAATTATTTACTGATCTCGGGAAAATTAACAAAAATTTCTTGCCATCCAAAATAAATCATATGATCATCCCACAGCTTCAAATGTGTCTCTTAGTAAAGGGTAACTATTCTATTTTTTATTATTTATTTTTTAGTGATTTTTTTTAATAAGAGAAAGAGACAGAGACAGAAACAGAGACTGAAACTTGAAGAGAGGACACTTATGTCTCAGAACAGAGGACACTATGATCCAACAGAGGATCTCATATGAATAGATATATAGATGGATAGTGGGATAGATATTTTTATAGATAGATGAGTAGATGAATGGAAAGATTGATAGGTGGATGGATTGATAGATATAGATGGATGGATAAAATTATTAGTGGATGTATTGATAGATAGATGGACAGATATATGGATGGATAAATGGATGCACAGATGAATACGTGTATCGACAGATAGATAGGTAGATAGGCAGACGGATTTATTGTGGGGAATATTTTCTCCATTTATGAATAAATAAACTAAACTATAACTATTAAATGTGAATTACTAAAATGAAGCTTATGATGACTTTTTCTGTGTTATAATAATTATTTACAATAAGTAATATTATGGGCTGAGGCAATACTTATGTTTATTTCCGTCAGGTGATCCTGCCTTATGCCAAGACAAATATGAAACTGAAGCTTTTTTTGTGTGAGATCTCATACCCAAATAGGAGTGAGGAAAATGGATCACACTTTACCAATTTATTAAAGTAATTCTAATAGTTCGCATTTTTGTATTCAATTAAAATATATAAATAACTCTTAAATCATTATTAATCCTTACATTGCCTAAAAGAATGAGAGGAAGGCGACGACGCCATCATCTGGGAGGCTGCTCGCTTGTCAGGGAAATATACGTTGATAAGCAGTACAAATATTGGACATTTTCACCATATTCAGATGATTACGGTTGGTCAGATGTCCATGTTCAACAGTCCCTCTCTTATTAACATGTGAACCTCTGTCTCTATCTATTATATATATATATATATTTCTGGTCAGATATTTACCTGTGGGCCACTAAACCTAGTGGCCTCGACGAGGACAGGAAGCCGGTGGTTTGTCGAAAGTACCAAATTTGCCTTGATGATCTTTCCAGGTATATTTTGGAATTCAGCACAGTTTGGCAGTTAAGGCTACGATGGGTAGGCGGTTCCATGGGTTAATAAACCTGAGGGTGAAAAAAGCCTCTCCTGTTCTCAGTCCTACATTGTGGCTTGTTGAGTTTGAAACCGTTACTCCTTGTTTGTTACATCTGACCTAGAAAATATCCGGATCAACATCCTCCAACTTGTTCAGTATTTTAAAAGTTTCAATGAGATCCGCCTGTCATGCCTCTTTTGCCGTGTTGTTAGCCCTGTGGCCTTCAAGCGTTCCTAATACTAGAGATGATTTAGCTCTGGAATGACTTTTGTTGCCCGGTGTTGCACATTCTCCAGAGCAGCTATGTCTTTCTGAAAAAGGTGTTCATTCTTGGATACAGTAATCTAAGTGGGGGCGACATCAGAGATTTATGCAGTTGAACCATTACCTTCTTTTCCTCATAGTCAAAAAACACTTGAGTATCCCAAGAGTTTGGTTAGCTTTTATGACTGATGCACCCAATCTGTTGTGCAAGTATTAATGAGTAGTGGATCTTTACTCCAAGGTCCCTTTCTTCATCAGTCTGCTGTAATGTAATGCTATTAATTTGGCAGTCGTGGCGTAGGTTGTTATGCCCCACATACAAGGTCTGGCATTTGTCGATATTAAAAAGCATTTGCCAGTCTTCTGACCGTTTGTGGAGTTCATGTTGATCTCTTTGTAAGGCTTCAATATCGTTATCATTTCCCACTTTACCATAAATTTTTGTGTCATCTGCAAATCTGTTGACGTGGTTTGTAATATTCTCGTCTATGTCATTGATGAATATGAAAAAAGGGTAAGTCCCAAACAGGACCCTTGTGGCACCCCACTTATCACTTTTTTCCGTTCCGATTCGTTTCCATTTAGCATGACCCTTTGTTTTTTCCTTCAACCATTGATCCATGTATAATCAGGGAGACTAGGGAGGTGTTGGACCCGTTATGGTCAAGGTTATAAACATAAATAAGAGAATGTTAGTCTTTAAACTCTACTAATTAGGAATATTGAATTTAATTGAAATAATTATAAATTAATACCATTGAATCAAATAATATAAATTGTCAGCAGGAAAGTCGTGTCACCTACAGCCAATCAGACGTGAGGCAGCCATATTGAACACAAAGGGCTGCTCTGTTCTACAGATGACACCATATGATGTTTAAGCTGTTCGAAGAAGTCTTCTAGACAGCGATGCTTCATTGCTTTACTAACTCTAATTTAGACGGAGTTGTAAATTATATAAACTATTTCATTAATCAGAAATTAACTTGGAGTAACAATTAATATTCTAAATCAAATTAAATAATAAATACTGCACCATAGGGATTCATTTTATTATGGAAACTAACCCCTCCCTCCCTCCCACTGTGGGAATTGTGAGACAAGAACCTTCTGGTATACATTTACTTATTTATCGAACAAGTTCAACCAATTATTTACACAGTCCCACATTCATGGACGAACATACAAGACACTCCAGCTTCTAGTTGTCGACTGGGTCTGCTGTTTTCCCTCTGGATCAATGGCAGGCCATCGAACAGCTGTATGCTCGAAGTCAAGTTCATCTGAATGTTGATTAATGGCGTCCGCTCCCGAATGAACACAGCCTCAGCGGTTCAGAACCTCATACGATCATCAGTGCGTGGGATTATTGTGGTGTCCATCACTATGTGTTGGTAATTCAGAATGGTGTTGTGGTGTTGCACATCCATGCTGACTGTGCAGCATAATGTATCCAACCAAAGGATGCATAGCCAAGCTCAATGCAAACTAGACTACAAGAGCCATATAAACACTCTGGAACAGTGTCTGGAACACTAGCCCAAAATTTGTGCATTTATTTACTCTCACATAGGAGTACACTTGTGTAAAACTTAAACATTTACACACTCTCACAAAGGAGGACGCTCACGAATAAAATTTAAACATTTACCTACTCTCATGGTAAGAAAGATCCATGATCGTCACATGCATTAACTAGCAAAGTTTTTACTCTGTTGTCGGTAACGCGTTCCAAGTTTTCTGCTCTGCCTACAAGACACAGGCTTTCTGTTCCCTTCGAAGTCACTAAAGATGATTGCTCTCAGGTTAATTCAGGTAAATTAACTGGGAGCTAAAGCTTTCACGACGTAAGCGACTATTCACCATATTGATACGAAGAATTTACCTTGTCTGGAGCCTTCCACGTAGACTCAAATAATTCATCGGTAATTTCATAGAGGAGAGAGCCACCATACCGAAGCAAGACGCCTTGAACCGTCCGGACAACACAACGACCACAACATCTACTGAGCTTTACAAGACCTATCTCAGGTTTGACCAACATGTTATCTTCTCACCCATTATATTGATACTTGTTGACAATACTGTTCCATCAGTACTCAAAGTAACACAACATTTATGGTCCATATTTGGGATCTTAGTTATAAATATTAAACCACATTGTTTATTAGCTGAAGATGGACAGCAAAATAATAGCTATAAGGGGCTCCAAATTATTGCCAAAACAAGCAATATCTTGCAATATTTATCTATATGTAATAATTTATAGTTTCCCATAAGAAGGAAGATGTGAAAGAACAGCAAGGGAATTCCTTAGAAGGAAGAAGAACGAGATACATCACTATTAATACAACATGGGGACATATCACTGAAAATACAACAAGGGGACATTGTGAAAATAGATCAAGGGAATATATCACTGTAAGAGTAGAAGAAGGAAAATATCACTGTGAAAGTAAAACACTGGAACATATCACTCTGAAAGCAAAACAATGAGATATATCACAGTGCAGGTACAACATAGGGACATTCTACTGGAGGATCTAAATTAATAATAAAAAAATATTGAAACAAAATGACAGAAGCTATTAATATGAATTAAAGCGAGTTAAAATTGGATAAATTTAGGTTTAAACTGTGGGGAATTGACCTGTGAGAGTTATATTTATTTAATTTATATAAATTTATATAGAATTTCTATTTTACATTAATTTATATGATTCGATTGCAAACTGTTTGAATAAAATGGACTGTATTTCTTAAAATGTCTCACAAATCGTTTCCTTACACGTTCTGGGGGGGTTTACACATTCTGAGCGGTATATTGTTTATATGTAGTCTAGCAATCAAATTATTGATTGTTAGACATTCACTACAGTACTACACATGTAACTAATTAAACTGGGAGGCCTTATCTTATTGTTGTTATATCCAAGACAACCAGTATGAACATGAATGAACAAGCCAGTCGATACACTTTAGGTGTGGCTAGCCTCCAACTTATGTACTGGAGTACTAGATTACTGTTAATTCTTCTTCCTCTTCTGTTCTACCGGTCAAAGGGCAATCACAAATAATAGCAGAAATCTTATATATATTTGACAGATATAGCAGAGGAAATAATGGCAATTTAAATAAAGAGATGAGAATATTGGCCACCGTGGGATGGTCGTTGTCTCGTGTGTTATTGCTCATCAGCCCGATGGCAGCACAATTCAAAGAAATATCCGAATTAGTAACTGGGCGTCCACAATGCAAGCCGAGTTGGTAGCGATACTGGTAGCACTCGAAATTATTGACAACACTGAAGTAGACAGCTTAATTATTTCTGACTCCCTATCCTCACTACGAGCAATAAACAGTTTGCAATCAAGTAATAACGTGCTTGTCTTGGAAGCTAGACGTAGATATGTAAGAATACTTAGCAAGAGGGTAAATATAAAAATGTTGTGGATTCCTTCTCACATTGGCATGCAGGAACATGACAAAGTTGACGCCCTTGCTAAGGCTGCAGTAAAAAAGACAGTATTGAATGGAATCTTGAGTTATCAAATAGGTCCCTTAAAAGTGTCATTAGACGAGAACTCCTGGATGGATTTGAAGAAAGTAGAACAGTGCAAACTGGAACTAGCAGGTCCATTGTTCATCACAATGAAATGTGTGAAGTAAAACATGTGTATGGGGCAAGTAACAAAGTCAGTAGACTAACAGATGTTGTGACAGCTCGTATAAGACTTGGCTACAAGTATCTCTGGCAGTTCGGCTTGTATAGGGATCTAGATGAAGTAAAGTGTAAAGTGTGTGGACATAGGCAGGGACACACACTCGAACACTATATCTTGGATTGTTGTAAAATTGAGCCTTTTAGAGATAAATCTAAGCTCACTCTGTATGATATGGCAACCTATCTTATTACCATGGATAAATTACCTGAAATCCTTGCACTGTACCTACATTTTGCTTCCAGTAGATGACGACATATGAGATTCAGAAACAAATAGTGAATTGTGAGGACTAATAATAACAGAAGCTCCCCTATGACTGTAATATCCCCATTGGCCAAACTATTATGTATTAACGGACAAGACCTACCATTAATGTATGATGACTTACTGTAAATATGTACTCTTGTAATAGCACTTTCTCTGTAACTAGCTGACATTATATCTATAAGGTGTGAAGGATTGAAGAAATTGTTTATGTAATAATCTAAGATGAGGTCTGATAAATACCTTTTGTGCCCTCTGTAATGCTTTTGCGCTACCGCTCACAGGATGAGTATGGGGTGCACAATAAACCTAGCCGCCTTCGGCGGCAACAATCAAAAACAAAATCAATTCGTGTGCTAACCGGCCCACCCTATATCTACCTAACATAACTGGCCAGGTATGTAAGATAATAAACGGGTTTTGGAAAGAACTTCCTTTATAGTAGACACAGTTGTGTGTCGATAACGAAGCACTATACTTCCGTAACACAGCTGTCCAAGGGAGAATTATAGGAGCAAATTCCAGCAACATGTTGTTAAAATTAACAAAGGCGACTCCTGCCATCCTCCACTGACTCCCTGGCTCTCTTGTCCAGGATGTCAAGAAGTGGTTGAGGGCTCACATTTACTCTGTTTTGGTACTAATAATTTTGTTGATTCAAGGGAGATGGTTTTATGATGCTTACAGTCTAAAGACTGATGTATTAAGAATGTTCCCAAAAGAATTAGCAGGTGAATTTAATAGCGACGTGGCAATGATATTCTCCGTTTTCTATTGACGGAAAATTCCACTAGGCTACATTTTCTGTAAGTTAATTTGCTTATTACACAGCAGCAGCAATATTATCTACCTATTGTATTTAATATTAATAAATGGTGTCGGGTTTTCCGACATAAACATTTATGGTGTTAAACTGTAGATAGTTTACTGAGTTGCAGACGAACAAGATAAACTACAAAGCAGCACCAGAAGTAAATTATTTATTATATTAGACAAAAAAACATACACAAGAAAGGGCTCACAAGGAATTTATATGAACGTAAATTCAATAATGGCGTATGTTTTGGGTCGTATTTCAGTGGTTCGTCCTTACCTGCAACAGAAGTAAAAGGCAGAAGACGACACAAGCCAAAACCAAAGCTTCATGCTGGTAATGTACAGCTGTGGCTGCAGGAGTGTCGTGGCTCTTGACTCTACCTTCGCTTCTGCAGAGGACTACACCGACGAGGGGCAACAACAGGCGATCAGACCCCACAACCTCTTCTGACCATAGCCAAGCAAGCTCTGACACTCAAAACCTGGCAATGCATACATACAGAAGCAGCGAGTGCATCGGTGCCTCCACCTGCGTCATCGCCTTACAGGTGTTCAGGCCATTTCATGATTAATAAAAATGTGTACATAGAACGTGCATTGTATCGAATAGCACTCTGGACATAAAACTAATCAGGATTCCTATTTTTTCTTTCCAAGCTGAATGCTTATCAGATGTTTGTACTTCACCATTTACATATTTAGATTGATTGCTTGTTTTAGATTATGGCTGGAAGCAGGTGAATATATAACCTAGGGGCATTATAAAGCATTTACTGTGGGCCAGTAGGCCTACTACAGTTGACCAGTCTCCTGTTATGTGTTGTTGTTTTAGATTCAGCAGCTTGGAACCAAAAGTTCCAAGTTGCACGGGCTATTGTGAGCCCGTAGGTGGACTTACGTGGCACAGGACCGCGGCTGTAACTGCTGTCTCATATTTCAATGATGTTGAAACAGAAGCAGTATGTTTCGTCTTGGTCTCGAAGATGCCACAGCGGAACCGGGTGTTAGCGTGCTGTTGATAGTTGCCTAGTGTTTGTGTGATGTGTAGTATCTTGCCAATGTTCTGTCTTCTGCTGTCGTATATGTCGATGATTTAGTGCTCTCGGTCAGGGTGATGATTTGGTGATGATTTCCTTGTGTGTAGAGATCATATGTTCCTTGATGGGATCGTGCCGTTTGCGTATTGTTAGACTCCTTGAGAGAGATATAGTTGTCTTGCCTATATTCCGAGATCGCTGGGGCTGAGAGTCCCCAAGTTAGCACGTGAAGGCATAGATTGACATTCGTCTCTTTAAAAGTATTTCGTTTGGACTCAAAATAATTTTTCATGACAAGTTGACAGTCTTCCTGCTCTTAGAATATATTATTAACTTGATTAGGTTGGTATCCGTTGGGCTTACGTTTCTATCAATAATGTCTTTCAGGATTCTTTCCTTCATTTCGTGAATGATTCGTGTCAGAGAAGTTCCCGTATAATATATTAACAGGAGACCTGTAATGTATTGTTGAGAGTTTTGTTAGAGGTAGCATAGCGATTCACCTTCCTTTTAATGATCTCTTCAACATATCCGTTAGAGTGTTTATTATTGACTCGGACCTGTCTTTACAGAGTTCCTTGCCAACCTGCTTTCAACTGGAGCTGTGTGTGAGAGAGCACGGTTGATATAGACATTGACAACGCTCCGCTTATGCCTATCAGGACTCCAACTACAGGCATAAAGGCCCATTCCTCTGTTCGTTTCCTTAGTGTCGAGTGCAGTTTCCTATTGCATCTAGGAAAGGTAGCTTAACTTTAACTCTCCATCTCGTAAGTGAGCCTTAGGACAGAACTTCACTCGAATGCATCTTTGACCTGTAGGAAGTGCTCAATATCGGTACCTGCAGGAATATGTCATCTATGTACAATATATACAGAAGATGTTTGGTTTTAGTTCCATGTTAACAAGGACATTCTATTTGACAGTACCCAATAAAGACACAGGACACAAAGAGGGGGGGGGGGGGACCAATAACGACGCCATCTACTTGTTTGCACATGCAACCGTCTGAGCTCAGGAAAGGTACCTCTTTAGCACATGCTTCGAACAGCTTCACAAGTGTGCCTTCTAGGATATCAAGGGGGAGTACAAAGTGACTGATTCAACGTTGAGAGACGATCCTCTCGAATTCTGGGACCCCCGCAATAAGTCAACAAATTTTTCACCTCGTCTGAAAACTATTTCTTTATTCATACGAAGCTTCTTAGCTGCAGCTTTGAGCTCAGGAGACAGAATACTGTAATTACTTCGAGTCTTTCCACCTTTCGCATATTAGCGATTTATAACCACCTTTAACAACTATTCAAAACTTGGCGTTCTCATTGACCACAAGCTGAATTTCCAGGGACACATTCTAAATATATAAAAAAGTTTCAAAAACTGTTGACATTCTTTCTAAGATCAGATATTATGTACCTCGCCCTGCCCTGGTGACGCTCTATTACTCCCTCATCTATCCGTATCTCAGCTATGGTATTTGTGCTTGGGGTTCTACTACCCAAATCATTTACGTTCTCTAATTACTCAAGACAAAGCTGCTATTAGGACAATATCCAACTCTAGCCCCAGACATCACTCGGTACCCCTACTCAAATCTCTGAATATGTTAGACATTAAGTCACTGCACATTCTCTCATGTGTATTATACATATATAAAAACGCTGAACTGTAATGCCAATCCTGACCTCAAAAGCTTCATTGAAGGTTGTAACAGAACCCATGAGTACCACACCAGAAACAATTACAGTTTTGGTATTCTAAGAGTACGACTTAATCAAACTAGAAATGCTCTACAAATCAAGGGACTTAGAATGTGGAATGACCTTCCCAATCATGTTAAAGACTGTACCTCTCTCAACCAGTTTAAGATAAAAACGAAGCACTACCTAATAAATTCCCTGTAACCTACCTTACCCCCCTATTGTCAACCCATGTCTGTTTTTTTAAACAACGGTATTTGTCGACCTAATTGTATTTGTGCTGCTTTTTAAGCCATGTTCCCCCCTTTTTTATTTTTATTTGTACTCAACACATTTTATACTTTAAACTCAATTAGTATTAAGTTTTAGTCTAATGTTTTTCCTGCCCGAAACGCTTTGCGTAATAGTGGCTTTAGGCATTGTATGTACTAGCTCTATCTATAAATCTATAAATTTTTGTAAAATCTCTTCTATATATGTACCTTACCTGAATAAACATTTATTTATTTATTTATTTTTTTATTGCTTTAGTCTCACTAAGCTCCTTAGCTGCCTCCAGAAGCAGAGCGTCAGACGACGGAAAGGGAGGTGAGAGATTAGGTGAGAGAAAGAGAAAGAGGAAAAGAGTAAAAGTGAGACAGAGATAATTTCCTTACCTTACCTAATCTATCTATAAAAGAGAATGTCTGTCTATCCAAGGCTGGAAGCTAAATGCTTAGGGTTGACCTCGCACAACTTTGCACAGGTGAATGGTGATTTCATGGCCTCATAGGGTGGTTGGGGCTGGCCACTATGCTACACTGAAAGATGAATTGGTTTCCACATCTTCTTGAAGTCGCTGTGTATGAAATGTCCAACAAAAAATCCGTTGAATTTAGCGTTCGTTTAAATAGTGTATTCAACAACCTGTCTTCATGTAACAAGAGAGCAGTTCACAGCAGAATAGCAGACAGCAACAGTTGGTGCATCGCCGGACAGTTGGCGAAATGCAATGGAAAATTCACACCTCAGTATGGCGCTAATCACGAGCCAAATGATCTCGGGTCAAAGGGTGATGAGGTCAAAAAGGGTTGTCAGTTACGATGCTGTCATGCTAATTCACGAAGATTAACTCTTCCACATGAAAAGGAGTCCGAAGACCTCACACGCCTCGTTCAGCTGTATATAAGTTGGAACTTTTGTTCTGAGTAGCTGAATCTTAAACAACAACAACGACAGAAGAGACTGCCCATACCACCTCTTGGGTGGCTTAATCTTCATCAATCAATCGGCAGAAGAGACAGAGTGTGTGGGTAAACTGTAGGGTGTGTGTGTGGAACATCCTGGAAGCAGAGCAGCAAGTACCTCGAGGTAACGTGGAACTCACTGTGTTAGTAAGTACGACTCTCTTGTACCCAGCACCTTATCATGTAATTATTTTTGCATCTGTTAGAGAACTTAGGATTTGTCACTTTCAATTGATAAATAAAGTAATATTTTCTTTATTCACTCTCTTGTGTATTAATGTTACCTGCAGATGAGATATTGGGCTTACCATTCTCTTTGCCCCCCTGGTGACCTAGTGCCCTTTATTATCCAGTATTTATCTTCCCTTTTAGTCCCCTATTAAGGTGTGTCAATACTGGAGTGTCCATCACTGCTCCCGTAATTCTTATAGTACACCTAAGTAGTTTATAATAATAATAATAATAATAATTTTTATTTAGGCAAAGGTACATACATAAAGAGATTTTACAAAGTTTGTTGGCTTTATAGATAAGAGCTAGTACATACAATGCCTAAAGCCACTATTACGCAAAGCGTTTCGGGCAGGAAAAAACACTACTGACTAAGCTTAAAACTAATGGGTAAAAAGAAAAAAATGCGTTGAGTACAAATAAAAATAGAGGTAAAAGAGGGGGGAACATTGTTGAAAAAACAGCACAAATACAATTACAAATTATTACAGAAAATTACATTAAAACAGCGTTGATTTGAAAAACAAAAAAACAAACAAAAACATACATGGGTTGACAATAGAGGGGTAAGGTAGGTTACAGGGAATTTATTAGGTATAGCTTCGTTTTTAACTTAAACTGGTTGAGAGAGGTACTGTCTTTAACATGGTTGGGAAGGTCATTCCACATTCTGGGCCCCTTGATTTGTAGAGCATTTCTGGTTTGATTAATTCGTACTCTAGGAATATCAAAACTGTATTTATTTCTGGTGTGGTGCTCATGGGTTCTGTTACAACCTTCTATGAAGCTTTTGAGATCAGGATTGGCATTACAGTTTAGCGTTTTATATATGTATAGTACACATGAGAGAATGTGCAGTGACTTAATGTCTAACATATTCAGAGATTTAAGTAGGGGTACCGAGTGATGTCTGGGGCCAGAATTGGATATTGTCCTAATAGCAGCTTTGTGTTGAGTAATTAGAGGACGTAAGTGATTTTGGGTAGTAGAGCCCCAAGCACAAATACCATAGTTGAGATATGGATAGATAAGGGAGTAATAGAGAGTCACCAGGGCAGGGCGTGGTACATAATATCTGATCTTAGAAAGAATGCCCACAGTTTTTGAAACTTTTTTTGATATGTTTAGAATGTGTCCCTGGAAATTCAGCTTGTGGTCAATGAGAATGCCAAGGAATTTGCCATCTAATTTGTTACAAATTTGGGTATTGTTTATTTTGAGATTTATTTGATTAGAGGATTTATTGCCAAACAGAATATAGAAAGTTTTGTCAATGTTAAGGGTGAGTTTGTTGGCAGTTAGCCACAGATGGACTTTATTTAGCTCAGTATTTACTGTGGCATTTAGAGCAAGGGGATCAGGACTGGAGTAAATGAAGGTTGTGTCGTCAGCAAATAGGATTGGTTTGAGGTGTTGGGAGGCATTTGGAAGGTCATTAATGTAGATGAGAAAGAGGAGAGGGCCAAGTATGCTGCCCTGGGGAACACCAATGTTGATGGGTAGGGTGGGAGAAATTGTATTATTCACAGAAACACATTGGAGCCTGTCAGTAAGGTAGGATTTGAGGTATTGTAGGGAGTGTCCTCTGACACCATAATGATGTAATTTAAGATGAAGGTTTTGGTGGTTGACAGTATCGAAAGCTTTACGCAGGTCCACAAATAACCCAACAGGGAACTCATTTTATCAAGAGCTGTATGAATCGAGTTAAGCATACTAATAAGTGCATCGTTAGTGCTTTTTTTGGACCTGAAGCCATATTGGCAAGGGCTAAGTATATTGAGTTTGGCTAGATATGAGTAAAGCTGCTTATAGATTAGTTTTTCAAAAATTTTTGACAAGTTTGGCAGGATTGATATAGGTCTGTAGTTGTTAACATCTGTGAGATCACCACATTTGTGGACAGGCGTTACTCTCGCTTTTTTTTAGAATATCTGGAAAGGTTTGGAATTCAAGTGACTTGTTGAAGAGCAAAGCAATAGCAGGGGCTAAAGATCTGGAGGCTTTTTTGTAGATTAAAGTTGGTATCTCCTCAAGGGCACCAGACTTGGTTTTAAGGGAAAGGATTATCTCATTGACGTCAATGGAATTAATAGGCTTTAGGTACAGAGACTGGGGATAGTTCCCTGTAAGATAGTCCTTAATGTCAGTACTGGAAGATGGAATATCATTAGCAAGAGATGAACCAATGGAAGAGAAGAACCTATTGAACTCAATAGCAGAATCAGAGGCTGAAAGCTGACCATCGTTATTAGACAGGAGAGTCGGTTTGTTATTTAAAGACTTCTTTGATCCCAATATTTGTGAAATTGTTCTCCAAGTTTGTTTAATGTTGCTCTTTATTTGGGTAAATTTATCTTCGTAGTATTTAGTTTTGGCTCGTCTAATTATCTTAGATAGCAATAATGAGTAATTCTTTGAGAATTCTTTGGAGACAATTCCTAACCTATACTTTTTCTCAAGGTCATGTTTTTTATTAATAGATTTAAGTATTCCCTTTGTAAGCCAGGGATTGTTAAGCCTTTTGGTTGTGACTTGTTTTGTAAGCATAGGACAGTGGGTATTATAAAGGCTAAGAGTTTTTTGAAGAAAAGATTGAACTGCTAGGTTGATGTCCTCTATGTTACCTAACTCGGACTCCCAGTTGACATTATCAGTAGCAGTTATAAAATTGTCTACAGCAGTTTCATTGTGTAGTCTAAAACGTATCTCTCTTGACTCAAGAGGTGGTTTGCTAATGTTAGTTAAGAGAAATGTGGGGTAATGGTCTGTAGTGCTATCGGTGATTATACCTGAAGTAAGCGGAGAGGTTATATTTGTCCAGATGTGATCTAGAGTCGTGGCAGTGCTATCAGTGATTCTAGTAGGTCTAGTGATTAAGGGTATGAGGAAGCAGGAATTCATACAGTTGAGGAAGCTAACAGCAGTAGGGTGTTCTGGCTCGCAGAGGTCAATATTAAAGTCCCCTGCGATAATTAGGTGGTTTTTGTTCAGTCTGTTATCAAGTATTAGATTTCTAAGGTTTGAGTTTAATGATTAATCAAGTGTCAGGCCATGATCCCCTCTCTCTCTGTCTCTCTCTCTCTCTCTCTCTCTCTCTCTCTCTCTCTCTATCTCTCTCTCTCTCTCTCTCTCTCTCTGTCTCTCTCTCTCTCTGTCTCTCCCTCTCTCTCTCTCTCTCTCTCTCTCTCTCTCTCTCTCTCTCTCTCTCTCTCTCTCTCTCTCTCTCTCTCTCTCTCTCTCTCTCTCTCTCTCTCTCTCTCTCTCTCTCTCTCTCTCTCTCTCTCTCTCTCTTCATAAGTAATGATCTTCATAAACATAACATAACATATCCATGACCATAATTAGTACAGTGTGAACTCTCTTAAACTATGCTCACCGTGAAATCTCGTTACTAAGCATAACTTGTCACTCTGCGAAACAAATTATTGACTATAAGTGCGACAGTGAGAATAAAAATGACCACTTATGTTTTGGAGTGCTATTTTAGTCAAGAAATACTGTAAAGGATGATTATTGACTAAAGGGAATTTCGCGGACTGCTTGTGTTTGATGTGTTGAACTGCATAAAAGGAAGCATATTTGCTAGAAAAAATTCCTGTGAAATAATAAGTGTTATATGTTTTGACTGTCTAGCTAATAGCGTATTGCCTGGCTAATAATGAAATGTCGCATTTTGTCTGACTCACTTAGCACAAGTGAAGAGAAAACATTGAAAAACTTGCAAAGGTTAAAAACTCTGTGAAATCATATCTGTTATGTTAAGTTTTGACTAGCTGATTAATAGCATACTACTACTACATTATTGTCTTTATGTTATGTTTACCTTGATAGCGTTGTAATGCTGGAAATTGTATGTGCGGATCCCGTTTCTCTCTTACTGCACATAAATAATGGATGCTGTAAAGTATTTTTATGGAACATGACTCTTCTTATTCTTACCCCTTTTTAAAACTAGATGCAATAACCAAGCTATGTTTGCCTTCTCTCTCTTTCTCAATATGGATGTGGGTTGGTGTGGGTTATTTGTGTGGACTCGGGAGATATGATCACTACTTATAAGTTTCTCAAAGAAAATGATAAGCTATGTAAGGATCTTTTATTTAACACACACACACACGACATCCGTGCAGTAGTGAGATTGCCTTTGATGGTTGTGCACGTGACAATGTAAAAATTTAAATGTGTAAAGATGTTTCGGAGTGCTATTTAGTCGAGAAATTATACAAAATTGTGTTTATTGACTAGTGAGAGCCCGTAGCAGGTATGGTGTGGGATATTGTGGTCCTTAACCTAGTCGTGCGAATAGACAGTCAACAACAATAGGTACACCGCTCGAAAGCTCGCTCCCGCAGTCATGTGGTAGTGGCCCTCACCCCTATTTGATTTGGTAGAAGAAAACAAAAATGAAGACTAGTAGTCCCTGTTTCTTAAGATGAAAAACTTTTAACTATAAAAATGTTTGACTGAGTGACTGACTGACTGCTTTTCTGGTCAGGTCTGCAGGTCTGCAAGAATTAATAGTAATTTAGGTAGGGAACATGTCTCCTCGGCTCTTTTATCTTCCACAAAGCCTTTCCTCCTATCTCAATCCTATTAGTTCAAGCTCTCGTGTTTCACTTTTTGTTAAAACTAAATCTACACACGCGATATGAAATGTGAAAAAAAATCTTACATTATGCTATGTTAACAGTGCTTGAATAAAATTATTAAGAGTGCTAGGGTACTGTTGCGCACAGTCATCTCGCTAAGGCGGGTCGGTGACAGAATTGTCAAAATGATGTACCTTGCATACATCAGATCTTTAGTGGTTTATGCGGCACCTCTGCTTGTTTGATGACTGAAAGGACTTTGATGATACGAACAGTAATTGCTGACATTGAGCATATTCTCAAAACATAGTTTCTGCAAAAAAAAAAAATAACATTAAATTAGATGCGAGCTGTGATTTGAAAACAGAAGATGGGTCATGTGTGGCTTATTGTGTGAACTCTGGAGATATGATCACCACATATAAGTTTCTCAAAGAAAAGCGGTAATATTTTTCTTTGTGTTTGGATGTAATGGCTAAACATGGTTGACATTTTCAATAATGTTATTTGGTCATCAGACAAAGTTGATTTCCATGTTATGTTACAATGTGTTACAGAGGCTAAAACTGGTAGACACTAATATTTATATGGTAGGAGATGTAATGGAGATGGACTAAGTCATACTTTCATTTAAAAATGTTATTTTGGTCTGTAGAAATTTGATGATTTCCGCGTTACGTTACAATGTGTTACAGAGGCTAAAACTGGTGGACACCAATATTTATATGGTAAGAGATGTAATGGAGATGGACTAAGTCATACTTTCATAATGTTATTTGGACTGCAGAAAGTTGATTTGCGTTACGTTACAATGTGTTACAGAGGGCTAAAACTGGTAGACACCAATATTTATATGGTAAGAGATGTAATGGAGATGGACTAAGTCATACTTTCATAATGTTATTTGGACTGCAGAAAGTTGATTTGTGTTACGTTACAATGTGTTACAGAGGCTAAAACTGGCAGACACCAATATTTATATGGTAAGAGATAAAATGGGGATAGACTAAGTCTCACTTTTCATTTCAAAATGACATTTTAGACTGCAGAAAGTTGATGATTTCTGCGTTACGTTACGTTACATTGTGTTACAGAGGGCTAAAACTGGCAGACAGTAATATTTATATGGTATGAGATGTAATGGAGATGGACTAAGTCATACTTTGATTTAAAAATGTTATTTTGGTCTGTAGAAATTTGATTTCCACGTTACGTTACATTGTGTTACAGAGGTTAAAACTGGTAGACAGTAATATTTATATGGTAAGAGATGTAATGGAGATGGACTAAGTCATACTTTCATAATGTTATTTGGACTGCAGAAAGTTGATTTGCGTTACGTTACAATGTGTTACAGAGGTCTAAAACTTGCAGACCGTAATATTTATATGGTATGAGATGTAATGGAGATATTGTGTTTGGGTAAATGGGGTTCACATTTCAATATTCAGACATCGGACAGAAAGTTGCTCGTTACTCTTAAAATGATATTTGGGCAAATAATGAAGTTAGCATATTGGTCACGTTACATTAATGATATTTGGGCAAAGAACGATGTCATCATGTTGGTCGTGCTACGTTACAAGGTTATAAGGGTGAGAGTGATGGGGCTCGAAAAAATGACATTAGTTTTCCATCCTCTGGTGCGCTGTCAGTCAAAG
>NC_091223.1:10018706-10191206 GCF_040958095.1 Procambarus clarkii | reverse complement strand
TTATCATTTGCCCATTCAGTGAAGATAGTGTGCCAAAGTCGTTTTGGCTTATCGCCAACAGAACTTGTGTGGCGAGCGTTTGAAGCCCCTTTAGGTCAGCTGGAACGCTGCGTTTCCTTCTCCTTCTTCCTATTGCTGCGACAATTGCGGCTATAAGAGTATTCAGCTGAGGGAGAAGGGTTTGGAGATTTACAATTGAATTGTTTATTGTAGCTAAGGCTGATTGTAGTAGGGTGAGTTGTGCTAAGAGACCAGTGATGCTGGCTGCAGTATTTCCACTAGTTACAATGCTGGATGCAGTAGTTACAATGCTGGCTGCAATAGTTGTAGTTACGGCTGCAGTAGTTGTAGTGCTGGCTGCAGTAGTTGTTGTGCTGGCTGCAGTAGTTGTAGTGCTGGCTGCAGTAGTTGTAGTGCTGGCTGCAGTAGTTGTAGTGCTAGCTGCAATAGTTGTAGTGCTGACTGCAGTAGTTGCAGTGCTGACTGCAGTAGTTGTAGTGCTGGCTGCAGTAATTGTAGTGCTGGCAGCAGTAATTGTAGGGCTGACTGCAGTAATTGTAGGGCTGACTGAAGTAGTTGTAATGAAGGCTCCAGTAATTGTAATGATGGCTGCAGTAGTTGCAATGCTGGGTGGAGGCGTTGTAATGCTGGCTATAGAAGAAAAGATCGGCAAGGTAGGGAATGTAACAAAGGGAGGGACGCTTGGTATAATCACTGAAGTTCCTCCATGATCGAATATGTTGCGCTGAAGGTCGGTAATTTCTCTGAATATTGTTTCTCTGATTGCATTAGCATTGGCTATGGCATCCTCGATGGTTTTAAGACTAGAATGAACTGCTAATTGAAGATCTCGATCCGGTATCAATGATCTATTTACTATCAACTGTATTATTAGGATCAAAGTGTTTCTTGCAGCATTCAGCTGATAAAGAACAGAAGATAAAATTGAAGTGTTTCCTGTTGTTATCGCATTTCGAGCATCTTTAATGAGAGCTTGAATTCCGTGGATAATTTCAGAGGGGATGTGTTGTCTCATGTGTCCTGTTATCGATACATCAATTGCGGCTGCAAGATTTTTAAGTAAAGCTTCAACTTGAGTAAGAGCCATAATTACTTTATCTATAGCTTTTAAGACGGAATACAGTCGCCTGAATTGCGAATAGAGATCATCTAGTATTATATTTCTTGTTGTAGTTCTTATAATTTCATGTGTATTGGGACGTGTGGTAGTGTGAATTCTGTTTGGTGGTCGGGGCGGTAGTTTCACTGGACAAATGGCCAGTGGTGGCACGGGCTGGACGATAGGTAGAGGAATAATGGGTCCTCCAAGTTGGTTGAGTTGAGTTTGAAGGGTGTTGATCCGGCTTTTTAAATTGTTTGTTTGTACATTACCAGCGCCTACAGCCTTGTTGACGCTGGCTAGAACTGACTGTACGTCTGACAGAAGTTGTGAATTGACTGACGAAGAACTATTAATTTTGCAAGATATATGAAACAATCTGGTCTGCGCCATATTTAGCAGTGAAAGCTGACTATTAACAGTGGTAAAGTCTCCATTTGTCAACGCGGTTGCTGTGTTGTCGATGATCGCCCGAAGCCAAGTAATGTCTTGTGATATGCTGCGTCTCCTCCTTCCTAGTCCACCAAGTATTGCGTTAATTGTGTTAAGAAGAGTAGTAAGTTGAGTTTGAAGGGTTTGAAGAGTCGTTACCGCACTAAGTGTGCTATTTAGAGTTGTGACCAAATTGTTGAGTTGTCTAATGAGATTAGCTATTAATGCTGTAACGTTCACTGGAGTTGTTGTGACTACAACACTGGTTGTAGTGACTACAGTAGTTGTGCTGGCTACAGTAGTTGTGCTGACTCTAGTAGTTGTATTGACTGCAGTAGTTGTACTAGGTGCAGTAGTTGTGCTGACTCTAGTAGTTGTATTGACTGCAGTAGTTGTACTTGGTGCAGCAGTTGTAGTTGTATATGATACTGAGGTCGTCACTCCTAAAACGGAGAAAATATTAATAATATTTTACTCTCTCTCTCTCTCTCTCTCTCTCTCTCTCTCTCTCTCTCTCTCTCTCTCTCTCTCTCTCTCTCTCTCTCTCTCTCTCTCTCTCTCTCTCTCTCTCTCTCTCTCTCTCTCTCTCTCTCTCTCTCTCTCTCTCTCTCTCTCTCTCTCTCTCTCTCTCTCTCTCTCTCTCTCTCTCTCTCTCTCTCTCTCTCTCTCTCTCTCTCTCTCTCTCTCTCTCTCTCTCTCTCTCTCTCTTTCTCTTTCTCTCTCACACACACACAGCCGTGGGCCTCACGACTGAGTGGACAGAGCTCGGGATTCGTAGTTCTAGGGTCCGGGGATCCACGGCAGAGGGGGAAACAAAAGGGCATAGTTTCTTTCACCTTGATGCACCTTTTCACCTAGTTGTAAATAGGTACTGGGAGTTAGACAGCTGCTACGGGTTGTTTCCTGTGTGCTCACCTAGTTCTGCTCAACAAGTTGTGTTTGCGGGGGTTGAGCTCTGGCTCTTTGGTCCCGCCTCTCAACTGTCAATCAACTGATGTACAGATTCCTGAGTCTACTGGGCTCTGTCATATCTACATTTGAAACTAAGTATGGAGTCAGCCTCCACCACATCACTTCCTTGTGCATTCCATTTACTAACTGCTCTGACACTGAAAAAGTTCTTTCTAATGTCTCTGTGGCTCATTTGGGTACTCAGCTTCCACCTGTGTCCCCTTGTGCGTGTGCCACCCATGTTAAATAATCCATCCTTGTCCACCCTGTCAATTGCCCTGAGAATTTTGTAAGTGGTGATCATGTCTCCCCTAGCTCTTCTGTCTTCCAGCGACGTGAGGTGCAGTTCACGTAGTCTGTCCTCATAACTCATGCCTCTTAGTTCTGGGACTAACCTAGTGGCATACCTCTGAACTTTTTCCAGCTTCGTCAAGGGCGGCGCAATGCTGTGGTTAAGTGATAGATCACTTGTTAGTTTAGCCACGTCACATCTCAAGGACTACCACATAATGTGCTAAAATTTGTTATCTAAGTCGACCACACTAGTTTGTCCTTTACAAAATAATACACGGGAGAATGTTGACTGTTGAATACGAAGTTAGAAGTGGAGAGACCTTTTAAATTAAGATGCGTAGAACTGTTAAAATAAATATAAATGCACTTGAATGAATGAAGTGGAGGACCAGAAGAGGGTGGAGGAGAAGGAGGAGAGACAGGAGAAAGGAGAGAGGAAAAAGGAAACTTACTTGGATAACAACAGAGACACTTGGTTCCCTTGCAGCCCTTTTTGTTTATCAATCCTGTACAGAGCTTCTTACTGGAGACACAGTAACCACCGAGAACATTGCAGGCGCTCAATGGCTTGCAAGCCTTGGCACAGCAGACGCACTTCTTGTTGGAGCAGCCTTTGGCTATCTTGCGCTCCGTCGACCCGCACTTCTTCTTACACACGCCCTTGTATATCTTACACTTCTTTTTTGGTTTCAGTGCACAAGCTGCTTGTAAAAAATAAGCATTATTATCAGTTCTGACTCCAAATTATCTAGGGCATTCATATTTTGAAGTCTGGAAGAAAAATATGGATAACCTTAGCATAATTTCCCTACATAATACACATGTGCAATAAACTCGTTCGTCAGAAGCTTGTGACATTTATTGGTTCAAATAACTCACGTAAACTGTCTAAGGCGGTTCTTGAAATATTATCTAATGCAAAAATTAGAGTCACTATTGTGGCTAGAACACCTGACTCTCAGACACCTATCAACGAACGATCATCCTTCATCACCTCGTACCATCAATTAATGTGTTTGAACAGCAGACTGACAGACTTCACACCGTCAAGGTTAGCTAACTAGCGAGGACAGCTAATGTCTGTCAGCCTGTGTGTACTTGAGCAAGAATGAAGACTTTAGATTATTTAGTAGTGAAGAGCAGATCTTTCCAGTATATGGGGAGGTCAAGGGCTATAATTATTTTCTTTGATATGAATTTCTGTGTTTAGAAGAAAAATGAATGGCCACTACATCTTACATAGAATTTTATATCTCTTTAAAAACGGCTACCAACACAAACTTCTATGCTGTTATAGGCAAGCTGCAAGATAAATGAAACAAACAGGACTAACTACATAATTAACATGAATAACTACAAAATATTGACATAACACATTACAAACTTCAAAATAAACAGATCAAAGTGAAAGTGGAAAATAACTGAGATCACTGAAGCCAGCCATCTTAACTTGGCATACTTCTGTACAGAGCAGAAAACGGTGGGACGTTGTCCTGGCCAGATTAAAACTTGGACATTCACGGTTAACACATTGCCACTTAACAGAACGAAAACTATGAAATTAACAGTGAACTATTTAATAAGCTTACTGCGCATCGGCACTAGTTAAATCCACAAAACATAAATTGCAAATAATAACTGTATTTAGAACTATATTTACAACTTTCAGGCAGTTCTAAACAATACACAAAAGAGCTGTTATGCAAGGCTATTAAACTTCAAGAAATTTAAGCTTCACTTTGGAAGATCTTATTGTGATTTTCTCATGAATATTTACATTAATAACTTCAGGTAAATTCCACTAAGACAAAGAACATTCACTTGCACAACTTACGTGAGAGACAACACACACACGACTTCCCCTTGCACTTGCCAGCAACAACTTTGGTCTTGCAGGTTTTGTTCTGGCACTTCCCGCCGACTTGAATACACTTCTTATGAGGTTTGCACTTTATCTTTGACTCAAAACTATGGTTTTCACTTGATTCATGAGAAGCTCCAGTACTAGAGTGCTTTACTGTTTTCTTCCCTGCCTTCTTTACTGCTGTTTTGTTACCTTTCTTTTTTGCTTTCAGGCTATTTTTCTGTAGTTTTTTATTTTTTTTCATTTTTATTTTTTTGGCCGTTTTTACTCTTGATTTGACTTTTCTTGATGGGTCTGGCATTATTTTTTATTTTATTGGCAGATTTAAGTTTTCTCTGATTTGTCTTGTGTTGCTTTGATGCTTTTCCTTTGTAATGGTGTTTTTTAGTAAGTTTGTCTCGCTTTTTATTTTTTTTATCACTCTTGCTTTTGTTGCCTTTTTGTCTTTTGTTTTTGTTACCTTTTGCAGATTTTGAATGTTTGTTAGCTTTGGCCTTTTGTTTCTTACTTTGTTTATCATTGAATTTTGCTTTCTTTGATTTGATTAACTTTCCCTGTTGACGGCTGTCTTTCTTGTATTGTTTGTTTCTGGATTTCTTACGGAATATATTATTTTGTTTCTCCCCTGCGATGACTTTCTGTTCCTTATTGGCCTTCTTGCCAGCGACATTTCGGTTCTTTGAAACTTTTTTCCCGGTGATTTTCCTTCCCTTAGCGGCTTTCTTGTCAGTGACTTTACTTCCCTTAGCGGCTTTCTTGCCAGTGACTTTCCTTCCCTTAGCGGCTTTCTTGTCAGTGACTTTCCTTCCCCTAGCGGCTTTCTTGCCAGAGACTTTCCTTTCCTTAGCGGCTTTCTTACCAGTGACTTTTCTTCCCTTAGCGGCTTTCTTGCCAGTGACTTTCCTTCCCTTAGCGGCTTTCTTACCAGTGACTTTTCTTCCCTTAGCGGCTTTCTTGCCAGTGACTTTCCTTCCCTTAGCGGCTTTTTTCCCAGTGACTTTCCTTCCCTTAGCGGCTTTCTTGCCAGTGAGTTTCCTTCCCTTAGCGGCTTTCTTGCCAGTGACTTTCCTTCCCTTAGCGGCTTTCTTGCCAGTAACTTTCCTTCCCTTAGCGGCTTTCTTGACAGTTTGTCCTCCTCCCATAGTCTTGTATCTGCCAGCTCCAACGGAAATGCGTTCCTTGCTACCTCCACGCGCCCCTCTGCTCTTAAAGTTCGGTTCTGTCTTTTTCTGTACATTGCGGCGTTTTTCTTCATTCTTTGTCCAGGAACCTTTACTCAGTTTTTGAGTTTGTGATTCACCATCATTATTGACACGGTCAGCTTCTTCCTTACTCTTAGTGTGACGTCGTTTTTGTTCATTCTTGGCTCTGCGAACTCTTGCTCGTCCCTCGGGATTGCCAGAACTACTGTCGTCGTGGTCACCTTTTATATAATGGTCCTCCAGGCCAGAGTCTCTGGCTCTCTTGTCTCGCGGCTCCAGAACTGTTCTCTCCTGTTCTGCTTCATTAGTTTTTCCATTAACATTTTCCTGTAATTGAGAATATTGTTTCCAATAAAGTCATGTTTGATTATATAGTTGCACACACACTCATATATATATGTACATATATATATATATATATATATATATATATATATATATATATATATATATATATATATATATATATATATATATATATATATATATATATATCATGCTTTTATTTATTTGTTTTGGGTGAGGTGATATGACATAAACGTTTTGGGTGAGGTGACAGAACACGAATCAATGGGTATAAATTGGGTATGAAAACATAAGAATGGAAGTAACTCTTGCTGCTTCTATGTTGGTTCGGGGTCTTGAATGTGGGTAGAATATAGTTATGCATTATATAGTTATAGTTAACAGCCAATTGACGCATAACTATATTCTACCCACTTCAAGACCCCGAACCAACATATTTATTTTATAAGAAAATGCCTGTTTGTCTGTCTGTCTGTCCATGGTAGGAAGCCAGATGATTGGGGTTATCTTCACCCAACTTTGCAGAGGGCATGGTATGTGATACATGGTAATACGAGATTTTATTCACTTACCTCATGAAAATATGTGGAAATTTTCCCTGTGGGAGGAAAAATCTTCCCACAGCTTGGAAACCTTTATCAAGCTCCAACAGCTCCTCAAAGCCAACGGGAGACTATTATATTTGTAAATATTTCTCTTGGCTAGGCTCCTCCCGCCATTGGAACTATTACCACACCAAAGGAAAACAATTTTTTTTGAGATATATACAAGAGTTGTTACATTCCTGTACAGGCACTAGTACGCGTAGCGTTTCGGGCAAGTCCCTGGAATACGACCCCCACGAAGAATCGTCCAAGTACCCATTTTACTGTTGAGTTAAACAGAGGCTACAGTTAAGGATTTATGCCCAGTAAATCCTCCCCGGCCAGGATACCAACCCATGACAAAGCGCTCGCGGAACGCCAGGTGAGTGTTTTACCACTACACCACGTTAGTAGTTTAGTTCATTTATTATGCACCCCATACCCATCCTGTGGGCGGTAGTGGAAAGGGTTACAGAGGCACATAATGGGCTCAGGGACTGAACCCCACAATTCATTTAGCTAAGCAAGTTACAATCTTGATGAGCTAGTTACAAAATTCAATATAAGTCATCACATCAACAATGGGTTCGAGATCGACCTCAAGTACAGGTTCTAAATTAAGCAACTGACATATGTGGAGAGCTAGTGTCAAAATTTATATGTTTGTCCTGCACACCGCCCCCCATCCAGTGGGCAGCGGTGGATAGGTTACAATCACTTAGTTACTACCTACAGTTAGCAAACTGGGGATATTTGGCTAAAATTTCTGGTAGCAGATCATTTTGAATGAAATATTGACACATCGCTGGAACATTGGTTATAGAATTGTCTCTAAATTCACGTATCTTTTCGCACTCCATCACATAGTGACGGAGGGTGTGCGAATAATTTTGTTGACACAGTTTACATTTGGTCAGGTCTACATCAGCAGATAATGAGAATTCCCAGAGATACTTGTAACCGAGTCTAAGCCGAGCAGTAGTAACATCTAGAAGTCTGCTGATTTTATTGGATGATCCATAGATGTGTGGCTCCTCTTGCATGATAGTATGATGATAGATGGAATTACTGGTGTCAATTTCACTTTGCCTCAGATCTACAAGATCTTGTTGAAGTTCTCGGTGACCACGGAGACTGGTAAATTATATTACTTTTATAAGAGAAAGACAGAGATAGTCAGAAAAAGAACAGAGACAAACATGGAGACAGGCATACAAATACAGAGATAGACAGACAAACAAAGGGAAACAGACAGGCTCGTGGCGCAGTGGTAACACACTCGCCACGCGAGCGATTTGGCCTAGGTTCGTGTCCTGGCCGGGGAGGATTGACTAGCGCCAGTCATTATAACTATACGCTTCTGTTCACCCAGCAGTGACTGGGTCCTGGTTGTTAAATGATTGAAGGTCATGTTCTAGGGAAACTGGTGGGAAAGGCTTACCATGAGCTGAAGAGAAGGAATAGCTCTTAGCCTACTAACAGGAGGCAGCAGTCGTCTGTTACTGTACCCATCTGTGTAAACAATAAAAAAAAGGCCTGCAGAGAGACCGGGTTGACCGTGGCAAAGAGAGTAACGGTAAGACAGAAAGACTCAGAGATAAACATCACACAGAGAAAGACAAAGGCAGAATCAGAGACATACAGAGATAGGGAGAGAATGAAAAAGGAGGAATGTTTGAAGAGAGGGAAGAAGGAAGACAAGGTAAGAGGATGGTGGTAGAAGACTGGAGGTGAGGTAAACAAACATTTCTGAAAACACTGCTATCAAGGCCACCGAGGTTACACAGTGTCCATCCATTTGACAACACTGTGAGAGTAGAGTGTACAGAGCATCTCACACACCAGTCAATGTCAAGCATTGCTCCTCCTGAAGCCAGACAACGGAACATATGAGTCCAGCGAAGCCCACACAAGCTTCAGCAAGAGTCATGCAAGGTTCGTCTTCCACAGTTCAACTTAGTCCACACAGACAACTTTCACTAAGCATATTTGCCCGAAACGCTGTGAGAATTAGTGGCTTTAGGCATTATGTGTACTAGCTCTATCTATAAATCCAAAATTATTTGCAACTCATCTTCTATGTATGTACTTTGACCTGAATAAATATTTAAATTTGAATTGGAATATATAATAGTAACGGTTAAGGTAGCAAAACTGGAGAGACTTACATTCTACCAAAGTCAACCTGCAAGAATATATTACTGACATAACACGTCCCAAAGACTGCTAGGTACTGAATAAAGTACAAATCCTGCAAGGGGAAATCATGTGCTTGGAAAAATTGGCCAAATGGAAAGACGCAAATGTGTCATACCACTGGGATGTCCAGTCGACTTTCCCCAGAGTTCAATGATGGAGGAGGAGTAATGACACAGAGACAGGTGAATGAAATGCTTCACAAAATAGGAGATGGTTGTTGGTCGGGATAGGAAGCCTATTAGGCTTATCAAGGTCTTATTGGGCTTATTAGGCTCTTTCAGGTCAACTACTGATCTTCCCCCGGGATATAATTCCACTACAGTTGACTTACTCTCGGGTACTTATTTACTGCTAGGTGAACAGAGTCATCAGGTGAAAGGAAACTTTGCCTATATCCTTCAGTTCTGCCGCTGAAATTGATCCCGGGACCTTTTGACTGTAACCCAACTGCGCCTACCACGGCTCCAAAGGATCAATATTGAGGGTGCAGCATGATGTATCCAACCAATGGATGTACTGTATAGTCAAGCACAAAGGAAACTAGACTATAAGAGCCAAATTAACAATCTGTGGTGGAGGAATTCATCCTACCTGGAGCACAGTCAGTAAGGTAACAGCTCACGTCAGGATAAATCAGGAGGCCAGCATGGCATACACCAGCACCAGTGTCTAGAACACACGTAAAAAGTCAGCTATTACCTACTATCACAGAAAAGTAAACAAGTGTAAAACTTCAGCATTTACATTCTCTCAAGAGAGTAAACTCGTGTAAAACTTCAGCATTTACATACTCTCGCAGGAAAATATTCACGTATACAGTTTCAACATTTACCTACTCTCATGGTAAGAAAGCTCCATGAACGTCATATGCATTAACTAGCAAAGCTTTTACTTTGTTGTCGGTAACGCGGTCCTTATTCTAATCCTCTGCCTACACGGCACTGGCTTACTGTTCCCTTCGAGGCCATTAGAGATGATTACCATCATCAGGTTAATTCAGGTAAATTAACTGGTACCAAAATATTTCACGACGTAAGCTTTTACTCGGTATGCTGATAGTTAGAATTTACCTTGTCTGGAGCCTTCCACGTAGACTCAAAGAATTCATTGGTAATTTAATAGAGGAGAGAGCTACCATACCGAAGCAAGACTCCTTGAGCCGTCCGAATAACACAACGACCACAACTTCTGGTGAACTTTACAATAACTATCTCAGGTTTGACCAACAAGTAATCTTCTCGCCAATTATATGCAACTCTTAAGAACAAATATCACTCAATGCATGTTGACAATACTGTTCCCTCAGTATTCAAAGTAACACTTTATGCTCCATATTAAGGATTTTAGCTGTATGTTTTTAACTATTGTTTATTAGCTGAAGATGTACAGCAAAATAATAACTATAAGTGTTACAAATTATTGCCAATAACTTGCAATATTTATATTTATATAATAATTTATAGTTTTCTATTACAAGGAAGATGTGGAAGAAAAACAAGGGAATATCTGTGAATGTAGAACAAGGGGACATATCACTATAAAACTAGAACAATGAACGTATAACTATGAAAGTAGAAGGGGTCATATAACTGTGAAGGTACAATAGGAGGATCCACTGAAGGTTCCACTGGCGGATCTAAGTAAATAAAAAATATAAACAAATGTTATAACAAAATGATTAAAGCTATCAAAAAGAATTAAGTTAAAATTGGACAAATTTAAGTTTGAACATTCATGGTGGTAAACTCTAGACAGTTTACAGAAAACAAACAAACTCGACAAACTGTAAAGCAGCATAAAGAAATAAATTCTTTGTTGCATTAGATAACCAAAAAAAAAAAAAACATACGCAAGCAAGGGTCCAGAAAGCCAACTACGGTGCTCGAGTAAAAAATTAATGTTTCGTCATTTTCAAAAGTCTCTCTGTAATGGCGTATGTTTGGGTCAAGTTTCAATGGTTCGTCCATACCTGTAACAGAAGAAAAATGCAGAAGACAGCACCAGCCAAAACCAAAGCCTTCATGCTGGTGGTGTGCAGCTGTGGCTGTAGGAGTGTCGCGGCTCTTGACTCTACCGTCGCTGCTGCAGAGGACTACACCGATGAGGGCTCCAACGGGGGCTGAGAGCTCAGTCCCACAACCTCCCCTGACCATTGAAGAGCAAACTCTGACACTCAAAAACCGGCAATGCATTTATACAGAAGCAGAGAGTGCATCTGTGCCTTCACCTGCGGCATTGCCTTACAGGTGTTCGGGTCATTTCGTGATGAATCAAAATGTGTACATAGAACGTGCATTGTATCGAATAACACTCTGGACTTGTAACTAATCAAGAATCTCGTTTTTTCTTTCCAAGCTGATTGCTTATCAGACGTTTGTACTTCACCGTTTGCATATTTAGATTTGATTGCTTGTTTTTTATTAGTGTTATATATTTAATATTGAATTTTGTCTACTATACATTCATATATATATATATATATATATATATATATATATATATATATATATATATGACCGAAAAAGTAAGATTAATAATTCTAACACGAATTTTCTCGATCTTTCTTACGTTTCTTTTCACTGTTGATGGTAATTCAAAGATCAATTCTCCAAAATTCATTTTTATTTCTAGTCTGACGCAACACTTGAGCGCGTTTCGTCAAACTTATTACATTTTCAAAGACTTTAGTTCACACAAACACATACAACTTTAACTGAATAGAGCTTAAACATCTTTCGAGTTTTTATACCTACATTTGGGTGAAGTGACATGTTACAATAGCTTTGGATGAGGTGAAAATAAACTTTTAACACAAGACAGAACACGAAACAATGAAACAGGTATTAAAAGTAGGTAACTGCAGAAGGCCTATTTTTATTGGCCCATATTTCTTGATGCTTCTACATTGGAGCGGAGTCTTGAAGTGGGTAGAATATAGTTGTGCATTAATTGGCTGTTGATTGCTGGTGTTGACTTCTTGATGTGTAGTGCCTCGCAGACGTCGAGCCGCCTGCTATCGCTGTATCTATCGATGATTTCTGTGTTGTTTGCTAAGATTTCTCTGGTGATGGCTTGGTTGTGGGAAGAGGCTATATGTTCCTTAATGGAGCCCTGTTGCTTATGCATCGTTAAACGCCTGGAAAGAGATGTTGTGGTCTTGCCTATATACTGAGTTTTTTGAGGCTTACAATCCCCAAGAGGGCATTTGAAGGCATAGACGACGTTGGTCTCTTTTAAAACGTTCTGCTTTGTGTCTGGAGAGTTTCTCATGAGTAGGCTGGCCGTTTTTTTTTGGTTTTATAGTAAATTGTCAGTTGTATCTTCTGATTTTTGTCTGTAGGGATAACGTTTCTACAGACAATATCTTTCAGGACCCTTTCCTCCGTTTTATGGGCTGTGGAAAAGAAGTTCCTGTAAAATAGTCTAATAGGGGGTATAGGTGTTGTGATAGTTGTCTCTTCAGAGGTTGCATGGCGTTTCACTTTCCTTCTTATGATGTCTTCCACGAAACCATTGGAGAAGCCGTTGTTGACTAGGATCTGCCTTACCCTACAGAGTTCTTCGTCGACTTGCTTCCATTCTGAGCTGTGGCTGAGGGCACGGTCGACATAAGCGTAAACAACACTCCTCTTGTACCTGTCCGGGCAGTCACTGTTGGCATTCAGGCACATTCCTATGTTTGTTTCCTTAGTGTAGACTGCAGTGTGGAAAACTCCGTTCCTTTCCATGACTGTTACATCTAGAAAGGGCAGCTTCCCATCCTTCTCCATCTCGTAAGTGAAACGCAACACAGAATTCTGCTCAAATGCCTCCTTCAGCTCCTGCAGATGTCTGACATCAGGTACCTGTGTAAAAATGTCGTCAACATACCTGCATGATATGTTCAAATTCATGTCAACATAGTCGACATGAACTTGAAACCGGCCATATACTGCAGTTATGTTGACGACATTTTTACACAGGTACCTGATGTCAGACATCTGCAGGAGCATATATATATACATACATATATATATATATATATATATATATATATATATATATATATATATATATATATATATATATATATATATATATATATATATATATATATATATGTGTGTGTGTGTGTGTGTCGTACCTAGTAGCCAGAACGCACTTCTCGGCCTACAATGCAAGGCCCGATTTGCCTAATAAACCAAGTTTTCCTGAAATAATATATTTTCTCTAATTTCTTTCTTATAAAATGATAAAGGTACAAATTTCATTATGTATGATGTCAATTTTTTTTTATTGCAATTAAAATTAACGTAGATATATGACCGAACCTAACCAACCCTACCTAACCTAACCTAATCTATTTCTATAGATTAGGTTAGCTTAGGTTAGGCAGCCCAAAAAGTTAGGTTAGGTAGGTTAGGTATTCGAAAAACAATTAATTCATGAAAACTTGGCTTATTAGGCAAATCGGGCCTTGCATAGTAGGAAGAGAAGTGCGTTCTGGCTACTAGGTACGACATATGTATATGTATATATATATATATATATATATATATATATATATATATATATATATATATATATATATATATATATATATATATATATATATATATATATGTCGTACCTAGTAGCCAGAACGCACTTCTCAGCCTACTATGCAAAGCCCGATTTGCCTAATAAGCCATGTTTTCATAAATTATTTATTTTTCGACTACCTAACCTAACTTTTTCGGCTACCTAACCTAACCTAACCTATAAAGATAGGTTAGGTTAGGTTAGGTAGGGTTGGTTAGGTTCGGTCATATATCTACGTTAATTTTAACTCCAATAACAAAAAATTGACCTCATACATAATGAAATGGGTAGCTTTATCTTTTCATAAGAAAAAAAATAGAGAAAAAATATTAATTCATGAAAACTTGGCTAATAAGCCAAGTTTTCCTTAATTAATATATTTTCTCTAATTTTTTTCTTATGAAATGATAAAGCTACCCATTTCATTATGTTTGAGGATATTTTTTTTAATTGGAGTTAAAATTAACGTAGATATATGACCGAACCTAACCAACCCTACCTAACCTAACCTAACCTATCTTTATAGGTTAGGTTAGGTTAGGTAGCCGAAAAAGTTAGGTTAGGTTAGGTAGTCGAAAAACAATTAATTCATGAAAACTTTGCTTATTAGGCAAATCGGGCCTTGCATAGTAGGCTGAGAAGTGCGTTCTGGTTACTAGGTACGACATATATATATATATATGTCGTACCTAGTAGCCAGAACTCACTTCTGAGCCTACTATGCAAGGCCCGATTTGCCTAATAAGCCAAGTTTTCATGAATTAATTGCTTTTCGACTACCTATCCTACCTAACCTAACCTAACCTAACTTTTTCGGCTACCTAACCTAACCTAACCTATAGAGACAGGTTAGGTTAGGTTAGGTAGGGTTGGTTAGGTTCGGTCATATATCTACGGTAATTTTAACTCCAATAAAAAAAAATTGACCTCATACATAATGAAATGGGTTGCTTTATCATTTCATAAGAAAAAAATTAGAGAAAATATATTAATTCATGGAAACTTGGCTTATTAGGCAAATCGGGCCTTGCATTGTAGGCTGAAAAGTGAGTTCTGGCTACTAGGTACGACATATATATATATATATATATATATATATATATATATATATATATATATATATATATATATATCGCATTTGTGTTCCTCATATATATATATATATATATATTTATATATATATATATATATATATATATATATATCGCATTTGTGTTCCTCATATATATATATATATATATATATATATATATATATATATATATATATATATATATATATACATATATATATATATATATATATATATATATATATATATATATATATATATATATATATATATATATATATATATATATATATATATATATATATATATAACTTTATCTGAAAATGTCATTACACAAAAAAAAAGTTACAATATTGAATATATGCAGGGTACAAGGCTGCTTGTCACAAGTTGAACAGCTCTTCCAGCTCCTCAGATGGCGGGCAGGAACCATGAATACAGTGAGCATTTCCTCTCTGGATTGCCACACTAAGGCGCTGAAAAAGAAAACTGGCAGCTCTAGGGTCTCTAGTTGTTTTGATTAGCTTAGAAATCAACTCCTTCAAAAAGCTAGCAGCACTTTTACCCCATTCACTAAGTGTCTCTGAGGCAATGGGGACAAAATTGTAGTGGTGCTCAAGGTCTTTGTATTTACGTGACTTAGCCGCTTCTCGGTGATTGGCAGCTCCTCCTGCTTGTGTAGCACTGAAGTCAACATAGGTATTGGCTAAAGTTGAAACGCAAGTGTAGTCCCACACCAACTGTCTACCATTCTTCCAGGGGTTCACGGTGATTCCGTCTGGGCAACCGACAGGCTCATCAGAGTTGTGGGACATTAGGTAACGGGGCTCTCTCTCTGCTGGACAACCGGCTGTGGTAAGGCTTCTCTTAATGTCATTGACCTCGCCGTGTCTTGCATGCCATCCTCCTGTCCTTTGGAAGAGAAGGCCATGCCGTCCGTATATGTCGGTCTCTGCCTCGCCGCAAATACACCCGTATTCGGTGTGGAATAGGGCAGCAAGGCGGAGAGCCACGGCAATTCGGAGGGCCTGTGGTGTGAGACGGGTGCCGGTTGCTGACAATGGGGTTGCTAATAGGAAATCACCTGCATGGGGAGCTGCCACAGCTCTAAGTCGGGCAGTGTCATGTGGTGTTGTCGCAGCTTCTAGCAAAGTCGCAGCTTCTTGGTCGGCAATGGGGCGATCCCAGCTGGATTGCTTATAGGCTTCAGAAGGCGGTGGTTGGGGTGCTGGTCCTGCGAGAGAGACCAATTTGGTTGTGCAGTCTGTGAAGCTGGGATCATGTACCCCTGCCTGTTGAACTAGGTGCTCAGGGAGGATTTCCTTCACCAAGTTGTCAAACCCCACTGAAGAGGACAGGAACGCTGGTACAGCAATTTGTGTTGCTGTGCGCACGCCAAGGCCCCAGAGTCTGACAGGATGGGAGGCCTGTTTCCACTGTAAGTTTTTTTTTTTTTTTTTTTTTGAGATATATACAAGAGTTGTTACATTCTTGTACAGCCACTAGTACGTGTAGCGTTCGGGCAGGTCCCTGGAATACGATCCCCTGCCTCGAAGAATCGTTATTTCATCCAAGTACACATTTTACTGTTGCGTTAAACAGAGGCTACAGTTAAGAAATTGCGCCCAGTGGCTTAACGAAAAATGCAGACTAACCTCACACTCATCTGGTGCCCTCGGGAAGTGGAGATATTTGAGATGTATATATATCTCGAAGTCTCTACTTCTTTTGTAGGGTCTTATGGTGTAGTGGGTTAAAGCATACTAGTTATGGCAGCTACTAGAAGGTAGTTGTGCTTTTTGGGTTCGAGTCCCACTGGTGGGTGTTGTCCAAAGATTGTTAATCTTCACTTGTGGTTTATGCAAGTATAGGCTTATAAGCTGGACACGAGTTCTCACACATTGACAGTGGCTTGACGAAAAATGCAGACTAACCTCACACTCATCTGGTGCCCTCGGGAAGTGGAGATATTTGAGATGTATATATATCTCGAAGTCTCTACTTCTTTTGTAGGGTCTGATGGTGTAGTGGGTTAAAGCATACTAGTTATGGCAGCTACTGGAAGGTAGTTGTGCTTTCTGGGTTCGAGTCCCACTGGTGGGTGTTGTCCAAAGATTGTTAATCTTCACTTGTGGTTTATGCAAGTATAGGCTTATAAGCTGGACACGAGTTCTCTCACATTGACAGTGGCTTGACGAAAAATGCAGACTAACCTCACACTCATCTGGTGCCCTCGGGAAGTGGAGATATTTGAGATGTATATATATCTCGAAGTCTCTACTTCTTTTGTAGGGTCTGATGGTGTAGTGGGTTAAAGCATACTAGTTATGGCAGCTACTGGAAGGTAGTTGTGCTTTCTGGGTTCGAGTCCCACTGGTGGGTGTTGTCCAAAGATTGTTAATCTTCACTTGTGGTTTATGCAAGTATAGGCTTATAAGCTGGACACGAGTTCTCTCACATTGACAGTGGCTTGACGAAAAATGCAGACTAACCTCACACTCATTTGGTGCCCTCGGGAAGTGGAGATATTTGATATGTATATATATCTCGAAGTCTCTACTTCTTTTGTAGGGTCTGATGGTGTAGTGGGTTAAAGCATACTAGTTATGGCAGCTACTGGAAGGTAGTTGTGCTTTCTGGGTTCGAGTCCCACTGGTGGGTGTTGTCCAAAGATTGTTAATCTTCACTTGTGGTTTATGCAAGTATAGGCTTATATATATATATATATATATATATATATATATATATATATATATATATATATATATATATATATATATATATATATATATATATATTATTAAATATGACCGAAAAAGTAAGATTAATAATTCTAACACGAATTTTCTCAATCTTTCGTACATTTCTTTTCACTGTTGGAGGTAAATAAAAAATCAATTCTCGAAAATTCATTTTTATTTCTAGTCTGACGCGACACGAGCGCGTTTCGTAAAACTTATTACATTTTCAAAGACTTTAGTTTACAAATACACAACTGAATAGAACTTACGCATCTCCGATTTTATATCTACATTTGAGAGAGGTGGATGGGGTGAGGTGGCATTAATAGGGTATTAATTTCATCAACACAAGACAGAACAAGAGGTGGCATTAATAGGGCATTAATTTCATCAACACAAGACAGAACATGAAACAATGGGTATTGAATAGAAGTGATTGTAGAAAGCCTGTTGGTCCATATTTCTTGATGCTTCTATATTGGAGCGGAGTCTTGAGGTGGGTAGAATATAGTTGTGCATTAATTGGCTGTTGATTGCTGGTGTTAACTTCTTGATGTGTAGTGCCTCGCAAACGTCAAGCCGCCTGCTATCGCTGTATCTATTGATGATTTCTGTGTTGTTTACTAGGATTTCTCTGGCGATGGTTTGGTTGTGGGAAGAGATTATATGTTCCTTAATGGAGCCCTGTTGCTTATGCATCGTTAAACGCCTAGAAAGAGATGTTGTTGTCTTGCCTATATACTGGGTTTTTTGGAGCTCCAGCTCGTTTTTTTCGTGATCCAGCCTGTACTCCTCTTGACATACCAGAAAATATTCCGAGGAAACTACTCCAAGCTTGTACTAAAGAGGCACCCTTCTTGAGCACGGATGGGCACATGTATAAGCAAGTAGATGGGGTCGCCATGGGTTCTCCCCTAGGTGTCCTGTTTGCAACTTCTACATGGGTACCATCGAGCAAAAAGCCTTAGTCGACATGAACTTGAAACCGGCCATATACTGCAGGTATGTTGACAACATTTTTACACAGGTACCTGATGTCAGACATCTGCAGGAGCTGAAGGAGGCATTTGAGTAGAGTTCCGTGCTGCGTTTCACTTACGAGATGGAAAAGGATGGGAAGCTGCCCTTTCTAGATGTAACAGTCATGGAAAAGAGCGGAGGTTTCCACACTGCAGTCTACACTAAGGAAACGAACATAGGAATGTGCCTAAATGCCAACAGCGACTGCCCAGACAGGTACAAGAGGAGTGTTGTTAATGCATATGTCGACCGTGCTCTCAGCCACAGCTCAGAATGGAAGCAAGTCGACGAAGAACTCTGTAGAGTAAGGCAGGGCCTAGTCAACAACGGCTTCTCCAATGGTTTCGTCGAAGACATCATAAGAAGGAAAGTGAAACGCCATGCAACCTCTGAAGAGACAACTAACACAACACCTATACCCCCTATCAGACTATTTTACAGGAACTTCTTTTCCACAGCTCATAAAACGGAGGAAAGGGTCCTGAAAGATATTGTTAATAGAAACGTCATCCCTACAGACAAAAATCAGAGGATACAACTGACGATTTACTATAAAACCAGAAAAACGGCCAGCCTACTCATGAGAAACTCTCCAGACACAAAACAGAACGCTTTAAAAGAGACTAACGTCGTCTATGCCTTCAAATGCCCTCTTGGGGACTGTAAGCTCCAAAAAACCCAGTATATAGGCAAGACAACAACATCTCTTTCTAGGCGTTTAACGATGCATAAGCAACAGGGCTCCATTAAGGAACATATAATCTCTTCCCACAACCAAACCATCGCCAGAGAAATCCTAGTAAACAACACAGAAATCATCAATAGATACAGCGATAGCAGGCGGCTTGACGTTTGCGAGGCACTACACATCAAGAAGTCAACACCAGCAATCAACAGCCAATTAATGCACAACTATATTCTACCCACCTCAAGACTCCGCTCCAATATAGAAGCATCAAGAAATATGGACCAATAGGCTTTCTACAATCACTTCTATTCAATACCCATTGTTTCGTGTTCTGTCTTGTGTTGATGAAATTAATACCCTATTAATGCCACCTCTTGTTCTGTCTTGTGTTGATGAAATTAATACCCTATTAATGCCACCTCACCCCATCCACCTCTCTCAAATGTAGATATAAAATCGGAGATGCGTAAGTTCTATTCAGTTGTGTATTTGTAAACTAAAGTCTTTGAAAATGTAATAAGTTTTACGAAACGCGCTCGTGTCGCGTCAGACTAGAAATAAAAATGAATTTTGGAGAATTGATTTTTGATTTACCTCCAACAGTGAAAAGAAATGTACGAAAGATTGAGAAAATTCGTGTTAGAATTATTAATCTTACTTTTTCGGTCATATTTAATAATTTATGTCTACAGGAAAGACTGCTACCAAAATATACTAATATATATATATATTTATATATATATATATATATATATATATATATATATATATATATATATATATATATATATATATATATATATATATATATATATATATATATAATCTAATCTATATAATCTAATCTATATAATCTATATGTGGTTTATGCAAGTATAGGCTTATATATATATATATATATATATATATATATATATATATATATATATATATATATATATATATATATATATATATATATATATATATATATATATATTCCCAAATAGTTTATTTTAATTATTATTATTATTATTATATATTAAGACCATAATTTATTATTGATACTATCTTACGTTAAAAGCCTTGGTCCACATAGACAGGATACAAGGTTTACACTGAGAACATGCTAGGGTAAAGTACTACTGGATAAGCACTGAAGCTGGATGCAGCTTAGGGTAGAGACACTACGTGGTACCCTAATACAAAACACAACACTTAGGGGTACCCAAACACTGGCAAATACTACCCCCAGGTCTCACCAATCGTTACTACCAGAGTAGGCACACTTAAACACCATACAGTACTTAACTTAATGGTACAGGAACTTCAGGTAAGGGAAATAAGTAAGAAGAGAAGGGAGGAGAGTAGGGGTGCAGCCACAGAGTAGGTCTCGTCCCCACGAACGCCAGCCAGAGAAGAACGCTCCTAGCGACCAGCTAGGCCTCCCGCATGTCGTGGTGCCGGAAGGAGCCTAATTGATCGTGCAGCTAAGCACATTAAAGATCTTCCCCTATGCAACGTATTGTTACTTTACAAATGATTAGAAAGTATTAGTAAGCAAAGTTGGTGCCTATGTTATTATTTAATAATCAACCCCCAGCTCAGTCTTTAAATGCTCTTTGAGAAACAATAATAGTCTTACGTCTGGCAGGGAAGATACAGACAATGACGCATAGGGTTGCGTTCAGCTATACTATAGTTAAGTTTAATAACTCAATTTTGACCTCTGGTTTCAACTAAAGAACCCAGGGTCGTAACACTGGAAACGGCTCAAAAGGGCCACCACTTACGGGCTATTCATGCCCGTGCCACCTTTTTGGTGGCTTAATCTTCATCAATCAATCTTTTGGGCAGTTCTTATACTATAAGCATGTTGGAACATTCGTAATTGTAAGGATTTTCCTGTTTGTCCAAGTAGTAACATTCTTCTTCGGGCCTGAAGAATTCTTGATCGTACTAAAGATAATATAGCATAAAGAAAGCTCTTCTTTTCTTAAAGTAAAGATTCTTATTAACTGGAGCGCCAGCTGCTGGATCTTCGGCTGAGACCTCGTCAGCCGGAACTTCAGCAGCTGGGGACTTCAGCTGCTGGATCATCGGCTGGGACCTCGCCAGCCGGAACTTCAACAGCTGGGTTATTAATAATTATAATAAAGATGAAAAGAAAACTTCCCAATTGTTTCCGCCTTCGCCGGGAGTCGAACCTGGGCCCTTAGGGCTACGACCCCCAAGCGCTGTTCATTCGGCTGCGAGGCCCAGCACTAATAATGAAATAACAATAAAGAATAACAAAACGAGGAATAATTGATAGGATACATCTGGACCGACTCTTCGGAACTGAAGCAATTCATGTTCTTATTAAAGTATAATATAGACACAGAGAAAAGGTATTCGATTCTTAATTAAAGATTCATGGTAACTGAAGCCTCAGCTGCTGGACCAACGTTTGGCAGCTGGGTTAATAATAATTATAATAGTGAGTAATAATAATAAAGAATAATAACCATGGAGACAATAATAAAGGAATAATTGATAGTATTGTTCCGAATCGAGTCTTCGGAACCGAAGTAATTCTTGATCTTAATAAAGATAATATAAGCATAAATAAAAACTTAACCATTTCTTAAAGTAAAGATTCTTAGTAACTGAAGCCTCAGCTGCTGGACCATCGGCTGGGCCACGCCAGCCGGAACTTCAGCAGCTGGGTGAATAATTAATTATAAAGAATAAATAATAAAGAATAATAACAATGAAGAATAACAATAGTAAGGGCGACAAACCAGCCAGTGATTAACAATCGCTTGCGCACTGCTCAGTTATGTTATACGACATCGAGTAATGTGATACAGCAGTTGTTCTCTATCCAATAATTAAGAATAGATTAATGACGATTATAATAAAGAATAATAATAACTATAAAGGATAACACTAATAAAGAATAATTGGCTGGATTCGACTGAATCGATTCTTCGGAACTGAGGTAATTCTCGATTTTATTAAAGTAGGAAATAAATAACGAAATAAATAAACTGGGCCAGGCCACGCGGGCAACACCACCAGATGTGGCGCCGCTCGCCCTCGTGCAAGGGAGACCCATACGTGCATTGCACGACACGCATTCCCGGGCACGGCACTGAGGGCGGGAAGGGCATGCTCAGCTGGAACACCGCCAGCTGAGCCTTCGACTGCTGGATCATCGGCGGGAACCACTTCCGCCGGAACATCCGCAGCCGGGACGGGACATAGGGGGAGCCTGCATGTGCACTCCACGTGGCCCCCAGACCCGGTCGCAACCTGAAGGAGGCCCTCAGTGGCGGGCGAGAGTCCAGTACGCCGACACCCCGTGCCCCTCAGCCCGGGCGAGAGGCGAGGCAAAGCCCCTAAAGCAGCCCCCAGAGGCGTGAGAGCCATAATGAGCCCGTCCACGTGGCCCACGCCGTATCCCAGGCACGGACACTAGGCCACGCCGTGCACACCTCCGGGCCCCAGTGACGCCCCCTAGGCAAGGAAACCAATAGGACTGTCCGCATGGGCCACACCACCAGGCGTGGGGGACTCCGGCCCACGGGCGTAGAGGAGCCCGCACGTGCATGCCTCGTGGCCCAGGCGCCCACTAGGACGAGGGCGAAGCAGAGCCTCTAGGGACCTCGCCACGGGCAAGCAAGCCCCTGAGAGCCATGACCAGATGGGCGACACCACCACAGTGGCGCAGCCCGCCCCCGGCCGTAGAGGAGCCCGCACGCAAGGGGCGAAGGGTGCCCCCAGGGACCACGCCTAGGGTAAGCACGCCACTGAGCCTGGCCACGTGGGCGACACCACCAGAGCGGCGCCGCCCGCCCTCGTACGGAAGGGGGAGCCACACGTGCATGGCACGATCCGCACGCCCGGGCACGGGACTGAGGGCGGGGTCACGGCATGGCGGGGCATGGCACGGCGTGTAAACTTTGTTCTCTGTACCAAGAGACCCCAAAACTTTCACTTGAGCCGACCCCACCCCACGTGGTCTTAAGACGATTGAACGACTTAAGATTCTACAACCCGTATGACGTGACATAGACTTGTAGCAAAACCCTAGGGTCACCTTTACGCTGCCACCACCAGACCAACAACACTGAGCAATAATCGAGGCCTAGATCGATCATGCCAATCAATAACTTTAGGGCTTGATCCCCACTAGTAACACGATTGAACGACTTAAGATTCTACAACCCGTATGACGTGACATAGACTTGTAGCAAAACCCTAGGGTCACCTTTACACTGCCACCACCAGACCAACAACACTGAGCAATAATCGAGGCCTAGATCGATCATGCCAATCAATAACTTTAGGGCTTGATCCCCACAAGTAACACGATTGAACGACTTAAGATTCTACAACCCGTATGACGTGACATAGACTTGTAGCAAAACCCTAGGGTCACCTTTACGCTGCCACCACCAGACCAACAACACTGAGCAATAATCGAGGCCTAGATCGATCATGCCAATCAATAACTTTAGGGCTTGATCCCCACTAGTAACATATAACCTTTTATACAAGGCACTTCCGGGAACAAAATTCAAACTGCTCTTAACATACTTGGTACAACCTGTCACAAGTTAGGCTTAGTTATAAATGCAGATAAAACCAAATATGAGTATAGGAAACGAAGAAATATAACACTTACTCTAAATGGTGTGGAACTGAGCCGTGTTCAGAAGTACAAGTATCTGGGCATGTATGTTGGATACACATGTGAGAGTAAAAATGCTGAAATAAATCATATCAGCACCTTATGTAAAGCCCGTCTGCATCCTCTAAAAGCACTGGCTTTTTCTGGTAAAAGTGTTGGGGTATCTATCTTACGGATGTTATACATAAGCACTGTTCGGTCCCTGATAGACTACGCAGCACCCGTTTTGTCTTACACAGGCCAAGGCAGAATTAAAAAAACAGAGCTGATACAGAACGAGGCTATGAGGATTATTCTTGGATGTCAAAGAAATGCAATGATTGAAATAATGAGAATGGAATTAAATTTACAGAGTGTGTGATAGAGTCCGTGACATTAACACTAGAGTAGCTATTCGTTTCATGCGGAGAAAAGGAGGGGATAAGCTGTTTGAGAGCGTTCAGACCTGCTTGAGTGACGTACACACTTCCAGGAAACTGAGGGAGACACGCTACACGAGGGGATTAGCTCATGACCTCAGGGAATACGATGTACTTGACTGCTGTAAACCCTCTCGACAGTGTAATATGTCTGTTCCCTGGAAAGTACAGAAAATAGACGTCGAAATTGTACCCCTCAAGGTGAAAAAGATTCATCATGAACCGGGACAATTACGGTGTTTGTATGGAAGCATGATATCTCGGTTACCAAGAGGCAACAGTTTACATGTATATTGCGACGGGTCGGTGGCGGAGGATGGCAGGGCAGGGTGTGGTGTCCTAATAAGGGAATATACGGAGTTTGGGACTGTGGACAGGATAATTGAACTCCGGCTAAGTAATTATATATCATCCACACAAGCTGAACTGCAGGCCATTCTGGCGTGTTTGGAGGAAGTACGTCATGACGACAAAAATGTTTTTGTATTTGTCGATAGCCGAGGAGCACTGGAGTCCTTAAACAGTCGAAACCCAGTCTTCATGTCTATAGTTGAGGAATGTAAGAGAAGAATAACTGAGATACAGCTGAAAGGTCATAGTGTGAAATTCATGTGGATTCCATCTCATGTTGGAATAGTGCACCATAGCCTGTGCTACTTAAAACTTCTTGTTCTGTGGAGCTGAAGCTAAAACATCAACAACAACTCCCAGGCCACCTCAAGTTACTGCCCCGCTCCTGTGCCAAGTAAGCCCACTACAGGCTCACCATTTCCCGAGCTACTTTAAACATTTTGTTCCCAGTAGCTGAATTAAAAACAACAATTGCCAGATTCACACCTACGGCCCCGCTTCTTTTCCAGTTAAGTTCACTACAGGTTACGATAGCCTATGATACTTTAAAAAAAAAAAAAATCCCAGTAGCTGAATCTAAAACAACAAATGGCGGGCTCACAATAACCTGAGATGCTTGGAACTGTTTGTTCAGAGTAGTTGAATCTAAAACAAGAAATTCCTGGCCACCTTGAGTTACAGCCCAGCTCCTGTGCTAGGTAAGTTCAATACGGGCTCACTGTAGCTCGTGCTACTTGGAACATTTTGTTCCAACTTCGGGAGATGTGTGCTTTTTTTAGCTTCAGCTACTTGGAAAAAATTTTCCAAGTAGCTAAATCTAAAAAAAAATGCCATGCCTCGCACATCTCCTATGCAAGGTAAGTACCACGGGCTCACAATAGCTTGTGCTACTTGAAATTTTTGTTCCGAGTAGCTCAATCTAAAACAACAACAACTGCCAGACCAGAGTTACAGCCTCTCTCCTGTGCCAGTAAGTACACTACGGTCTCACCAAAGCCCGTGCTAATTGGAACGTTTTGTTCCAGAGAGCTGAAGCTTTAGCAACAACTTGCCAAGCTCACATTTACAGCTCAGCTCATTTGTCAGTTAAGTTCATAACAGGTTCACAATAGCCTGTTTTACTTTGAACATTTTGTTTAGAGTTGCTGAATATAAAAGAGCTGACGGGCTCACCTTAACCTGTGCTACTTGGAACTTTTTATTCAGAATAGTTGAATCTAAAACAACAAATGCAAGGCCACCTTGAGTTAATGCCGTGCTCTTGTACCAGGTAAGTCCACTACGGACTCTCTATAACCCGTGCTACTTAGAACATTTTGCTACAAGTAGTTGAATCTATAAAAAAATGCCAGGCCTCCCATATCTCTTGTGCCAGGTAAGTACGACGGAGTCACAATACCTTGTGCTACTCGAATTGGAACTGTTTGTTCAGAGTAGTTGAATCTAAAACAAGAAATTCGAAGCCACCTTAATGTACAGCCAAGCTTCCGTGCTCGGTAATCCACTACGGGCTCACTATAGCCCGTGCCACTTGGAACATTTTGTTCCACGTTCGGGAGATGTGTACTTTTTTAAATTCAGCTATTTGGAACATTTTGTTCGAACTTTTTTTTTTTAGATTCTGTTGGAAATAACCAACACATTATTCTCCCTTTGCTCCTAATATTAATATTTACTAACAGCACTAACAGGTAGAATTAACAGCGTTAGCGTTTTCATAGTTATAATTTAGCAAGAAAATTCCCAGCTATCATGACGCCAAGCGACGATTACAGGCTTAAACATGAAATTTCCCACACATGTTGGAGAAATATAGAGTTCAGTTAATTACTTTTCCTTTCTAATATTATTGTTCTTTATGAAGGAAATATCCATCTTGTATGCTTTTGCGTACTGAGCTCGGGTATTTAACCTAATTAATTATTCCAATATATTATTAATGTGACATAAAATAAAAACACGTCAAGCCTTCTCGTTCAATTTGTGCAATGTTAATTATATCGATTGCCTTACGAGAAAAGGTATTATTATGCAATATATTTATTAGTGATTATAATTTAGATTGTACTCCTTCCGATTCCCAAATAATTAATAATAAACCGAAATGGTTTACGTCCGGGATCGCTATGAGCGTCTCGGCGCTTGCAGGACTGAGCGTGATGGGATGAAGGAGGCTGGACTCAAGCACAAGGCGTCGCGTGGTGCACATGTGCCTCCACAGACGGCAACCGTTTAATACTATCACGTGGTCTACAGTAATCAACTGTTTAATTACGCGTCAACAATTATAGTCACAGCCCGTAATCACACGTACACTGTAGTGAACGTCAGGGACTGGCAGATGCGATATCGGCAGGCCTTAGTGTTCTCACACGCTCACGTTAAGTATACTTTTCTGGTTTGATGCATGTTTCAAGATTGTGTATTTGTGGGTAGCCTGTCGTTATGTAACGAGAAGACCAATAATACAATGTTAGTTGATTCTCCTTTTTAATTCCAATCTCAGTGAATATTAGAATAATTTATAGCCTAATAAAATTTCCCTGATTGCAGCGTGTAGACGAGGATGTTCCAAGTTTTTCTTCCATCACCACTTGTCTTTCTTCCTTATTGGAACCTTGTGATCACGAGGACGAATAACGAAATTGACTTAAAGAAGTTGCCTTACAGCTAAGACAAATATTGTTTCATAAAAATTTTGATTAAGGCTATTATAATTTCTATGTATAGTTATATGTAGGATGGTCAAGAGGAATAATATAATGCAATAATTTACTGCTCAGTACTGAATGAGTCTGCATGTATTATTTCTTAGGATTTAATAATCTTTCAATATATTGATTATTTAATATTTCATGATTTTTTGAATCTACATTCTAGTTCAGAAATTTTCATTTTACAACCCTTTAATGAACTAGTGACGTACCACACTGGTTCCTAGATATATATATGAACTTTTAGAAATAACCCCCCAATGTTGATATTTGAGGCTACTTTGAACATTTTGTTCCTAGTAGCTGATTTTTTTTATCTATTTAAAAAAAATACAATATAAATTACATATACAAAAGTGTTACAAGGCAATTATTCATTACAATTCTTATTGAACAAGTGTTTCAGTAGTACAGAACAAGATAATTAAAAATAACTGAATGATATACTTATTTACCTATAAACGATTTACAAAAGTTGGATAATAAATTTACATTAAAATACAGGGGAAATTATTACATTTATATATATTTTTATAATTCTCAGTAAACAAATTTTCCATATCATCACCGAGCATGAGCCGTAAACCCCAGATGTTATACCTGATCCTGCCTCGCAAGAACTTCAATATTTTGTCTACTGAGTAACCTTCCAGCCTGCCTATCCACACACAAAAAATGTAATCAGAAAGTAACATAATTATTGTATTCCTAATTTTCTTGCATTTTATGTCAATATGAAACATTAAAAACCTCATTAACTCCACTCTAATACTTGGTCCACATAAAGCATTAAGAGTGTCTCTAATCCAGTTTACAAGAACAACTTTCTGCATACAGAAATAAAATATATGCATATTATTTTCAATTTCAGTACATTGGTCACACCTATTGTTGTCCTTAATGCCCAACATCAACAACCTATCATTAGTAGGAAGGGTCTCATGAATATAGCGATACAACAGCTCACGTTGTTTTGGGGCAATAAATTTAACATGAAGGTTTGCCCATATTACTTGCCAGCTAAAGAGTGGATATGCCTCCTCTACTCTAGGAACTATTTAAAACAACAACTGCCAGATTCACACATACGGGCCCGCTTCTTTTCCTGGTAAGTCCACCACAGGTCACTATAGCCTGTGCTACTTTAATCTTTTTGTTTTCAGTAGCTGAATCTAAAACTACAAATGACGGGCTCACAATAATTAGTGTTACTTGGAACTGTTTGTTCAGAGTAGTTGAACAGCTACTTGGAACATTTTGTTCCAACTTTTTTTAGATTCAGTTACTTGGAACATTTTGTTCCAAGAAGCTGAGTCTTAAAAAAATGCCAGGCCTCGCACATCTCCTATGCCAGGTAAGTACGATGGGCTCACAATAGCTTGTGCTACTTATAACTTTTTGTTCAGAGAAGCTTAATCTAAAACAACAACAACTCTCAGGCCAGAGCTACAGCCACTCTCCTGTGCCAGGTAAGTACACTACGGTCTCACCATTGCCCGTGCTAATGGGAACGTTTTGTTCCAGGGAGCTGAAGCTTTAGTAACAACTGCCAAGCTCACAGTTTCAGCCCAGCCCATGTGCTAGTTAAGTCCATAACAGGTTCACAATAGCTTGTTTTACATTTTGTTTAGATTAGTTGAATATTAAACAACTAACGGACTCACCTTTACCTGTGCTACTTGGAACTTTTTATTCAGAATTGTTGAATGTAAAACATCAAATGCAAGGCCACCTTGAGATAATGCACTGCTCCTGTACCAGGTAAGTCCACTACGGACTCACTATAGCCCGTGCTACTTAGAACATTTTGTTCCAAATAGCTGAATCAAAGAAAAAAACTGCAAGTCCTTGCAAATCTCCTGTGCCAGGTAAGTACACTACAGTCTCACCATACCCCGTGCTAATTGGAACGTTTTGTTGCAGGGAGCTGAAGCTTTAGTAACAACTGCCAAGCTCACAGTTACAGCCCAGCCTATGTGCTAGTTAAGTCCATAACAGGTTCACAATAGCTTGTTCTACATTGAATATTTTGTTTAGAGTAGCTGAATATTAAACAACTGACGGGCTCACCTTAACCTGTGCTACTTGGAACTTTTTGTTCAGAATAGTTGAATCTAAAACAAGAAATGCAAGTCCACTCTGAGATTATGCCCTGCTCCTGTACCAGGTAAGTCCACTACGGACTCTCTATAGCCCGTGCTACTTAGAACATTTTGCTTCAAGTAGCTGAATCTAATAACAACAACAACAGCAAAATTTGCCAGGCCTCGCATATCTTTTGTGCCAGGTAAGTACGACGGGCTCACAATAGCTTGAGATACTCTAAAAGTTTTTTGTTACGAGTAGATAAATCTAAAACAACAACAACTGCCAGGCCAGAGTTACAGCCTCTCTCCTGTGCCAGGTAAATACACTACGGTCTCACCATAGCCCGTGCTAATTTTAACGTTTTGTTCCAGGGAGCTGAAGCTAAAGCAACAACTGCCAAACTCACAGTTACAGCCAAGCTCATGTGCCAGGTAAGTCCATTACAGGTTCACCATAGCCTGTTCTACTTTGAACATTTAGTTTAGAGTAGCTGAATATAAAACAACTGACGGGCTCACCTTAAACTGTGCTACTTGGAAATTTTTGTTCAGAATTGAATCTAAAACAACAAATGCAAGGCCACCTTGAGTTAATGTTCTGCTCCTGTACCAGGTAAGTTCACTACGGACTCGCTATAGCCCGTGCTACTTAGAACATTTTGTTCTAAGTAGTTGAATCTAATAACAAAAAAAAAAAAAAAAAAAAAAAAACTCTGCCAGGCCTCCCACATCTGTGCCAGGTAAGTATGATGGGCTCACCATAGCTTGTGCTACTTGGAACTTTTTGTTCAGAGTACCTTAATCTAAAACAACTGCCAGGTTCGAAGTTACGGCACAGCTCCTGTACCAGGTAAGTTCGCTACAGGTTCACCTTAGTCTGCTATTTTGAACTTTTTGTAAAGAGTAGCTAAATCTAAAGCAACAGCTGACGGGCTTACCATAACCTTTGCTACTTGGAAATTTTTGTTAAGAGAACTAGAATTTAAAATAATAAATACCAGGCAACCTCGAGTTACAGCTCCGCTCCTGAACCAAGAAAGTCTACTACGGGCTCACTATAGCCCGTGCTACTTAGAACGTTTTGTTAAAAATAGCTGAATCAAAGCAAGTCGTTGCACATCTGCGCCAGGTAAATACGACGGGCTCACTATAGTCTGTGCTACTTGGAACATTTTGTTTCAAGTAGCTGAATCAAAAGGAACAAATTTTAGGGTACCTCGAGCTACAATTTCGATCCTGTATCAGGTAAGTCCACCATGGGCTCACCATAGCCTGTGCTACTTAAAACTTCTTGTTCTGTGGAGCTGAAGCTAAACCATCAACAACAACTCCCAGGCCACCTCAAGTTACTGCCCCGCTCCTGTGCCAAGTAAGCCCACTACAGGCTCACCATTTCCCGAGCTACTTTAAACATTTTGTTCCCAGTAGCTGAATTAAAAACAACAATTGCCAGATTCACACCTACGGCCCCGCTTCTTTTCCAGGTAAGTTCACTACAGGTTACGATAGCCTGTGCTACTTTAAAAAAAAAAAATCCCAGTAGCTTAATCTAAAACAACAAATGGCGGGCTCACAATAACCTGAGATGCTTGGAACTGTTTGTTCAGAGTAGTTGAATCTAAAACAAGAAATTCCTGGCCACCTTAAGTTACAGCCCAGCTCCTGTGCTAGGTAAGTTCACCACGGGCTCACTGTAGCTCGTGCTACTTGGAACATTTTGTTCCAAGTTCGGGAGATGTGTGTTTTTTTTAGATTCAGCTACTTGGAACATTTTTTCCAAGTAGCTAAATCTAAAAAAAAAAATGCCATGCCTCGCACATCTCCTATGCAAGGTAAGTACCACGGGCTCACAATAGCTTGTGCTACTTGAAATTTTTGATCCGAGTAGCTCAATCTAAAACAACAACAACTGCCAGACCAGAGTTACAGCCCAGCTCCTGTGCCAGAAAGTACACTACTGTCTCACCAAAGCCCGTGCTAATTGGAACGTTTTGTTCCCGAGAGCTGAAGCTTTAGCAACAACTTGCCAAGCTCACAGTTACAGCTAAGCTCATTTGCCAGTTAAGTTCATAACAGGTTCACAATAGCCTGTTTTACTTTGAACATTTTGTTTAGAGTTGCTGAATATAATACAGCTGACGGGCTCACCTTAAGCTGTGCTACTTGGAACTTTTTATTCAGAATAGTTGAATCTAAAACAACAAATGCAAGGCCACCTTGAGTTAATGCCCTGCTCTTGTACCAGGTAAGTCCACTACGGACTCTCTATAACCCGTGCTACGTAGAACATTTTGCTCCGAGTAGCTGAATCTATAAAAAAATGCCAGGCCTCCCATATCTCTTGTGCCAGGTAAGTACGACGGAGTCACAATACCTTGTGCTACTTGAATTGGAACTGTTTGTTCAGAATAGTTGAATCTAAAACAAGAAATTTCAAGCCACCTTAATGTACAGCCAAGCTTCCGTGCTCGGTAATCCACTACGGGCTCACTATATGCCGTGCCACTTGGAACATTTTGTTCCATGTTCGGGAGATGTGTACTTTTTTAAATTCAGCTATTTGGAACATTTTGTTCAAACTTTTTTTTTTAGATTCTGTTGGAAATAACCAACACATTATTCTCCCTTAGCTCCTAATATTAATATTTACTAACAGCACTAACAGGTAGAATTAACAGCGTTAGCGTTTCCATAGTTATAATTTAGCAAGAAAATTCCCAGCTATCATGACGCCAAGCGACGATTGCAGGCTTAAACATGAAATCTCCCACACATGTTGGAGAAATATAGAGTTCAGTTAATTACTTTTCCTTTCTAATATTATTGTTCTTTATGAAGGAAATATCCATCTTGTATGCTTTTGCGTACTGAGCTCGGGTATTTAACCTAATTAACTATTCCAATATAATATTAATGTGACATAAAATAAAAACACGTCAAGCCTTCTCGTTCAATTTGTGCAATGTTAATTATATCGATTGCCTTACGAGAAAAGGTATTATTATGCAATATATTTATTAGTGATTATAATTTAGATTGTACTTCTTCCGATTCCCAAATAATTAATAATAAACCGAAATGGTTTACGTCCGGGATCGCTATGAGCGTCTCGGCGCTTGCAGGACTGAGCGTGATGGGATGAAGGAGGCTGGACTCAAGCACAAGGCGTCGCGTGGTGCACATGTGCCTCCACAGACGGCAACCATTTAATACTATCACGTGGTCTACAGTACTCAACTGTTTAATTACGCGTCAACAATTATAGTCACAGCCTGTAATCACACGTACACTGTAGTGAACGTCAGGGACTGGCAGATGCGATATCGGCAGGTCTTAGTGTTCTCACACGCTCACGTTAAGTATACTTTTCTGGTTGGTGCATGTTTCAAGATTGTGTATTTGTGGGTAGCCTATCGTTATGTAATTAGAAGACCAATAATACAATGTTAGTTGATTCTCCTTTTTAATTCCAATCTCAGTGAATATTAGAATAATTTATAGCCTAATAAAATTTCCCTGATTGCAGCGTGTAGACGAAGATGTACCAAGTTTTTCTTCCATCACCACTTGTCTTTCTTCCTTATTGGAACCTTGTGATCACGAGGACGAATAACGAAATTGACTTAAAGAAGTTGCCTTACAGCTAAGACAAATATTGTTTCATAAAAATTTTGAATAAGGCTATTATTAATTTCTATGTATAGTTATATGTAGGATGGTCAAGAGGAACAATATAATGCAATAATTTACTGCTCAGTACTGAATGAGTCTGCATGTATTATTTCTTAGGATTTAATAATCTTTCAATATATTGATTATATAATATTTCATGATTTTTTTAATCTACATTCTAGTTCAGAAATTTTCATTTTACAACCCTTTAATGAACTAGTGACGTACCACACTGGTTCCTAGATATATATATATATGAACTTCTAGAAATAACCCCCCAAATGTTGATATTTGAGGCTACTTTGAACATTTATTTATTTATTTATTTATTTATATATATACAAGAAGGTACACTGGGTTTGTGAGAATACATTGGATAGTACAGTATTTACATTCTTGTTAAGCCACTAGTACGCACAGCGTTTCGGGCAGGTCCTTAATCTAGCAGATAATTTTAAGTAGGTAATTTCTATCAGAATTGATAAATGATAAAGATACATTACAAGAGAAAAATGAGATGAGAGAGATAAGTAGGTATATTAAAGCACATTGTTATATTAAAGCTCTGATTAATTACATTGACAGCTTGATTAGTAATTTAAACAAGGTTAATAGACACCAAACAGCAGATTGACAGCACATATAAGACAGCAATGATCACAATGGTAAAGATGTTCAGATTGGGTACATAAAGATTGGGAGACTGGGTTGCAAAAGATACAGATAAACAAGATTTATAAACACCATACAACAGATTGGCAGCACATATAAGAAAACAGCAATGATCACAATAGTAAAGATGTTCAAATTGGGAACATAAAGGTTGGGAGATTGGGTAGCAATTGATACAGTGCAATTTTAAGGCAAAAAGTGAAAAACTATGAAGATGAAATTAGGTAATTTTTAGTATTGATTTTGAATGATGTAAGAGTTGGACAGCTTTTCAATTCAGTAGGGAGTGAGTTCCATAAACTGGGTCCCTTTATTTGCATAGAGTGTTTATTCATATTAAGTTTAACTCTGGGGATATCAAAGAGATATTTATTTCTGGTGTGGTGATAATGGGTCCTATTACATCTGTCCAAGAAGAGTTTCAGACAAGGATTTGCATTTAGGAACAGGGTTTTGTAAATGTAGTTGACACAAGAGAATTTGTGGAGTGAGATTATGTTTAGCATGTTTAGGGAGTTAAACAAGGGGGCTGTGTGTTGTCTGAAAGCAGAATTTGATATTATTCTGATAGCAGATTTTTTCTGGATGATGATGGACTTGAGGTGGTTTGCAGTGGTTGAACCCCATGCACAGATACCATAGTTGAGATAGGGATAGATTAGTGCATAATATAGAGAGATGAGAGCAGAGTTAGGAACTTAATATCTGATTTTGGAGAGTATACCAACTGTTTTAGAGACTTTCTTAGTTATGTGTTGTATGTGGGTACTGAAGTTGAGTCTCTTGTCTAGGAATATGCCAAGAAACTTTCCATCATTTTTATTGCTAATGTTTACATTGTCAATCTGAAGCTGAATTGCATTTGTAGATTTGCTTCCAAATAGGATGCAGTAGGTCTTTTCTATGTTAAGTGTTAGTTTGTTGGTTGACATCCATAAGTGGACTTTTTTTAGTTCATTATTAACAACACCATTTAGTGTATGTGGGTTGGGGTTGGAGTAGATGAGGGTAGTATCATCAGGAAACAAAATAGGTTTCAGAATGTTAGAGACATTAGGCAGATCATTAATGTATATAAGAAAAAGAAGAGGTCCCAAGATGCTGCCCTGTGGCACTCCAACAGTTATTGGTAGAATGGGAGAGATTATATTATTGATGGCTACACATTGGTGTCTATCACTAAGATAGGATTGGATATAGTCCAGTGCATGGCCTCGGATTCCATAATGATGGAGTTTACTTAAGAGGTAATCGTGATTAACAGTATCAAAGGCCTTTCTCAGGTCAATGAAGAGTCCAATTGGAAACTCATTTTTGTCAAGAGCTGAGTAAATTATATCAAGGAGACTAATAATTGCATCGTTGGTACTCTTTTGAGAGCGGAATCCAAACTGACAGGGGCTAAGAATGTCGAATTTTACGAGATAGGAGTAGAGCTTTTTGTAGATAATTTTTTCAAATATTTTTGATAGTATGAGCAGGTTCGATATTGGTCTGTAGTTGTTTATGTCTGACGTATTACCTCCTTTATGAACTGGCGTTACTCTTTCTTTTTTATGGATATCAGGGAAGGTATGACACTCAAGGGATTTGTTGAACAGCAGAGCTATAGGTGGCGCAAGGGCATGGGAGGCGCTCTTGTAAATAATGGATGGGATTTCACTGATGTTCCCAGCTATGGTTTTTAGTGAGTGTATGATGGACACAACATCTGACGGGCTGACTGGTGAGAGGAGAAGAGAGTTTGGATACCTGCCTGAGAGATATGTGTCTGAGTCTGTGGGATTTTACTTGCAAGGTTAGCACCAATCGATGAAAAGAAGCTATTTAATTCATTCGCCATTTCTAAGTCAGATGACAGTGTAAGGCCATCCTTAGAGAGTGTTATCTGGTTTTGTGAGTGTTGTTTAGTTCCCAGGATGTTAGAGATGGTATTCCATGTGCTTTTCATGTTGCCTTTTGCTTCTTTGAATCTAGTCTCATAATATGAAAGTTTTGCTTTTCTTATGATACTGGTAAGCACTGACGAGTACCTTTTAACTACTTCCATTTAAACTAGGCCACTCCTAAATTTCTTTTCGTATTCATGCTTTTTGTTGATTGATTTAATTATGCCATTTGTGAGCCACGGGTTATTTTTTCTTTTATCAGTTACTTGTTTGGTAAGGAGGGGACAGTGAGTGTTGTAGAGGCTTAGAGTTTTGGAGAGAAAGAGGTTAGTTGATGAGTTTATATCCTGTGAATTATTAAATTCAGATTCCCAGTTAATATTGTGGAGTGCATTAGAGAGATTACCTAAAGCTGATTCACTATGTAGCCTGAATGAAAGTTTTTTGGTTTCTGGTGGTGATGTGTCAATGTTTGCTATGAGGAAAGTAGGATAGTGGTCAGTTGTTCTGTCATAAATTACCCCAGATGTAAGGGGAGCTGTTATATTAGTCCATAGGTGACCCAGGGTAGTGGCAGATGTTTGAGTGACTCGGGTGGGCTTGGTGATTGTGGGGATTAGCATATAGGAGTGCATGCTGTTACGGAAATAGTCAACTTGAGGGTTGTTTTGAAGACCCAGGTCAATATTGAAATCACCTCCCAGAATGATGCGATTTTTGTTGAGATTGTTATTTATGATAAGATTTCTTACATTGTCAGAGAATAAAGCTATGTTGGTATTAGGAAATCTATAAATGACACCGATTATCAGGGAGGATTTAAGGGATTTACTGGAGAACTTGGCAAAGGTATATTCACAATAGTCGTCTCTATCACTAATGCCACTATTGCAAGTGAAGGTATCTTTGTAATATATAGCTGTACCGCCACCTTTTTTATTAGGCCTGCAGTTATGAATGGCTTTATAACCAGCTAAATTGAAGATTTAAATTTTGCTCCGAGTAGCTGATTTAAAACAACAACTGCCAGATTCACACATACGGGCCCGCTTCTTTTCCTGGTAAGTCCACCACAGGTCACTATAGCCTGTGCTACTTTAATCTTTTTGTTTTCAGTAGCTGAATCTAAAACTACAAATGACGGGCTCACAATAATTAGTGTTACTTGGACCTGTTTGTTCAGAGTAGTTGAACAGCTACTTGGAACATTTTGTTCCAACTTTTTTTAGATTCAGTTACTTGGAACATTTTGTTCCAAGAAGCTGAATCTTAAAAAAATGCCAGGCCTCGCACACCTCCTATGCCAGGTAAGTACGATGGGCTCACAATAGCTTGTGCTACTTATAACTTTTTGTTCAGAGTAGCTTAATCTAAAACAACAACAACTGCCAGGCCAGAGCTACAGCCTCTCTCCTGTGCCAGGTAAGTACACTACGGTCTCACCATAGCCCGTGCTAATTGGAACGTTTTGTTCCAGGGAGCTGAAGCTTTAGTAACAACTGCCAAGCTCACAGTTTCAGCCCAGCCCATGTGCTAGTTAAGTCCATAACAGGTTCACAATAGCTTGTTTCACATTTTGTTTAGAGTAGCTGAATATTAAACAACTGACGGGCTCACCTTAACCTGTGCTACTTGGAACTTTTTGTTCAGAATAGTTGAATCTAAAACAAGAAATGCAAGGCCACCTTGAGATTATGCCCTGCTCCTGTACCAGGTAAGTCCACTACGGACTCTCTATAGCCCGTGCTACTTAGAACATTTTGCTCCAAGTAGCTGAATCTAATAACAACAACAACAACAGGAAAATCTGCCAGGCCTCGCACATCTTTTGTGCCAGGTAAGTACGACGGGCTCACAATAGCTTGAGATACTCTAAAAGTTTTTTGTTACGAGTAGATAAATCTAAAACAACAACAACTGCCAGGCCAGAGTTACAGCCTCTCTCCTGTGCCAGGTAAATACACTACGGTCTCACCATAGCCCGTGCTAATTTTAACGTTTTGTTCCAGGGAGCTGAAGCTAAAGCAACAACTGCCAAGCTCACAGTTACAGCCAAGCTCATGTGCCAGGTAAGTCCATTACAGGTTCACCATAGCCTGTTCTACTTTGAACATTTAGTTTAGAGTAGCTGAATATAAAACAACTGACGGGCTCACCTTAAACTGTGCTACTTGGAAATTTTTGTTCATAATTGAATCTAAAACAACAAATGCAAGGCCACCTTGAGTTAATGTTCTGCTCCTGTACCAGGTAAGTTCATTATGGACTCGCTATAGCCCGTGCTACTTAGAACGTTTTGTTCCAAATAGCTGAATCAAAGCAAGTCGTTGCACATCTGCGCCAGGTAAATACGACGGGCTCACTATAGTCTGTGCTACTTGGAACATTTTGTTTAAAGTAGCTGAATCAAAAGGAACAAATTTTAGGGTACCTCGAGCTACAACTTCGATCCTGTATCAGGTAAGTCCACCATGGGCTCACCATAGCCTGTGCTACTTAAAACTTCTTGTTCTGTGGAGCTGAAGCTAAAACATCAACAACTCCTCCCAGGCCACCTCAAGTTACTGCCCCGCTCCTGTGCCAAGTAAGCCCACTACAGGTTCACCATTTCCCGAGCTACTTTAAACATTTTGTTCCCAGCAGCTGAATTAAGAACAACAATTGCCAGATTCACACCTACGGCCCCGCTTCTTTTCCAGGTAAGTTCACTACAGGTTACGATAGCCTGTGCTACTTTAAAAAAAAAAAAATCCCAGTAGCTGAATCTAAAACAACAAATGGCGGGCTCACAATAACCTGAGATGCTTGGAACTGTTTGTTCAGAGTAGTTGAATCTAAAACAAGAAAATCCTGGCCACCTTGAGTTACAGCCCAGCTCCTGTGCTAGGTAAGTTCACTACGGGCTCACTGAAGCTCGTGCAACTTGGAACATTTTGTTCCAAGTTAGGGAGATGTGTGCTTTTTTTTAGATTCAGCTACTTGGAACATTTTTTCCAAGTAGCTAAATCTAAAAAAAAAATGCCATGCCTCGCACATCTCCTATGTAAGGTAAGTACCAAGGGCTCACAATAGCTTGTGCTACTTGAAATTTTTGTTCCGAGTAGCTCAATCTAAAACAACAACAACTGCCAGACCAGAGTTACAGCCTCTCTCCTGTGCCAGTAAGTACACTACGGTCTCACCAAAGCCCGTGCTAATTGGAACGTTTTGTTCCAGAGAGCTGAAGCTTTAGCAACAACTTGCCAAGCTCACAGTTACAGCTCAGCTCATTTGCCAGTTAAGTTCATAACAGGTTCACAATAGCCTGTTTTACTTTGAACATTTTGTTTAGAGTTGCTGAATATAAAACAGCTGACGGGCTCACCTTAACCTGTGCTACTTGGAACTTTTTATTCAGAATAGTTGAATCTAAAACAACAAATGCAAGGCCACCTTGAGTTAATGCCCTGCTCTTGTACCAGGTAAGTCCACTACGGACTCTCTATAACCCGTGCTACTTTAAACATTTTGCTCCAAGTAGCTGAATCTATAAAAAAATGCCAGGCCTCCCATATCTCTTGTGCCAGGTAAGTACGACGGAGTCACAATACCTTGTGCTACTTGAATTGGAACTGTTTGTTCAGAGTAGTTGAATCTAAAACAAGAAATTCCAAGCCACCTTAATGTACAGCCAAGCTTCCGTGCTCGGTAATCCACTACGGGCTCACTATATCCTGTGCCACTTGAAAAATTTTGTTCCATGTTCTGGAGATGTGTACTTTTTTAAATTCAGCTATTTGGAACATTTTGTTCAAACTTTTTTTTTTAGATTCTGTTGGAAATAACCAACACATTATTCTCCCTTAGCTCCTAATATTAATATTTACTAACAGCACTAACAGGTAGAATTAACAGCGTTAGCGTTTCCATAGTTATAATTTAGCAAGAAAATTCCCAGCTATCATGACGCCATGCGACGATTGCAGGCTTAAACATGACATCTCCCATACATGTTGGAGAAATATACAGTTCAGTTAATTACTTTTCCTTTCTAATATTATTGTTCTTTATGAAGGAAATATCCATCTTGTATGCTTTTGCGTACTGAGCTCGGGTATTTAACCTAATTAATTATTCCAATATAATATTAATGTGACATAAAATAAAAACACGTCAAGCCTTCTCGTTCAATTCGTGCAATGTTAATTATATCGATTGCCTTATGAGAAAAGGTATTATTATGCAATATATTTATTTGTGATTATAATTTAGATTGTACTCCTTCCGATTCCCAAATAATTAATAATAAACCGAAATGGTTTACGTCCGGGATCGCTATGAGCGTCTCGGCGCTTTCAGGACTAAGCATGATGGGATGAAGGGGGCTGGACTCAAGCACATGGCGTCGCGTGGTGCACATGTGCCTCCACAGACGGCAACCATTTAATACTATCGCGTGGTCTACAGTACTCAACTGTTTAATTACGCGTCAACAATTATAGTCACAACCCGTAATCACACGTACACTGTAGTGAACGTCTGGGATTGGCAGATGCGATATCGGCAGGCCTTAGTGTTCTCACACGCTCACGTTAAGTATACTTTTCAGGTTGGTGCATGTTTCAAGATTGTGTATTTGTGGGTAGCCTGTCGTTATGTAACGAGAAGACCAATAATACAAAGTTAGTTGATTCTCCTTTTTAATTCCAATCTCAGTGAATATTAGAATAATTTATAGCCTAATAAAATTTCCCTGATTGCAGCGTGTAGACGAGGATGTACCAAGTTTTTCTTCCATCACCACTTGTCTTTCTTCCTTATTGGAACCTTGTGATCACGAGGACGAATAACGAAATTGACTTAAAGAAGTTGACTTACAGCTAAGACAAATATTGTTTCGTAAAAATTTTGAATAAGGCTATTATTAATTTCTATGTATAGTTATATGTAGGATGGTCAAGAGGAATAATATAATGCAATAATTTACTGCTCAGTACTGAATGAGTCTGCATGTATTATTTCTTAGGATTTAATAATATTTCAATATATTGATTATTTAATATTTCATGATTTTTTGAATCTACATTCTAGTTCAGAAATTTTCATTTTACAACCCTTTAATGAACTAGTGACGTACCACACTGGTTCCTAGATATATATATGAACTTTTAGAAATAACCCCCCAATGTTGATATTTGAGGCTACTTTGAACATTTTGTTCCGAGTAGCTGATTTAAAACAACAACTGCCAGATTCACACATACGGGCCTGCTTCTTTTCCTGGTAAGTCCACCACAGGTCACTATAGCCTGTGCTACTTTAATCTTTTTGTTTTCAGTAGCTGAATCTAAAACTACAAATGACGGGCTCACAATAATTAGTGTTACTTGGAACTGTTTGTTCAGAGTAGTTGAACAGCTACTTGGAACATTTTGTTCCAACTTTTTTTAGATTCAGTTACTTGAAACATTTTGTTCCAAGAAGCTGAATCTTTAAAAAATGCCAGGCCTCGCACCTCTCCTATGCCAGGTAAGTACGATGGGCTCACAATAGCTTGTGCTACTTATAACTTTTTGTTTAGAGTAGCTTAATCTAAAACAACAACAACTGCCAGGCCAGAGCTACAGCCTCTCTCCTGTGCCAGGTAAGTACACTACGGTCTCACCATAGCCCGTGCTAATTGGAACGTTTTGTTCCAGGGAGCTGAAGCTTTAGTAGCAACTGCTAAGCTCACAGTTTCAGCCCAGCCCATGTGCTAGTTAAGTCCATAACAGGTTCACAATAGCTTGTTTTACATTTTGTTTAGAGTAGCTGAATATTAAACAACTAACGGGCTCACCTTTACCTGTGCTACTTGGAACTTTTTGTTCAGAATTGTTGAATGTAAAACATCAAATGCAAGGCCACCTTGAGATAATGCCCTGCTCCAGCGAAGTGAGGTTTAATTCCCGTAGTCTCTCCTCGTAGCTCATACCTCTCAGCTCGGGTACTAGTCTAGTGGCAAACCTTTGAACCTTTTCCAGTTTGGTCTAATCCTAGACAATATATGGACTCCATGCTGGGGCTGCATACTCCAGGATTGGCCTAACATATGTGGTATACAAAGTTCTGAATGATACCTTACACAAGTTTCTGAATGCCGTTCTTATGTTGGCCAGCCTGGCATATGCCGCTGATGTTATCCTCTTGATATGGGCTGCAGGAGACAGGTCTGGCGTGATATCAACCCCCCAAGTCTTTTTCTTTCTCTGACTCTTGAAGTATTTCATCTCCCAGATGGTACCTAGTATCTGGCCACCTGCAAAGGTGGTTTTTAATTTTTCAAAGAGAATTCTGTTTCCCATTGAGAAAGAACTTCTCTCTCTGGGGTTAGACTTCGGGTTGACGTGTAAAAAAACTAAATTTGTTAATCATTTTTTAGGTTTTGAGCGGTTATGCAATACATTGAAAACTTGTACCCTAATGACTGGTACAAATTATAGTTGGACCAATATCATCAGTACTGTTTCTTCCTTAGCACATGAAGTCTTTAATGACTTTGGTAAATATAAATCTACATTCCCTCCTTTTGACAAAAGGAAATTGGATTGTATTAATGGCTTAAAGAATGATAGGAGTATTAGTATTACCTGACCAGTTAAAGGTAGGGGTATAGTGGTTTTGGACAAGTTAGAGTATGTTAATAAGGTTGAAAGGTTGTTAGAAGACCCCTCTAAATTTACGTTAGTTGATATAGACCTTTTTCTCGTATATTTTGAAATGTGAGGATAAACTAAATAGAGTTTTAAGAAGTCTGAAAGACTCTCTTTTTGATTATACAAAATTACTTGCAACTGGCTCTAAGCCAGGCATCTTATACGGGTTACCTAAAGTTCATAAAACAGGTATACCGATTCGTCCCATTTTATCAGCGATTGGCACTTTTAATTATAAACTGGCAAAGTTTCTGGTTCCATTATTAGAACCATTAACGCATAATGAATTTACTGTGAGAAATTCTCAGGATTTTGTGAAAGAACTTTCCTCTTTAAATTTTGAGTTCCCAACTATAATGGCCAGTTTCGATGTTGAATCACTTTTTACTAATATTCCTTTGTTGGAAACCATTGATATCTGTGTGAATCAATTATTTGCTGACACTAACTTAGTGTCTGGATTTTGTAGTAAAATATTCAGACGGCTGTTAGAAATAGCGGTTAAAGACTCCGTCTTTATGTTTAATAATAAATATTATAAACAAATTGATGGAGTAGCAATGGGGTCTCCTTTAGGTCCTGCACTGGCTAATGCTTTTTTGAGTTTTCATGAAATAAATTGGCTTGATAATTGTCTTTTGGCCTTTAAACCAGTCTTGTACAGGAGATATGTAGATGACACTTAGTTGTTATTCAATGACCAATGTCATATTGAGAAATTTAGAGAGTATCTTAATGCACAACATAGTAATATACGTTTTACTGCAGAGTGTGAAGTGGACAATTCATTGTCGTTTCTTGATGTAAAAGTGAATAACCTTAATGGGTTCAACACTAATGTTTTTAGGAAACCAACTTTTACTGGTTTAGGTTTAAATTTTAATTCTTTTGTTCCTGATATTTTTAGGAAAAATGCAATTAACACTACTGAATAGGGCCTTTGTTTTATGTTCAAATTGGAATAACTTTGATAAAGAAATTAATTTTCTTGTGAAATTTTTTTCAAATAATGGTTATCTTTTGCATATGGTTTATACCTTTATATGGAATTTCTTAAATAAGAAGTTTCACCCATCGTGTAGGATTACTACAGTAGAAAGGGATCTTAAATATATTAATTTACCATTTTATGACACTATTAGTTTTTCTGTAAGGAGTCGTTTGAGGAGACTGTTGCAGCATTGTTATCCTCAAGTAGACTTTAGATTTATTTTTGTCAACACAAATACTATAGGCTCTTATTTTAAATTTAAAGATAAAGTGCCTACCCCCTTGTGCTCAAATGTCGTATATATGTATAATTGTTCCAGCTGTAATGCTGGATATATCGGGAGTTCCATTCGGAACTTTAAGATTAGGATACATGAGCACCTGGGATTATCTTTTAGGACTGGATTACCATTGTCTAAACCAGCATTTTCGGAGATTAGAAACCATTGTTATGAGTTTAATCATTCTCTGCTGGAATCTGATATTAAAATTCTGGACACTTGTATGAATGGCCAGTCAGATTTGAGAGTAATGGAATCCTTATATATAAAGGAGCTGCGGCCTCTGTTAAATAGCAACCTTTCAGCTGTTCAATTGTACACTGTATAGTGCACAGTAGGCCCTGTAAATTGATTAATAGTTCATTCTGGTAGTTTAATTTTATTATAATTTTGTTTAGTTTATTATGCCTTTGCCCTTTCTTACTTCTTTCAAATCTTGACATTGTACATTATTATAATCTTTTATTTAGGATATATAACACATTTTTTGGTATTTAATTTTATTTAATATTTGAGTTTTTATAAGATTTTGGTTAGTACTTTATAATTGTCGTTTATTCTGTTTGTATTTTATATACATTTTTTGCAGATTTGTAGTCATTATATGAATATTTGTTATAGTGTTTAGTATCTATGTGTTAGGTATCAAGTTTCTCCTCTGATCACTTCATGTAAGTTTAATAGAATGGTTTGTTTTAGTAGTTATAAATTTCGTCTTGTAGTCTAATGGATTTTTAAATTAGCGTTTATATATGTGACAGTTACTAAGTTTTATTTGTATTGATCATTTTAAGTGCGCTTAAGTGTTTTGTTTTTTAAGCATTTTCCTTTCTTTGATAGGCAATTATATTCAGTATGAGTTCTTTGTTTACTAGTTATTTGATTGTGATTTCTGTTTTTTCTTTTAGATCTGATGATGAATACGAGAAGTATTCGAAACGTTATGCATTTTAAAGTAAAGAATCTGAAACAAGATGTTCAGTATATCCTTGGTTTTCCTATTCATCTTTATATATATATATATATATATATATATATATATATATATATATATTTATATATATATATATATATATAAGCAATTGACGATCACTAAACACGATCATTTGTATGCGGAAAAACCACAAAGAAATGTGAAAGAGAGATGAACGTTTCGGCCTGTTAAAGCCGTTCTCAACATCAGACTGACTAGAGGAAGAGAGAGTGGATACAGGCCAGCACCAAGGAACTTGACCAACCCATCTCTCGGGAAAGGATTACCAGAAACAGGAGAGGTCAAAGAGGATTAAGCGGTCAGAGAATAAGGAATAAGATTAAAGAAAAGCCTCATGAACACACAATAAATGAATATAAAATTGTAATGAGACATTGTAAGCCTCCCGTTCAGAGTTTTTTCTTAAACTGTTTGCAATATTGTAACTTAAAACAGGGTCAAGTTTGTACATACCAGTACTAACATTGAGAAGATTTGGACATTGACTATTTAGCGCAGACTCAATTAAATTCCGTTCCACAAAGCCATTGCAATTGGCAATGCTTTTCGCCCCATCCCAATTAATAGTGTGATCACACAAACTTGTATGTAGATACAAAGCATTAGACGTTGGGGCAGTTCTTATACTATAAGCATGTTGGGACATACGTAATTGTAAGGATTTTCCTGTTTGTCCAAGGTACACAGATTCACAATCATTGCAGGGAATCGAATACACACAACCTGCTGTACCAGAGGAGTTTATATATATATATATATATATATATATATATATATATATATATATATATATATATATATATATATGTTGTACCTAGTAGCCAGAACGTCGTACTCGGCCTACTATGCAAGGCCCGATTTGCCTAATAAGCCAAGTTTTCCTGAAATAATATATTTTCTCTAATTTTTTTCTTATGAAATGATAAAGCTACACATTTCATTATGTATGAGGTCAATTTTTTTTTATTAGAGTTAAAATTAACGTAGATATATGACCGAACCTAACCAACCCTACCTAACCTAACCTAACCTATCTTTATAGGTTAGATTAAGTTAGGTAGCCGAAAAAGTTAGATTAGGTTAGGTTAGGTAGGTTAGGTAGTCGAAAAACAATTAATTCATGAAAACTTGGCTTATTAGGCAAATCAGGCCTTGCATAGTAGGCTGAGAAGTGAGTTCTGGCTACTAGGTACGACATATATATATATATATATATATATATATATATATATATATATATATATATATATATATATATATATATATATATATGTCGTACCTAGTAGCCAGAACGCACTTCTCAGCCTACTATGCAAGGCCCAGTTTGCCTAATAAGCTAAGTTTTCCTGAATTAATATATTTTCTCTAATTTTTTTCTTATGAAATGATAAAGCTACTCATTTCATTATGTATGAGGTAATTTTTTGCTATTTTAGTTAAAATTAACCTAGATATATGACCGAACCTAACCAACCCTACCTAACCTAACCTAACCTATCTTTATAGGTTAGGTAGCAGAAAAAGTTAGGTTAGGTTAGGTTAGGTAGTCGAAAAACAATTCATGAAAACTTTGCTTATTAGGCAAATCGGGCCTTGCATAGTAGGCTGAGAAGTGCGTTCTGGCTACTAGGTACGACATATATATATATATATATATATATATATATATATATATATATATATATATATATATATATATATATATATATATATATATATATATTTTCAGTTGCATATGTCCTGGGGACCATTCAGGCTTGTTCGCATTTGTGTTCCTCACGTGTGCCCCAAAGAATGAGGTGATTTGGTAAAATGCTATGCCCAAGATAACTATCCGAGTGCCGGCGGTGGGGTGGTTCATATAGCCTCGGCTATCACCTCATTATGTCCGGTCGTGATGGTCAAGTGGATTAAGGCGTCTTGTACATACCAGTTGCGTTGCTTCTTGGGAGTATGGGTTCGAGTCACTTCTGGGGTGTGAGTTTTCAGTTGCATATGTCCTGGGGACCATTCAGGCTTGTTCGCATTTGTGTTCCTCACGTGTGCCCCAAAGAATGAGGTGATTTGGTAAAATGCTATGCCCAAGATAACTATCCGAGTGCCGGCGGTGGGGTGGTTCATATAGCCTCGGCTATCACCTCATTATGTCCGGTCGTGATGGTCAAGTGGATTAAGGCGTCTTGTACATACCAGTTGCGTTGCTTCTTGGGAGTATGGGTTCGAGTCACTTCTGGGGTGTGAGTTTTCAGTTGCATATGTCCTGGGGACCATTCAGGCTTGTTCGCATTTGTGTTCCTCACGTGTGCCCCAAAGAATGAGGTGATTTGGTAAAATGCTATGCCCAAGATAACTATCCGAGTGCCGGCGGTGGGGTGGTTCATATAGCCTCGGCTATCACCTCATTATGTCCGGTCGTGATGGTCAAGTGGATTAAGGCGTCTTGTACATACCAGTTGCGTTGCTTCTTGGGAGTATGGGTTCGAGTCACTTCTGGGGTGTGAGTTTTCAGTTGCATATGTCCTGGGGACCATTCAGGCTTGTTCGCATTTGTGTTCCTCACGTGTGCCCCAAAGAATGAGGTGATTTGGTAAAATGCTATGCCCAAGATAACTATCCGAGTGCCGGCGGTGGGGTGGTTCATATAGCCTCGGCTATCACCTCATTATGTCCGGTCGTGATGGTCAAGTGGATTAAGGCGTCTTGTACATACCAGTTGCGTTGCTTCTTGGGAGTATGGGTTCGAGTCACTTCTGGGGTGTGAGTTTTCAGTTGCATATGTCCTGGGGACCATTCAGGCTTGTTCGCATATATATATATATATATATATATATATATATATATATATATATATATATATATATATATATATATATATATATATATATATATATATATATATATATATATATATGCCAGCGTTACTGATACTATCAAAATCAAATAAGTGCTGTAAAAACAGTACCTTTGTGTGTACTTTCAAAAGCGACCGAAACTCTGACAGTTGAGCTTCGCCTTCCAAGGATGCTCTTGAGGTTAATGCCAGTTACTTAGATCTAGATGCCTAACAACAGCTATGAGGAGTAAATATTTAATGTAAATTCGTTCCTAAATGTACACGTATGTGCTTAAGAGAGTGTAATGAATGTCTTACCTGCGTAACAACAGAGACACTTGGTTCCCTTGCAGCCCTTTTTGTTTATCATTCCCGTGCAGAATTTCTTATTGTCAACACAGTAACCACCGAGAACATTGCAGGCGCTCAATGGCTTGCAAGGCTTGGCACAGCAGACGCACTTCTTCTTGGAGCAGCCCTTGGCTATCTGGCGCTCAGTCGACTCGCACTTCTTCTTGCACATCCCCTTGTATTTCTTACACTTCTTTTTGGGTTTAACTGCACAAGCTATTTTGAAGATAATTATTACAGATTTATGCACTTTAATACTAAAATAATATAATTATTTTTCCATCTCAGTATGGGATTTCATATGAATTTAATCACTGTCTTTAAATATATTGTTATTGTTTTCTCTAGAGCTAAACGATTTTCTAAGATTCGGAGCATCACGTGAATAACCACATACAATTGCAGTTCATAAAGTGATGGCAATTATAACAAGGGAATTGGACATTATGCCAGACTATCAATTCATAATCTCTCTACTCCATATGAACCCGCTCATAGATATTCAGCACTTTAATATAAAAGATCATTGTCTGAGAAAGCTAATAGAATCGTAACTACATTTGCAGATGTGTTTTGAGTAAATACCCTGTGATAGAGGTGGCCAATGCACAATACTACATCACAGTATCAGCAGAGGATTCGAGGATAAATAGTAATGGGCCTAAACAGATCCCCAGTAAACAGCAGGCGGTCCAGAAAAGTATACGGTAAGAACAACATGAAAAGTCTGTTGTTGTAAAAAAGACAAACATAAGAGGAAATTAGTAGCAAGAAGAACAATTATAAAGATCAAACAGAAAGCATTAACAGTGACAAGTAGAGCGGAAGCAAATGAATGACCGGCTCTACAATATTCAGCTCGGGGTCAGCTCGTCTCTACGAGCACAATAAACTGCTGGAGAAAGTCCAGAGTAATTTACTACAACATTGTTGTCAGGAGTAAGAGCGCTGAGCTCAGATGAGAGTTTAAGAGGCCTGAATCGGACAATACTAGAGTCGAGTCTCGCTCAGTACGTGACTTCCGAAAGAAATCGTGGTAGTGATGACAAACAACTTCATACATCAAATGCATTCACAACTAATTACTATAATTGAGAGTCCAGCAAATGGGACATTATAATTATCTACTAAAAAAATTGGTTTCAATATTTATGTTTCGTATTTTGTCACTTAACCTAAATTGCCTCTAATATATCTAGTTTGTGACCGATGTATTTTTCAAAGATATTCTAGTCACAGACGTAAAATATATTTTTGAGCAGGTTTTGTATCTATCCATAGAACTGACATCAGTCATCATATGTAACTGTGCAAGTAAAGTAAACTTACAACAAATAACTCCTGAACAACCTGGACCGTCAAGTACTAGAGTAATAGTTAAGACATGCAGAAAAAGTTGACATCTCTAATCCAAAGTTACTAATTTAAATAGTAATATTATCGTGGCGAGATACTATTACTATCCCACATATAGTAGAAAGAAGAGGGATAGACGGATTGATACACCTGGCACAAAATGTTGAGGCAAACGTTTTATTGTTATTAGCAACAATCATTCTAATAACTTCCTGCTCCTTCTATTCCAACAAAATTAACATAAAACTTTGAAAACAAATAGGCACTTACCTGAGAGGCAACACTCGCACGACTTCCCCTTGCACTTGACAGCGGCAACTTTGGTCTTGCAGGTCTTTTTCTTCTGGCACTTCCCACCGGCTTGAGTACACTTTTTGTGAGGTTTGCACTTTAGTTTAGAGTCAATATCGCCACCATGACTCTCACCCGAAGCTGGATAACCTTTCCTCCCGTCAGACTGCTTCCCTTCCTCCTTTACTGCCGGCTCGTCACCTTTCTTACCTGCCTTGGCTTTACTTTTCTTGGGCTTTTTACTTCTTTTATTAGAGTTCCTGCTGTTTTTAACTTTGGTTTTATTCTTCTTGGTATTTCTGTGTTTCCTGTGGTTGCCCAGGACTTTTTAATCTATTACACCCAAAACATTTCTTAGGTTACTAAAATCAGCTTTCGGAAATCTGGAGCTTTAACAGAATTTTTTCAAATAAATCTATTACATTCTATGTTAAATGTGATATCTTTGTGATCATTTCTCCCTAGCTCACTCCCTATTTCGATGTTTTTCATTTGTGTCTCCCTGTTAGTTAACACGTTGTCTAAAAATATTATTTTCCCGAATTTGTTCCTTAATGGGTTAATTGCTTTAGGAAGCATTCGTCTATTAATTCTAGAAAATCTTCTGCTTCGTTATTCCCAGTTCTGTTAAGCCAGTGTATTCCACTAAAATTAAAGTAACTCATGACGCAAATACTGTCTGACCTAGATGCTCTAGATATTTCATCCCATAGATGTTTTGCTTCCATTTTGTCTAAGTTTGGAGGCCTGAATATAACTCCTATTATAAGTTGTTTAGTTTAATCCTAACCAAATAGTTCCTTTGTGTGGCTCAGTTTTGATTCACTCTTTGAGACAACATTTCAAATTTTCCCTGACATATATGGCTACTCCCCCTCCTCGTCTAATATACACACACACACACACACACACACACACACACACACACACACACACACACACACACACACACACACACACACACACACACACACACACACACACACGCACGCACGCACACACACACACACACACACACACACACACACACACACACACACACACACACACACACAACTTGTCTTGTGACCATCGTGTTGGGTGGACGTGGGGTTGGGAGCTCCTGGTTCACTAGTGGAGTGGGAGGGGTAATCAGGCAACTTCGAAGTGAAAAAGTGTGTACAAGTGAATGAGAAAACCTTGGGTTTGGACCAAAGCCATAAGGTAGTGAAGAAAAACAGTTTAAATAGCATAATTCAAAATAGTTGAGGAAGTACTATGGCAGTGTGCAGTGTGGAGCAGACCTCACCGGCCTCTGACCGCGTGACCTCACCCCCGGCAGCAACCCTTCTACCACCACGGGGGCACCGATTGGAGATTCACTCACCTATTGTGTTAGCAGGATGGTAAGATACATGGAACCCCTGGTAAGGTTGCATTATAGCAATGACTTGGTCAGGAAGGGTATCTAGGTCCAACAGTATTATGATTGAGAAAGAAGATAGGTTTGTGGAGAAGATGATTGGGAAATTTGTAGAGAAGAGGGATGTTTGGATAGATGATCTAATCCAGGGGATTAAAAGTGAGGTCTTTAATAAGATGCAGGACGAGGTTCAAAGACTCAAACAAGAGTTTATGGATTATATTCAAGAGGAAATCAGGAAGAGCAGGGTAGAATGGCAAGGAGAAGTATCTAGGCTTACTAATGAATTTGGCAGGAATAAGGGAAGCTTGGCAGGGAAGGGGGAGTAGTAGTAGGTGGAGTAGCGGGAGTGGGAGGGGTGGGGGTCAGCCAGGGAAGGGGGCCACCAGCATGACCCTGAACTGAGAATGAGGACAATCATAATCCATGGATTGCTTGAAGCCAGGGCACCATCGAGGCAGGAAAGGATGGAGATTGAGGATTTGGAGCTACAGGGGATCTTGAGAGACATGAGAGCCCAGATGGCAGGGAATGAGGTGCAAGTCCAACGACGCATTGGGCCATACAACTGTAATAGGAAACGACCTGTCCTGGTACAGTTCACTAACGAAGAGGCAGTAGATTACATACTGCATCACAAACACTTACTCAGAGGTAGCGAAAATTACTACAATGTATATATTGACAAATTCATGATGAAGGAGGAGCAGATGGCCCACAGAGCAAGCAAACAACAATACAACTCTTCCCATTTGAGTGTAGCTACACACCCCAATGCTAATCCACCCCATGCTAACCAGCTTACACCTTCTTAGGTCACTCCTTCCCCAAATCAGCCGCCCCTGCTTATCTCCCCAACACCTCCCTTGACCCCTCTGACCCCACTGCAGTCAAATTCATCCCACATTCCAAGGACCCCCTCATCACCTCAACCCCCAAAACCCGTCCAGCCCTCATCCCCTCAACCCCCAAAACCCACCCAGCCCTCATCCCTTCAACCCCAAGAAACCACCCAGCCCTCATCCCCTCAACACCCAAAACCTACCCAGCCCTCACCCCTCCTCATCCCCTCTCCTTCCATGTGACCCCCACCCTTGCGAGGGGGGTGGGAGGTTCCCCCCACCCCCTCTATCCTTCCCCCTCCCAACCTCTCGACCTCTATCTGACTCTCAACCTTACGCTATCTCCCAACCCCTCTATGCCCTCCCTAATCTTCAGACCCAGTATGCCCTTCTTACTCCAGACCTACCTACCCAGGCCCTACCCCAGACCCTCCTACCTACCTTCCTAGAAGCCCAGCCCCCAGTAGCCCCCCAAGCACCCCTCCTGACCTCTTTCATCCCCCATACACCCCCCGGACCCCCCCAGGATCCCCCCGGACATCCCCCGGATCCTCCCGGCCTCTAGTCATCCCCCAGACATCCCCCAGATCCCCCAGATCCCCCCTGCCCCCAGTCGCCCCCCAGACACCCCCCAGATCCCCCCAGACCCCCAGAGAAAGGGAGAACTCAGGTACAAGAGTTTCCATGAAGAATCTCAAGGTTTGGTACACCAGTGGTGATGGGGTATCTAATAAAGCAGAAGAGATAAAAGAAAGAGTGAGTGAAGCAGATCCTGACATAGTTGCAATTGTGGAAACTAAAATTAATGACATGATCTCAGATGCAATCTTTCCTGAAGGGTACCAGGTGATACGAAAAGAGAGGACACAGAGACAGGGAGGGGGAGTAGCACTCCTAATAAAGCGGAAATGGAAGTTTGAAGACCTTGGAAATCGAGTTACCAATGAGTGCACAAGCTTCATACAAGGAACTCTGACAGTAGATGGGAGGAAGATTGTGATCTTGGTAATCTACAATCCCCCATCAAACAGTAGAAGACCCAGGCAGGAGTATGATGACAACAACAAGGCATGTATAGATGAACTGCAGAAGGCAGCAACACTAGCCCACAGAATGAGAGCGAAGCTGCTTATCATGGGGGACCTAAATCATGGAGAGATAAATTGGGAATCAAGGAATCCCCATGGAGGGGACGAAACGTGGAGAGCAAAATTAGTAGATGTTATAGACAGGAATTTCCTAACACAACATGTGAAGGAAGACACAAGGGAAAGAGGAGGAGATGCACCGAGCCTATTAGACCTGATTTTCACCCAGAACGTAGAAGATATCGAGAATTTAGAGCATGAAATACCTCTAGGGGCCAGTGACCATTGTGTCCTAGTCTTTGACTACGTGATGGAATTCAAACTTATGACCATGGGACAAGAGATCTGGGAAAGGAGAGTTGACTACAGGAAAGGGGACTATAAAAGGATAAAGGACTTATTGGGTGAAGTGCAGTGGGAGGAAGAAATTAGAGGAAAAACAGTCCAAGATATGATGGACCTAGTCATACAGAAATGCCAGGAGGCCGAAGAGAGATTTATACCAACAGTAAAGGGAAAAAATAAGATGGAATATAATAACCCATGGTTTAATAGACAATGTCAGGAAGCAAAAATGGCCAGCAGGCGGGAGTGGAGGAAGTACAGAAGACAAAGGACAGAGGACAACAGGATCAGATACAACAGAGCTAGGAACGATTACATTAACATAAGACGAACATCGGAAAGGGACTATGAGAACGATATTGCAATCAAAGCGAAAAAACAACCTAAGTTACTACACAGTCATATAAGAAGAAAAATGTCGGTGAACGACCAAGTGATAAGACTAAGGAAGACAGAGGGGGCATATACTGAAAGTGACAAGGAAATCTGCGAGGCACAGAATGCCAGTTTCCATGGAGTGTTCACTACCGAGCCTGAGCAGCTCCCATTGTTGGAAGAGGTTACCCTAGATGAAAGACTATCAGATATAGAGGTGACAGCAGAGGAGGTAATGAAACAGTTGACAACTCTAGATGCAACTAAAGCAGTTGGACCAGACAAAGTATCGCCGTGGATACTAAAAGAAGCAGCACAGGCCCTCAGCGTGCCTCTGGCAATGATCTATAATGAGTCACTTATGTCAGGAGAATTGCCCAGTTGCTGGAAGAAGGCAAATGTCGTGCCGATCTTCAAGAAAGGTGATAGGGAGGAGGCACTTAACTATAGACCTGTATCACTGACAAGCATCCCCTGTAAAATACTGGAAAGAATAATTAGGCTACGACTGGTTGCACACCTGGAGAACATTAGGTTTGTGAACAAACATCAACATGGGTTTTGGGCAGGGAAATCGTGCCTAACAAACCTTCTGGAATTCTATGATTAAATAACAAGGATAAGACAGGACAGAGATGGTTGGGCAGACTGCATATTTCTGGACTGCCAAAAAGCCTTTGATACAGTACCGCACATGAGACTGCTGTTCAAGCTCGAGAGGCAGGCGGGGGTGGGGGGAAAGGTCCTAGCATGGATAAGGAACTACCTAACAGAAAGGAGCCAAAGAGTTATGGTAAGGGGCGAGAAGTCGGACTGGCGAACAGTAACAAGTGGAGTATCACAAGGATCGGTGCTGGGACCAATTCTATTTCTTGTATATGTTAACGACATGTTTACAGGCGTAGAGTCCTACATGTCGATGTTTGCGGATGACGCAAAGTTGATGAGAAGAGTTGTGACAGATGAGGATTGCAAGATCCTCCAAGAGGACCTGAACAGGTTGCAGAGATGGTCAGAGAAATGGCTACTGGAATTCAACACGAACAAATGTAAAGTTATGGAAATGGGACTAGGAGATAGGAGACCAAAGGGACAGTACACAATGAAGGGGAACAGCCTACCTGTGACGATGCGTGAAAGAGACCTGGGAGTGGACGTAACACCTAATCTATCTCCTGAGGCTCATATAAATAGGATAACGACAGCAGCGTACTCGACACTGGCAAAAGTTAGAACATCATTCAGAAACCTAAGTAAGGAGGCATTTAGGGCGCTTTACACTGCCTACATGAGGCCAGTCTTAGAGTATGCCGCTTCATCATGGAGTCCCCATCTGAAGAAGCATATAATGAAACTGGAAAAGGTTCAGAGGTTTGCAACGAGACTCGTCCCAGAGCTACGAGGGATGGGGTATGAGGAGCGCCTGAGGGAACTGTGCCTTACGACACTAGAAAGAAGAAGGGAGAGGGGGGACATGATAGGAACGTATAAGATACTCAGAGGGATTGATAGAGTGGACACAGACGAAATGTTCACACGGAATAGTAACAGAACGAGGGGACATGGATGGAAGCTTGAAACTCAGATGAGTCACAGAGATGTTAGGAAGTTTTCTTTTAGCGTGAGAGTAGTGGGAAAATGGAATGCACTTCAGGAACAGGTTGTGGAAGCAAATACTATTCATAATTTTAAAACTAGGTAAGATAGGGAAATGGGACAGGAGTCATTGCTGTAAACAACCGATGCTCGAAAGGCGGGATCCAAGAGTCAATGCTCGATCCTGCAGACACAACTAGGTGAGTACACACACACACACACACACACACACACACACACACACACACACACACACACACACACACACACACATATATATATATATATATATATATATATATATATATATATATATATATATATATATATTCATTTATACCCATCCAAACTCATTCATATATGTCTATATATATATACATATATATATATATATATATATATATACATATATATATATATATATATATATACATATATATATATATATATATATATATATATATATATATATATATATATATATATATATATATATATATATATATATATATATATATATATAGAGAGAGAGAGAGAGAGACTGCAGAAGGCCTATTGGCTCATATGTGGCTGCTCGATGTTATTGATACCCATCCAAATTCATTCATATATATATATATATATATATATATATATATATATATATATATATATATATATACATATATGAATGAATTTGGATGGGTATCAATAACATCGAGCATCCACATATTAGCCAATAGGCCTTCTGCAGTCTCCTTAATGTTATGTTCTTAATTTCAAGAATAAGTTCAGCAGAGAAATAGGACGCAGGGAGAAATTGAGGCAAAAGCTGCTGATGGCTAAGAAGCGAGTCCCAAGACTCAGATGCATCTATACATAACTGCTAATAGGTAAAAAATGGTATTAAGTAAGGAAGCACATACACACTTGGGAAAATTACAATCGATTTCGTTCCTTAAATTTTACTTGCTTAGACCAAATGTTTTGTAAATGCTCGGTACAGCACTCAATATGCCAATACAAGGCCGGAAAAATGTGTATAATTCATATACATATGGACAATTTACATAATAATATTATTACTTGATGTCAATATAACAATATCATATTATTCATTCATGTTATATCACAGCTAAACAGAGAATGTTTAAAGTTGTATTTGCTGCATAGTCTTCCTAGCTTAGTGAATTCATTTGATAAGTACTTACTTATGGCTGCATTGTGGGTAAAGGGACGGGAATTACCAGGATAAAGCACCAAGCCATTGCGACTATATAGCAGTGGGAAGGAATCAGAATAATGATAGGGGATGGAACGGGAGAGTCAAAGAGGACATTTTATCGGTACATGACATATCTGTAATAGATTTGCAAAGTCAAGTGTTAATTATAGAATAAATCTGTTCAATTTTCTTTTATATTAGCAAGTGTTAATGTGAACGTTTAGCGCACGTGATAATGTGAACGTTTAACATGTTAATGTGTATCATAACATATGTTAATGTGTTCTTTAATCATGTGTGAATGTATATGGCCGAAACAAACTATTATAAGAGCTGAAATTATAGAGATTGTTTTGAGTCAACTTTAAAAAGTAATTATTCGCTTTACAGGATTTTCAGGTTTCTCAGGTTGTTGTACTGACTTTTGAAGTCTTCTAAGTTTTTTACTTCTTTTCCTTTTCCAGTAAGTTGCACTTGTTTTATAGTCTCCTAAGGTGTTTCAAACACCAGATGTTGCTTTTGACCTATTTACACTACCGTTGAGGCGATGTTAATGTTTGACCTGTTGCTCCACTTGAGATTGGTCGACCAGCTGTACCTCTTGTTGTAATTCCTTTAGTACATTCTAAGGTGTTATGCTTCCTTTTGTAGCCCTATAAGCTGGCTGTTTATATGTGGTTGATCTTACCCCCCATGTTACTATAGTACCGTATATTTTCAGTGGAACTAACTTAGGAGGGTGATGGTGAACCAATTGTACTGTCCAACAAGGTTGATAAAGTTGCAGTGTCCTACAAAGTTGAATCAGTTGTACTGTCCGTGGAGGTTGAATCAGTAGTACTGTCTGTGGAGGTTGAATCAGTTGCACTGTCTGTGGAGGTTTCATCAGTTGCACTGTCTGTGGAGGTTTCATCAGTTGCACTGTCCGTGGAGGTTGAATCAGTTGCACTGTCTGTGGAGGTTGAATCAGTTGCATTGTGTGTGGAGGATAAATCAGTTGCACTGTCTGTGGAGGTTGAATCAGTTGTACTGTCTGTGGAGGTTTCATCAGTTGCACTGTCCGTAGAGGTTGAATCCGTTGCACTGTCTGTGGAGGTTGAATCAGTTGCATTGTCTGTGGAGGATAAATCAGTTGCACTGTCCGTGGAGGATGAATCAGTTGCACTGTCTGTGAAGGATGAATCAGTTGCACTGTCTGTGGAGCATGAATCAGTTGCACTGTCTGTGAAGGATGAATCAGTTGCACTGTCTATGAAGGATGAATCAGATGCACTGTCTGTGGAGGATGAATCAGTTGCACTGTCTGTGGAGGTTAAATCAGTCGTACTGTCTGTGGAGGATGAATCAGTTGCACTGTCCGTGGAGATTGAATCAGTTGCACTGTCTGTGGAGGAAGAATCAGTTGCACTGTCCGAGGAGGTTGAATCAATTGCACTGTCTGTGGAGGATGAATTAGTTGCACTGTCTGTGGAGGTTGAATCAGTTGCACTGTCTGTGGAGGTTAAATCAGTTGCACTGTCCGAGGAGGTTGAATCAGTTGCACTGTCTGTGGAGGATGAATTAGTTGCACTGTCCGTGGAGGTTAAATCAGTTGCACTGTCCGTGGAGGTTAAATCAGTTGCACTGTCCGAGGAGGATGAATCAGTTGCACTGTCCGTGGAAGTTAAATCAGTTGCACTGTCCGTGGAGGTTGAATCAGTTGCACTGTCTGTAGAGGATGAATCAGTTGCACTGTCTGTGGAGGTTGAATCAGTTACACTGTCCGAGGAGGATGAATCAGTTGCACTGTCCGTGGAGGATGAATCAGTTGCGCTGTCCGTGGAGGTTGAATCAGTAGCACTGTCCATGGAGGTTGAATCAGTTGCACTGTCTGTGGAGGATGAATCAGTTGCACTGTCCGTGGAGGTTGAATTAGTTGCACTGTCCGTTTAGGATGAATTAGTTGCACTGTCCGTGGAGGATGAATCAGTTGCACTGTCCGTGGAGGTTGAATCAGTTGCACTATCTGTGGAGGATGAATCAGTTGCACTGTTCGTGGAGGTTGAATCAGTTACACTGTCCGAGGATGATGAATCAGTTGCACTGTCCGTGGAGGATGAATCAGTTCCACTGTCCGTGGATGTTGAATCAGTTGTACTGTCCGTGGAGGTTGAATCAGTTGTACTGTCCGAGGAGGATGAATCAGTTGCACTGTCCGTGGAGGATGAATCAGTTGCAGTGTCCGTGGAGGTTGAATCAGTTGCACTGTCTGTGGAAGATGAATCAGTTACACTGTCCGTGGAGGTTGAATCAGTTGCACTGTCTGTGGAGGATGAATCAGTTGCACTGTCTGTGGAGGTTGAATCAGTTGCACTGTCTGTGGAGGATGAACCAGTTGCACTGTCCGTGGAGGTGGAATCAGTCGCACTGTCTGTGGAGGATGAATCAGTAGCACTGTCTGTGGAGGATGAATCAGTTGCACTGTCAGTGGAGGATGAATCAGTTGCACTGTCCGTGGAGGATGAATCAGTTCCACTGTCCGTGGAGGTTGAATCAATTACACTGTCCGAGGAGGATGAATCAGTTGCACTGTCCGTGGAGGATGAATCAGTTGCACTGTCCGTGGATGATGAATCAGTTCCACTGTCCGTGGAGATTGAATCAGTTGTACTGTCCGTGGAGGTTGTGTCAGTTGTGCTGTCTGTGGAGGATGAATCAGTTGCACTGTCCGTGGAGGATGAATCAGTTGCACTGTCCGTGGATGATGAATCAGTTCCACTGTCCGTGGAGGATGAATCAGTTGCACTGTCCGTGGAGGATGAATCAGTTGCAGTGTCCGTGGAGGTTGAATCAGTTGCACTGTCCATGGAGGTTGAATCAGTTGCACTGTCTGTGGAGGATGAATCAGTTGCACTGTCAGTGGAGGTTGAATCAGTTGCACTGTCCGCAGAGGATGAATCAGTTGCACTGTCCGTTGAGGATGAATCAGTTGCACTGTCCGTGGAGGTTGAATCAGTTGCACTGTCCGAGGAGGATGAATCAGTTCCACTGTCCGTGGAGGATGAATCAGTTGCACTGTCCGTGGAGGTTGAATCAGTTGCACTGTCTGTGGAGGAGGAATCAGTTGCACTGTCCGTGGAGGTTGAATCAGTTGCACTGTCTGTGGAGGATGAATCAGTTGCAGTGTCCGTGGAGGTTGAATCAGTTACACTGTCCGAGGAGGATGAATCAGTTGCACTGTCCGTGGAGGATGAATCAGTTGCTCTGTCCGTGGAGGTTGAATCAGTTTCACTGTCCGTGGAGATTGAATCAGTTGCACTATCCGAGGAGGATGAATCAGTTGCACTGTCCGTGGAGGATGAATCAATTGCACTGTCCGTGGAGGTTGAATCAGTTGCACTGTCCGAGGAGGATGAATCAGTTGCACTGTCCGTGGAGGTTGAATCAGTTGCACTGTCTGTGGAGGATGAATCAGTTGCACTGTCCGTGGAGGTTGAATCAATTGCATTGTCTGTGGAGGATGAATCAGTTGCACTGTCCGTGGAGGTTGAATCAGTTACACTGTCCGTGGAGGATGAATCAGTTGCACTGTCCGTGGAGGATGAATCAGTTGCACTGCCCGTGGAGGTTGAATCAGTTGCACTGTCCGTGGAGGTTGAATCAGTTGCACTGTCCGAGGAGGATGAATCAGTTGCACTGTGCGTGGAGGATGAATCAGTTGCACTGTCCGTGAAGGTTGAATCAGTTGCACTGTCTGTGGAGGAAGAATCAGTTGCACTGCCCGTGGAGGTTGAATCAGTTGCACTGTCTTTGGAGGATGAATCAGTTGCACTGTCCGTGGAGGTTGAATCAGTTGCATTGTTCGAGGAGGATGAATCAGTTGCACTGTCCGTGGAGGATGAATCAGTCGCACTGTCCGTGGAGGTTGAATCAGTTACACTGTCTGTGGAGGATGAATCAGTTGCACTGTCCGTGGAGGTTGAATCAGTTACACTGTCCGAGGAGAAGGAATCAGTTGCACTGTCCGTGGAGGATGAATCAGTTGCACTGTCCTTGGAGGTTGAATCAGTTTCACTGTCCGTGGAGGTTGAATCAGTTGCACTATCCGAGGAGGATGAATCAGTTGCACTGTCCGTGGAGGATGAATCAATTGCACTGTCCGTGGAGGTTGAATCAGTTGCACTGTCTGTGGAGGATGAATCAGTCGCACTGTCCGTGGAGGTTGAATCAATTGCACTGTCTGTGGAGGATGAATCAGTTGCACTGTCCGTGGAGGTTGAATCAGTTACACTGTCCGTGGAGGACGAATCAGTTGCTCTGTCCGTGGAGGATGAATCAGTTGCACTGCCCGTGGAGGTTGAATCAGTTGCACTGTCCGTGGAGGTTGAATCAGTTGCACTGTCCGAGGAGGGTGAATCAGTTGCACTGTCCGTAGAGGATGAATCAGTTGCACTGTCCGTGAAGGTTGAATCAGTTGCACTGTCTGTGGAGGAAGAATCAGTTGCACTGTCCGTGGAGGTTGAATCAGTTGCACTGTCTGTGGAGGATGAATCAGTTGCACTGTCCGTGGAGGTTGAATCAGTTGCACTGTCCGAGGAGGATGAATCAGTTGCACTGTCCGTGGAGGATGAATCAGTTGCACTGTCCGTGGAGGTTGAATCAGTTACACTGTCCGAGGAGGATGAATCAGTTGCACTGTCCGTGGAGGATGAATCAGTTGCACTGTCCGTGGAGGATGAATCAGTTGCACTGTCCGTGGAGCTTGAATCAGTTGCACTGTCCGTGGAGGTTGAATCAGTTGCACTGTCCGAGGAGGATGAATCAGTTGCACTGTCCGTGGAGGATGAATCAGTTGCACTGTCCGTGAAGGTTGAATCAGTTGCACTGTCTGTGGAGGAAGAATCAGTTGCACTGTCCGAGGAGGTTGAATCAGTTGCACTGTCTGTGGAGGATGAATCAGTTGCACTGTCCGTGGAGGTTGAATCAGTTGCACTGTCCGAGGAGGATGAATCAGTTGCACTGTCCGTGGAGGATGAATCAGTTGCACTGTCCGTGGAGGATGAATCAGTTGCACTGTCTGTGGAGGAGGAATCAGTTGCACTGTCCGTGGAGGATGAATCAGTTGCACTGTCCGTGGCGGATGAATCAGTTGCACTGTCCGAGGAAGTTGAATCAGTTGCACTGTCCGAGGAGGTTGAATCAGTTGCACTGTCCGAGGAGGTTGAATCAGTTGCACTGTCCGAGGAGGTTGAATCAGTTGCACTGTCTGTGAAGGTTGAATCAGTTGCACTGTCCGAGGAGGTTGAATGAGTTGCTCTGTCCGAGGAGGATGAATCAGTAGCCCTGTCCGAGGAGGTTGAATCAGTTGCACTGTCCGAGGAGGTTGAATCAGTTGCACTGTCCGAGGAAGTTGAATCAGTTGCACTGTCCGAGGCGGTTGAATCAGTAGCACTGTCCGAGGAGGTTGAATCAGTAGCACTGCCCAAGGAGGTTGAATCAGTTGTACTGTCCGTGGTGGTTGAATCAGTTGCACTGTCTGTGGAGGTTGAATCAGTTGCTCTGTCCGTGGAGGTTGAATCAGTTGCACTAGAGGCTGTTTGATCCGTTGTATCACCAGAGGTTGTTGGACCCGTTGTACTATCAGAGGATGTTGATTCTGGAGAAGTACCTATGGTTGTTTGACCAGGTGTAGTACCAGGTACTGTTGTATCCTGTGGAGATCCTGAGCTTGAAGAACCCGGTGCAGTTTCTATGGTTGACTGAATGGGGATTGTTGGAACTGAAGTGGTTGCCGGGAATGTTGGAGGCGGTGTAGTTGCCGGGAATGTTGTAAGCGGTGTAGTTGCCGTGAATGTTGGAGGCGGTGTAGTTGCCGTGAATGTTGGAGGCGGTGTAGTTGCCGTGAATGTTGGAGGCGGTGTAGTTGCCGTGAATGTTGGAGGCGGTGTAGTTGCCGGGAATGTTGGAGGCGGTGTAGTTGCCGTGAATGTTGGAGGCGGTGTAGTTGCCGTGAATGTTGGAGGCTGTGTAGTTGCCGGGAATGTTGGAGGCAGTGTGGTATCTGGGATTACTGGAGGCGGTGTGGTTACAGGGATTGTTGGAGGCGGTGTGGTATCTGGGATTATTGGAGGCGGTGTGGTTACAGGGATTGTTGGAGGCGGTGTGGTATCTGGGATTATTGGAGGCGGTGTAGTTACAGGGATTGTTGGAGGCGCTGTGGTATCTGGGATTATTGGGGGCGGTGTAGTTACAGGGATTGTTGCCAGTGGTGTTTCCGTGGGAACGATTGTCTGGGTTGGTGGGACTGGAGGTATAGTTACCGTTGTTCCTCCCTGTTGGCTGATGCTCACCTGTACTACGATGATTTCCTTCACTATTAAGGCTCTCATAGATCTTGCATCCACGACGATACTAATAATATTGGTAACAGATGTCATCACCGTCGTCCGGAAGTTCTCATCGGGTATATATTTTTTAGTAATAATATATTGTGTTATTATAGTCACTGTGATCACCGCCGATCTCAGTTTATCGTTCTGTGAAGTTACTTTAACATAGTTTCTTTGGCTTATCGCTAACTGTGTTTCTGTAATGGTCGTTTGAATGAAGACGAATTCATCTGCAAAGACGCTGCGTTTTCGTCTTCCTCCTCCTCCTGCTAACGATGCGTTAATTGCGGCCAGAAGGCTAGCCAGCTGACTCTGAAGGTTTTGAAGATTTACAATTGCGTTGTCGGTTTCATTTAAGGCTCTTTGCAGTTGGCTAAGCTGTGAAGTGAGATTCGCCAATGTTGCATTGCCGACAATAGAAGTTGTTGTATTGGCCGTAGTAGTTACATTGGCTGTAGTAGTTATGTTGGCCGCAGTAGTTATATTGGCTGTAGTAGTTATGTTGGCTGTAGTAGTTATGCTGGCCGGAGTAATGTTAGCTGTAGTAGGGACAAACGGTAGGTTTGTGAAAATGACGGTGGGCGGAGCGGTGGGTACAGCCACGGTGGTTCCCCCTTGCTGGCTGATGTTCTGTTGTACAGAGTTGATTTGACTGACAATATCGCCTCTACTTTTATACGCACTGGTTATTACATCATTGACAATGGTAACAGATGATTGAGCGGTTGATTGAAAGTCTGAGTCGATTGTTAAAGAGTTATTTACAATCAACTGTATTATTAGGATCAATATATTCTGCGCTGCATTTAACTGATCATCAAGAATTGATAAAGTGGCAGTGTTTCTTGCTGTTATCGCATCTCTAGTTTTGTTGACTAGAGTTTGAATTCCCTGGATAACTTGAGAGGGGCTGCGTTTCCTCCTGCGTCCATGTTTTGATGCGTTAATTGCGTCTACAAGATTTCTAAGTAAGGCTTGAATTTGGGCAAGAGCCGTAATTGCATTATCTGTGGCATTTAAGGCGGATTGCAATGAACTGAGCTGTGAATAGAGGGCAGTCAGTGTTGAATTGGTGGTTGTAGTGTTTACATTGGTAGTTGTGTTGAGTTGTACGGTTGTGGTACTCTGAGTAGTAGTAGTTGTGTTTGGTGCTGAGGTTGTTAACTGGCAACTGACCAAGGACTCCGGGGTGATTATCAGGGGCAAGATGGTAGGTACAATCACAGTGGTTCCTCCGAGTTGGCTGATCAGTGCCTGAATGGTGTTGATCTGGTCGACCGTAATGCTTCTCTGTGTATTAGCAGCGGATATAGCCTTGTTGACGCTGGCTAGAGCAGACTGTGCGACTGCCAGCAGGCCTGAATCAACTGACAAAGACCGACTAACTGCGCATGAAAATATTTGTCCAAATGTGGCCTGCGCCAGAATTAGCTGTGGAAGGAGACCAATGGCAGTGGTAAGGTCTCCTCGTGTCAACGCGTCTGTTGTGTTGTCGATGACATATTGGGTCGCCAGAATGTCTTGTGAGGGGCTGCGTCTCCTCCTCCCTCCTCCTCCTCCAAGTAGTGCGGTAATTGTGGTAATAATATTACTAATTTGAAGTTGAAGGGCTTGCAATGTTGTTAATATATTAGTTGTACCGTTTAGAGTGGCGAGTAACTGGTTGAGTTGCGAAGTGAGATTAGCCAGTATTGCTGTATTGTTCACTGTAGTTGTGGTGACTACAGTAGTTGTTGTATTTACTATAGTAGTCGTCGTGTTGACTGCAGTAGTCGTCGTGTTGATTGCTGTTGTCGTCGAGTTGGCTGCTGTAGTCGTGTTGGCTGCTGTAGTTGTCGTGTTGGCTGTTGTAGTTGTCGTGTTGGCTGCAGTAGTTGTGTTGGCTGCAGTAGTTGTCGTGTTGGCTGCAGTAGTTGTCGTGTTGACTGCAGTAGTTGTCGTGTTGGCTGCAGTAGTTGTCGTGTTGGCTGCAGTTGTTGCGTTGACTGCCGTGGTTGTCACATTGGTTGCCAAAGTTGTCACGTTGGCTGAAGTTGTTGTAGCGTTTGTTGCAGTAGTTGTGTTTGCTGCAATAGTTGTTGTGTTTGATCCTGAGGTTGTTGCATTTGACACTTGGGTCGTTGTCGAAGCTGTATCAGTCGAAGATGACAAACAAAATTTAATTAGTAAAAGGAAAATAGAACCGTATATTTAAGTATTGTAAATATGGATTATTATATAATAGTTTTTTTATTAAATAATGATTATATGGATATGTAGATATTCCTTGAATGAATGTATTTATATCTAAGAAAGAGCGTCTGTTGATTTGTTTGTTCAAGGTTGGGGCCAGACACTTGGAGGTAGTTAGACTCAAAACTTTGCAGGGGGATTTGTAAGTTTATTGCAATTGTCTTAAGGTGGTTAGGGTCGACCCCAATGTGTCTCATTAAGTAGGACTGGCTCATATTGCGACCATCAAGACCATCGACCATCGTCTCGTAAGAAGTCTTAAATGTGGGTTTGGTTATCCTTAGTGTTAATATTAGATATTTCACCTGTTATCGACGTTGAATCAATGTCGAAATCGTTGATTCAATGTCCATAACACTGATTCAACTTTGGACTTGAGGCAAAAAGACCGGAAAGAGGAAGAGAGAACGTATGAGAGGGATGGAGATGGAACGTGAGACAAAGGCAATGGGAGGGAGGTAGAAGGAACAGATTAACTAATCTGTTCTCGCTCTCTCCCTGAGAGTCTAGCTTTTAACCTAACAAGGTTAGAGGCCAGACTCTTGGGGCTAGTCTCATGCAACTTTGCATGGTGATTGGTGATTTTTAGCTTCACAGAGTGGTCGGAGTCATCCAGTTTGCCTCCGTTGAAGAGGCATCGGCCACCACACCCTTTTCCGGAAGTCAATATGAAATGTGCAGCCAAAGGTCCGTAGAATTCAGCATACCTTTTAAAAAATTGTGTATTCAAACAGTGACATGCAAAACGAATGTTCAGACGACAGATTTACATTTTCGGTACGACCTTTTGATTAATGTGATATAGATAGTGTGTAGTGAAAATAATAGCAATGGCAGGGGGATATGTGTTGATGGAGATGCAAAGCGTGTAGAGATGGGTATGACACGAAGAAGTTAGCAGTGATGAAGACAGTTGTAAAAATGGTTACAGTGATGTGTAGAGATATGGAAGGTGCGTGACGAGGATGATGCAGAGGGGATGTTAGAAGAGATGGGAGGAGTGTGCGCGGTGAAGGAGGGGAAGATCGTGTGGTAAGGTGTGGAGAAGACCTGAGAGAATGCAGGCGACGAGTCACAATAACGTGGCTAAAGTATGATGACCAGACCACACACTAGAAGGTGAAGGGACGACGACGTTTCGGTCCGTCCTGGACCATTCTCAAGTCGATTGTGATGAGGAAGTAGATGCAGGCAATACATATACTAGAGAAAGGTGAGGAGCAAAGTGTAGTAGAGGGGATAGTAGTAGGAATAAGAACTGCAGAGGGCCTATTGACCCATACGAGGCAGCTCCTATTTTAACCACCGAATGAGAAGGAGATAGCAATAAGAATAAGAAGAGAATAGTAAGGGAACGTAAAGAAAACAATGAACAGAAAAGGGAGAAGAGAGAAATAAAAGGAAAGAGAAAGAAAGATAAAGGAAGGGTAAGCTTATGTTATGTCACGTTTGTTAGAAAGATTAGAGCATTTAAGTATATACTGTGAAAGGGAAAAATCCACAGCAACAAAGCCAGGACTCAAGTTCATGTTGGGTTCATTGTGTATTAAAGCCAATTCAACAAGACGGCGTCTGTGTAGAGAAGAGTCAGGAAAAATTATTTTGGAGGAAGACCAATCAATAGGATGATTGGAATCCCTCATATGACAGGAGGGACCATTGTTAGTGTCTGCAGACTTAACACTTCTCTTGGGTTCTTTAAGTCTGTCATTCAGTGTACGGCCAGTTTCGCCAAAGTATTGGAGAGGACAAGACGAACAGGAAATAGAGTAGACACCAGCAGCATTAGAAGCAGGAGGAGCAGTGTGAACTAGATTGCTACGAAGTGTGTTAGTTTGACAAATTAACTTAGACAGCGAGGCACTACACTTCAAAAAGTCAACACCAGTAATCAACAGCCAATTAATGCTCAACTATTTTCTACCCATTTCAAGGCACCATATGGGCCAGTAGGCCCTCTGCAGTTACTTCTATTCTCATGTACCCACCTCACCCAATACTCACCTCACCCAAAACAAATAAAAAACAAGAGTTATGTTAAATGTTTCATACACAGTGTATCATAAGTGTAGTGTTTAGTGTAAAGAAGTCTTTGAGAATGTAAGAAGTCCTTACGAAACGCCTCTAGGTGTCAGAACATTATTAAAAATGAATTTTGGAGAATTGATATTTCTATTCCACCGACAGTGAAGAAAAACCTAAGAAATATTGAGAAAATTCGTGTTAGATAATATAGATATCTTAATAATATATTAATATTATATATATATATATATATATATATATATATATATATATATATATATATATATATATATATAAATATATATATATATATATATATATATATATATATATATATATATATATAAATATATATATATATATATATATATATATATATATATATATATATATATATATATATAAATATATATATATATATATATATATATATATATATATATATATATATATATATATATATATATATATATATATATATATATATATATATATATATATATTATTAAATATGACCGAAAAAGTAAGATTAATAATTCTAACACGAATTTTCTCAATCTTTCGTACATTTCGTTTCACTGTTGGAGGTAAATCAAAAATCAATTCTCCAAAATTCATTTTTATTTCTAGTCTGACGCGACACGAGCGCGTTTCGTAAAACTTATTACATTTTTAAAGACTTTAGTTCACAAATACACAACTGAATAGAACTTACGCATCTCCGATTTTATATCTACATTTGAGTGACATTCTACCCACCTCAAGACTCCGCTCCAATATAGAAGCATCAAGAAATATGGACCAATAGGCTTTCTACAAACACTTCTATTCAATATCCATTGTTTCGTGTTCTGTCTTGTGTTGATGAAATTAATACCCTATTAATACTCTTGTTCTGTCTTGTGTTGATGAAATTAATACCCTATTAATACCACATCTTGTTCTGTCTTGTGTTAATGCCACATCACCCCTTCCACCTCACTCAAATGTAGATATAAAATCGGAGATGCGTAAGTTCTATTCAGTTGTGTATTTGTGAACTAAAGTCTTTGAAAATGTAATAAGTTTTACGAAACGCGCTCGTGTCGCGTCAGACTAGAAATAAAAATGAATTTTGGAGAATTGATTTTTGATTTACGTCCAACAGTGAAACGAAATGTACGAAAGATTGAGAAAATTCGTGTTAGAATTATTAATCTTACTTTTTCGGTCATATTTAATAATATATTTCTACAGGAAAGACTGCTACCAAAATATACTAATATATATATATATATATATATATATATATATATATATATATATATATATATATATATATATATATATATATATGTATATATATATATATATATATATATATATATATATATATATATATATATATATATATATATATATATATATATATATATATATTTATATATATATATAATGTAGACAAAGCGTTATTTTTCTTGGAATTTGCTAAACATAAACTACTGGGCTTTGACGAAAAGAATTATATTTTTCAGGTGAGAAGAAAATATGAATTATTTACTCCATACACAGTTTTAAATGTAGATATGATAGAGCCCAATAGGCTAAGGAATCTGTACACTAGTTGATTGACGGTTGAGAGGCAGGACCAAAGAGCCAGAGTTCAACACCCGCAAGCACAACTAGGTGAGAACTAGGTGAATGCACACACACACACACATACACTACACACACACACACATACACACACACACACACACACACACACACACACACACACACACACACACACACACACAGAAGGCCCAGTACTGGGTCGGTGGTTGAGCAGACAGCACGCTGGACACGTGATGTTGGGTTCGATTCCGGGCGCCGGCGAGAAACAATGGGCAGAGTTTCTTCACCCTAATGCCCATGTTACCTAGCAGTAAATAGGTACCTGGGAGTTAGTCAGCTGTCACGGGCCGCTTTCTGTGTGTGTGTGTGTGTGTGTATGTGTGTGTGGTGTGGAAAAAAAAGAAAAAAAAAGTAGTTAGAAACAGTTGACTGACAGTTGAGAGACGGGCCGAAAGATCAGGACTCAACCCCCACAAGCACAACTAGGTGAATACACACACACACACACACACACACATACACATGGGCACCCTCCACCCCACTCCCCCCCCCCCTCCCCAGGATCTCCCTTCTCCCCCACCCCCCTAAACCCTCCCTAATCCCCCCTGCACTCCCCTCTCCCCCAGCCCCATGCCCTCCATCCCCCCCCAATAAACCTTCCAGTATCCCCCACCCTCCTGAGCCCTCCCATCTCCCCCACCCTCCTAAGCCCTCCCTTCTTCCTCATTCTCCTCAGCACTCCTTTTCTTCCCAAGCTCCCCCTTCCCAAGCCCTCCTTCCTTTTATGCTTCCCAAGCTCCCTCATTCCCCCAAGCCCTCCCTCCTCTCATAACCCCCCCCCCCAAGGCTCCCCCTTCTCCCACACTCCCTAAAGCCTCCCCCCACCTCTCACCCACTCCCCCATTCCTCCCCCTCTCACCCCGCCAAGCCTTTCCCACCTCCCCACCCCCTAAGCCCTCTATTCTCCCCAACCCCCCCAAGCCCTCCCTTCTACACCACCCTCCGAGTACCAGATCCTCCCAGGCCCTGCATACTCCAGAACCCCCACGTCCCGCTTCACAGGCCCTCCCATCCCAATCCCTTGCTGTTTCCCTGCTTCAGGAGAAGCAATAGGATCTCAGAAAGGACAGAAGAGTTAGTTTCAGGGTGATGTACTCGAACATAGATGGGATCACAAGCAAGGCAAGTGAACTAAGGGAAAAAGCACAAGAAGTGAACCCAGATGTAATTGGACTCACAGAAACAAAGCTCTCAGGAATCATAACAAATGCTGTTTTTCCCCAGGACTACACTATAATAAGGAAAGAGAGGGAAAGAAGGGGAGAAGGTGGAGTGGCTCTACTAATGAGAAAGGAATGGAGTTTCAAGGAGATGGTCATCCCGGGCTGCGAGGGATTCAGAGACTTCATAACAGGCACCATGACAATGGGAGGACCAAAAGTAGTAGTAGCAGTGATATATAACCATCCACCCAATGACAGAAGACCCAGTCAATAGTATGACAACAACAACATCGCAGTTAACACTATAATTGACAAAGCAACCTCTGCTACCCGTAGAAATAGATCCCATCTGCTCATCATGGGGGACTTCAATCACGGAAGGATAGGCTGGGAGAACAAGGAACCGCATGGAGGAGAGGATACATGGAGAGCCAAACTAGTGAAGGTGGCGACAAGAAACATTCTAAGCCAACATGTCAGGGAACCCACTAGGATGAGAGGAAACGATGAACCAGCGAGACTCGACCTAGTTTTCACTCTGCTCGACTCCGACATAAGGGAAATCGATTTTGAGGCCCTAGTAGGAATGAACGAACACAGTGCACTAATGTTCGAGTATCTGGTTGAAGAAGGATTATTGAACTCGAGTAGGGGGTACTGAAAACAAAAGGCTGGCATTCAGAAAGGGAAACTATGAGAAGATAAGAAAATTTCCAACAGATATAACATGGGAAACAGAGCTCAGGGGAAAGACGGCCCAAGACATGATGGACTACATCATGCAGAAGTGCAAGGAAGCAGCAAGCAAGTTTGTCCCAGTCCAAAAAGAAAACAATGAAATGAAGATGAGAAACCCATGGTTAAATCAGATGTAGGCTAGCTAAGCAGCAAAGTAAAAGGGTGTGGAGAAACTATAGGAATAACAGGACACTTAGCAGAAAAAATACCAGACTGCCAGGAATGAATATGTCATGATGAGAAATGAGGCAGAAAGACAATACGAACACGACATAGCAAGAAAGGCAAAGACTCAACCTAAATTGCTAGGAAGCCACATCAGGAGAAAAACAACAGTAAAGAAACAGGTAATGAAATTAAGGATAGGGGCAGAAGGATTCACTACAAAGGACAAAGAAGTGTGTGAGGAACTGAATAAGAAATTCTAGGAGGTCTTCACCTTAGAGCAAGGAGAAATTCCAGATAAAAGGAGGGAATAGTTAACCAGGAACCTCTAGAAGAGTTTGGAATTACCAGTGGGGAAGTAAGGAAGTTTTTACTAGAGTTGGATGTGACAAAGGCTATAGGTTCAGATGGAATCTCCCCTTGGATACTAAAGGAAGGAGCAGAAGCACTGTGCCTTCCACTCTCCGTAGTGTATAACAAATCACTGGCAACAGGGGAACTGCCAGAAATTTGGAAAGCAGCTAATGTAGTCCCGATATACAAGAAAGGAGATAGACAGGAAGCACTGAACTACAGGTCAGTGTCCCTAACCTGCACACCATGCAAGCTGATGGAGAAGATTGTGCGAAGATAGCTAGTGGAACATCCAGAGCGAAAGAATTGTAATACAGCATCAACATGGATTCAGGGATGGCAGGTCCTGCCTCTAGGGACTAATTGAATTCTACGACCAGGCAACAAAACTCAGGCAAGAAAGAGAGGGATGGGCAGACTGCATATTTTTGGATTGCTAGAAAGCCTTTGACACAGTACCACATAAGCGACTAGTGCAAAACTGGAGATGCAGGCAGGAGTGGAAGGTACTCCACTGGATAAGGGAGTACCTAAGCAACAAAAGACAGAGCGTCACTGTGAGGGGTGAGGTTTCAGAGCGGCGAGGCAACTGAAGGAATGGTCCAACAAATGACTACTAAAGTTCAACCCAAGTAAGTGTAAGGTAATGAAACAAGGGGGAGGAAATCGGAAGCCAGACACTGGATATCGAATGGGAGACGAAGGCCTTCGCGAAACGGACAGAGAGAACGATCTAGAAGTTGACATGTCGCCAAACATGTCTCCTGAAGCCCACATCAAAAGAATAATATCGGCCGCGTATGCGAGGCTGGCTAACATCAGAACCACCTTTTGAAACCTGTGTAAGGAAACTTTTAGAACCTTGTATACTATGTATGTAAGGCCAATCCAGGAGTATGCGGCCCCAGCATGGAGCTCGTACCTTGTCAAATACAAGACGAAGCTGGAAAAAGTTCAAAGGTGTGCAACTAGGCTAGTCCCAGAACTAAGAGGCATGAATTACAAGAAAAGGCTTAGGGAACTGCATCTCACGTGGCTTGAAGACAGAAGAACCCGAGGAGACATATTCACCATATACAAAAATCTCAGGGGAATTTTCAGGGTAGACAAGGATGGCTTATTTCCCACGGGTGGTACACGCACAAGGGGACACAAGTGGAAGCTGAATACCCAAATGAGCCACAGAAACCTTAGAAAGAACTTTTTCAGTGTCAGAGTAGTTAGTAAATGGAATGCACTAGGAAGTGATGTGGTGGAGGCAGACTCCATACCCGGTTTCAAATGTAGATATGATATGTAGATATGATATGTAGATAAATGTAGAGCTCGAGAAGCTCAGGAATCTGTACACCAGTAGATTGACGGTTGAGAGGCGGAACCAAAGAGCCAAAACTCAACCCCCACGGAAGCACAACTAGGTGAGTATACACTCACACACACACACTCAGCTCAGCCGGCCGGCCGAGCGGACAGCACACTGCACACGTGATCCTGTGTTTCGGGTTCGATCCCGGGCGCCGGCGAGAAACAAAGGGCAGAGTTTCTTTCACCCTATGCCCCTGTTATCTAGCAGTAAATAGGTACCTGGAAGTTAGTCAGCTGTCACGGGCTGCTTCCTGGTGTGTGTACTCACCTAGTTGTGCTTGCAGGGGTTGAGCTTTAGCTCTTTGGTCCCGCCTCTCAACTGTCAATCAACAGGTGTACAGGTTCCTGAGCCTATTGGGCTCTATCATATCTTCACTTGAAACTGTGTATGGAGTCAACCTCCACCAAATCACTCCCTAATGCATTCCATTTGACACTCTGACACTAAAAAAGTTCTTTCTAATATCTCTGTGGCTCATTTGGGCACTCAGTTTCCACCTGTGTCCCCTAGTGCGTGTGCCCCTTGTGTTAAATAGACTATCTTTATCTACCCTATCAATTCCCTTGAGAATCTTGAATGTGGTGATCATGTCCCCCCTAACTCTTCTGTCTTCCAGCGAAGTGAGGTTTAATTCCCGTAGTCTCTCCTCGTAGCTCATACTTCTCAGCTCGGGTACTAGTCTGGTGGCAAACCTTTGAATCTTTTCCAGTTTGGTCTTATCCTTGTCTAGATATGGACTCCATGCTGGGGCTGCATACTCCAGGATTGGACTAACATATGTGGTATACAAAGTTCTGAATGATTCCTTACACAAGTTTCTGAATGATGTTATTATGTTGGCCAGCCTGGCATATGCCGCTGATGTTATCCTCTTGATATGGGCTGCAGGAGACAGGTCTGGCGTGATATCAACCCCCAAGTCTTTTTCTTTCTCTGACTCTTGAAGTATTTCATCTCCCAGATGGTACCTAGTATCTGGCCTCCTGCTCCCTACACCTATCTTCATTACATTACATTTGCTTAGGTTAAACTCTAACAACCATTTGTTTGACCATTCCTTCAGCTTGTCTAGGTCTTCTTGAAGCCTCAAGCAGTCCTTTTCTGTCTTAATACTTCTCATAATTCTGGCATCGTCCGCAAACATTGAGAGAAATAAATCTATACCCTCCGGGAGATCATTTACATATATCAGAAAGAAGATAGGACCGAGTACAGAGCCCTGTTGGACTCCAGTGGTGACTTCACGCCAATCTGAGGTCTCACCCCTCACCGTAACTCTCTGCTTCCTATTGCTCCCTTATCCACTGGAGCACCTTCCCAGCTACTCCTGCCTGTCTCTCCAGCTTATGTTCCAGCCTCTTATGCGGTACTGTGTCAAAGGCTTTCCGACAATCCAAGAAAATACAGTCCGCCCAGCCTTCTCTTTCTTGCTTAATCTTTGTCACCTGGTCGTAGAATCCTACTAAGCCAGTCAGGCAAGATTTACCCTCCCTGAATCCCTGTTGGCTATTTGTCACGAAGTCCCTTCTCTACAGATGTATTACCAGGTTTTTTCTCACGATCTTCTCCATCACCTTACATGGTATACAAGTCAAGGACACTGGCCTGTAGTTCAGTGCCTCTTGCCTGTCGCCCTTTTTGTATATTGGGACCACATTCGCCGTCTTCCATATTTCTGGTAGGTCTCCAGTATCCAGTGACTTACTATACACTATGGCGAGTGGCAAGCAAAGTGCCTCTGCACACTCTTTCAGTACCCATGGCGAGATCCCGGCTGGACCAACAGCCTTTCTAACATCCAGATCCAGCAGGTGTCTCTTGACCTCCTCTCGTAATTTCAAACTCTTCCAAGGCCGCCTGGTTTCCCTCCCTTTCTCCTAGCACAGTGACCTCCCCTTGTTCTATCGTGAAGACCTCCTGTAACCTCTTGTTGAGTTATTCACACACCTCTTTGTCATTCTCTGTATACCTGTCCTCGCCTGTTCTAAGTTTCAAAACCTGTTCTTTCACTGTTGTTTTCCTTCTGATGTGACTGTGGAGTAGCTTTGGTTCGGTCTTGGCTTTGTTTGCTATATCATTTTCATAGCTTTTCTCTGCTTCTCTTCTCACCCTGACATACTCATTCCTGGTTCTCTGGTATCTCTCTCTTCTTTCTGGTGTTCTGTTATTCCGGAAGTTTCTCCACGCCCTTTTGTTCAGTTTCTTTGCTTCCATATATGCCCTATTATACCATGGATTCTTCTGTTGCTTCTCGGATTTTTCCCTTTGGGCCGGGATGAACCTGTTTACTGCCTCCCGACACTTTTGGGTAACATAGTCCATCACATCTTGTACAAACTTATCTCTGAGGTGTGTGTGTGTGTGTGTGTGTGTGTGTGTGTGTGTGTGTGTGTGTGTGTGTGTGTGTGTGTGTGTGTGTGTGTGTGTGTGTGTGTGTGTGTGTGTGTGTGTGTGTGTGTGTGTGTGTGTGTGTGTGTGAGAGTGTGTGTGTGTGTGTGAAGGAAAAAAAAATAGTAGTTAGTAACAGTTGATGATTGATTGACGGTTGAGAGGCGGGACCAAAGAGCCGAGAAGCTCAACCCCCGCAAGCACAACTAGGTGAGTACAAACACACACATATGTCAGACCAATCCTGGAGTATGCAGTTCTAGCAAGGAGTTCATGTCTAATCAATCATAAAACTAAACTGGAGAAGGTTCAAAGGTTTGCCACCAGAGTAATCCCCTAAGTGAAGGGCATGAGCTACGAGGAGAAACTACGGGAATTAAACCTCACGTCGCTGGAAGAAGGAAGAGTTCGGGGAAATATGATCACAAGATACAAGATTCTCAAGGGAACTGATAGGGTAGATAAAAATAGATTATTTACCACAGGTGGAAATTGAGTGCCCAAATGATCCATAGAGACATTAGAAACAATATTTTTAGTGATAGAATAGTTGACAAAAGGAATGCTTTAGGAAGTGATATGGTAGAGACAGACTCCATACACATTTTCAAGTGTAGATATGATAGAGCCCAAAAGACTCAGGAACCTGAACACCAGTTGACTGACAGTTGAGAGGCGGGACCAAAGTGGCAGAACTCAACACCCGCAAGCAAATCTATGTGAGTACAACAAGATAAATACACACACACTCACACACACACACATCTCAGGACCTTGTTGCTAAGTGGACTGCGCTCAGGGGTCGTAGTCCTAAGGGCCCGGGCTCGATTCCCAGCCGAGGCAGAAACATATGGGCAGAGTTTTTTTTCACCCAGATGCGCCTTTTCACCAAGCAGTAAATCGGTACCTGAGAGTTAGACAACCGCTGTGGGTTACTTCCTGGGAAAGTGTATGTGTGCGTGCGTGTGTTAGAGAGAAATATATGTAGTAGCGATAACAGAGGAAAACTAAATTGGTTAGAAAGGCGGGGTCCAAGAGCAAATAGCTCGATTCAGCAGGCACAAAGAGTAAATACACACAAACACACACTCACATATATAATCAAGAACTTTGATAAAATAGCAAAACTTGTAGCTTTAGATCTGAAATTTGGTTACCTGAGTTGTCTATAAAATAGCTACTATTGGAATATATATATGCCAGCATTACTGATACTACCAAAATCAAATAAGTGCTGTAAAAACAGTACTTTGAGAGTACTTTCAGAAGCGACCGAAATTCTGACAGTTGAGCTTCGCCTTCTAAGGATACTCATGAGGTTAATACCAGTTACTTAGGTCTAGATTCCTAACAACAGCTATGAGGAGTAAATATTTAATGTAAATTCGTTCCTAAATGTACACGTATGTGCTTAAGAGAGTGTAATGAATGTCTTACCTGGGTAACAACAGAGACACTTGGTTCCCTTGCAGCCCTTTTTGTTTATCAATCCCGTGCAGAGTTTCTTATTGTCAACACAGTAACCACCGAGAACATTGCAAGCGCTCAATGGCTTGCAAGGCTTGGCACAGCAGACGCACTTCTTCTTGGAGCAGCCCTTGGCTATCTGGCGCTCAGTCGACCCGCACTTCTTCTTGCACACCCCCTTGTATTTCTTACACTTCTTTTTGGGTTTAACTGAACAAGCTGTTTTGAAGATAATTATTACAAATTTATGCACTTTAATACTAAAATAATATAATTATTTTTCCATCTCAGTATGGGATTTCATATGAATTTAATCACTGTCTTTAAATATATAGTTATTTTTTTCTCTAGAGCTAAACAATTTTCTAAGATTCGGAGCATCACGTGAATAACCACATACAATTGCAGTACATAAAGTGATGGCAATTATAACAATAGAATTGGACATTATGGCAGACTATCAATTCATAGTCTCTCTACTCCATATGAACCCGCTCATAGATATTCAGCACTTTAATATAAAAGATCATTGTCTGAGAAAGCTAATAGAATCGTAACTACATTTGCAGATGTGTTTCGAGTAAATACCCTGTGATAGAGGTGGCCAATGCACAATACTACACAGTATCAGCAGAGGATTCGAGGATAAATAGTAATGGGCCTAAACAGATCCCCAGTAAACAGCAGGCGGTCCAGAAAAGCATACAGTAAGAACAACATAAAAAGTCTGTTGTTGTAAAAAAGACAAACATAAGAGGGAATTAGTAGCAAGAAGAACGATTATAAAGATCAAACAGAAAGCATTAACAGTGACAAGTAGAATGGAAGCAAATGAATGACCGGCTCTACAATATTCAGCTCGGGGTCAGCTCGTCTCTACGAGCACAATAAACTGCTGGAGAAAGTCTAGAGTAATTTACTACAACATTGTTGTCAGGAGTAAGAGCGCTGAGCTCAGAGGAGAGTTTAAGAGACCTGAATCAGACAATACTAGAGTCGAGTCTCGCTCAGTACGTGACTTCCGGAAGGAGAAATTGTCGTAGTGATGACAAACAACTTCATACATCAAATGCATTCACAACTAATTACTATAATTGAGAGTCCAGCAAATGGGACATTATAATTATCTACTAAAAAAATTTGGTTTCAATATTTATGTTTCGTATTTTGTCACTTAACCTAAATTGCCTCTAATATATCTACTTTGTGACCGATGTATTTTTCAAAGATATTCTAGTCACAGACGTAAAATATATTTTTGAGCAGGTTTTGTATCTATCCATAGAACTGACATCAGTCATCATATGTAACTGTGCAAGTAAAGTAAACTTACAACAAATAACTCTTGAACAACCTGGACCTTCAAGTACTAGAGTAATAGTTAAGACATGCAGAAAAAGTTAACATCTCTAATCCAAAGTTACTAATTTAAATAGTAATATCATCGTGGCGAGATACTATTACTATCCCACATATAGTAGAAAGATGATGGATAGATGGATTGATACACCAGGCACAAAATGTAGAGGCAAACGTTTGATAGTCATATGCAACTGTCAGACTAATAACTTCCTGCTCCTTCTATTCCAACAAAATGAACAAACAAACATTGAAAACAAATAGACACTTACATGAGAGGCAACACTCGCACGACTTCCCCTTGCACTTGACACCGGCAACTTTGGTGTTGCAGGTCTTTTTCTTCTGGCACTTCCCACCGGCTTGAGTACACTTTTTGTGAGGTTTGCACTTTATTTTAGAGTCAATATCGCCACCATGATTCTTACCCGAGTCTGAATACCCTTTGCTCCCGTCAGACTGCTTCCCTTCCTCCTTTACTGCCGGCTCGTCACCTTTCTTACCCGCCTTGGCTTTACTTTTCTTGGGCTTTTTATTGTTTTTATTAGAGTTCTTGCTGTTTTTAACTTTGGTTTTATTCTTCTTGGTATTTTTGTGTTTCTTGCGTTTGTCCTTATTTATTTTTTTAAGGTTTTTCTTAGTTTTTTTGTTACTTTTCATTTGGATCTTGTTATTTTTTTTTTGCTTCTTTTTGTATTTATCCCCCTTTACTTTTATGCCTTTAACTTTTTTTGCTCTCTTCCTATTCATCATATTCTTTTGTTTATTTGACGCTGGCCTCCCTTTCTGATTTTTTTGGTGTCTTGTTTTCTTTGAGTTTGTTTTCATTGTTTTTTTATTTTTTTTCTGTTTACGGCCGCCTGTCTTACGGTTTTTGTGTTTTGACTCATTTAATTTTTTTCTTGATTTCTTCTTTTGTTTTTTCTCTGTAGTGACTTTACGTCCCTTAACGATCTTTTTGGCAGTGGGAACTTCTTTACCGGACTTGTCGCGTCCCTTAGCAGCCTTCTTGACAGTGAAAACCTCTTTACCAGTCTTGACGCGACCATCTTTCTTCTTCTTCTGCCGCCGTTGTTTGCCACGTTGGAGTTTATCCTTATTCTTGCCTCCGCTATCTTTCTTTCCGCTCTTGGTGCGACTAGTTTTTTTCTTACTTTTGATGGGTTGATCTACACTATTCTTTATGCCTTTCTTGCTCCCTCGACGTTTTTCTCCTTTCCTTTTGATAGAACTTTTCCTCTTCTGCCCATCATGGCGCTTTCGTCCATTCTGGGTACGAAAACCCTTTTTCTGTTTTTTAGTACGATGTTTTAACGACTTCTTATAATTTTTAGCTTCTTTTTTCTTGGAAGGAACAGGTTTTCCTCCATTCTGGTGTCGGCGACCTGTTCCTACTTCAATTCTGCCGTGACCAACACTTTTCCCGCCATGTTTGTCAATACCAGTGTTTCCTCTTCTCTGAGTCAGCAGGTCTTGATCTTTTACCTCCTGACGATTTGCTACATTTCTTTCCCCATGCACCTGTTCCTGCAGAGTGAAATACTTTGAACAAAACAAAACATATTTCATATATATATATATATATATATATATATATATATATATATATATATATATATATATATTTATATATATATATATATATATATATATGTCGTACCTAGTAGCCAGAACTCACTTCTCAGCCTACTATTCAAGGCCCGATTTGCCTAATAAGCCAAGTTTTCCTGAATTAATATATTTACTATAATTTTTTTCTTATGAAATGATAAAGCAACCCCTTTTCTCTATGTATGAGGTCAATTTTTTTTTATTGGAGTTAAAATTAACGTAGATATATGACCGAACCTAACCAACCCTACCTAACCTAACCTAACCTATATTTATAGGTAAGGTTAGGTTAGGTAGCCAAAAAAAGCTAGGTCAGGTTAGGTTAGGTAGGTTAGGTAGACGAAAAAACATTAATTCATGAAAACTTGGCTTATTAGGCAAATCGAGCCTTGAATAGTAGGCTGAGAAGTGCGTTCTGGCTATTAGGTACGACATATATATATATATATATATATATATATATATATATATATATATATATGTCGTACCTAGTAGCCAGAACGCACTTCTCGGCCTACTATGCAAGGCCCGATTTGCCTAATAAGCCAAGTTTTCCTGAATTAATCTATTTTCTCTAATTTTTTTCTTATGAAATGATAAAGCTACCCATTTCATTACATATGAGGTGAATTTTTTGTTATTGGAGTTAAATTTAACGTAGATATATGACCGAACCTAACCAACCCTACCTAACCTAACCTAACCTATCTTTATAGGTTAGGTTCGGTTAGGTAGCCTAAAAAGTTAGGTTAGGTTAGGATTGGTAGGTTAGGTAGTCGAAAAACAATTAATTCATGAAAACTTGACTTATTAGGCAAATCGGGCCTTGCATAGTAGGCTGAAAAGTGCATTCTGGCTACTAGGTACGACATATATATATATATATATATATATATATATATATATATATATATATATATATATATATATATATATATATATATATAAATTCAGGAATGTTTCTTCGAGCTTTGAGGGTATGCAGCCCTGAGTTTTTTGATGAAGAGATTGCTAAAATATATGAAATTGGGAAGAGTTTACAGCACTTTAAGATGTTTTTGGATTGTTCGTTTGGGAAAGCTAAACGTACGTTTTATAATAATGTCTCTAAAGCGAAACCAGAAAATAGAAACTCATTGGTGGTACCTTACGCGATGGGATTTGAGAAACTTTCCCTAGTTTTTAAGAACCTTAATATCAATTTGGTGTTCACTAATAATACGATTAAGTCTAATTTAATAAAAAAAACTCCCCTGGTACAGCAGGTTATGTGTATTCGATTCCCGGCATTAATTGTGAGTCTGTGTACCTTGGACAAACAGGAAAATCCTTACAATTACGTATGTCCCAACATGCTTATAGTATAAGAACTGCTCGAACGTCTAATGCTTTGTATCTACATACAAGTTTGTGTGATCACACTATTAATTGGGATGGGGCGAAAAGCATTGCCAATTGCAATGGCTTTGTGGAACGGAATTTAATTGAGTCTGCCCTAATTAGTCAATGTCTAAATCTTCACAATGTTAGTACTGGTATGTACAAACTTGACCCAGTTTTAGGTTACAATATTACACAACAGTTTAAGAAAAAACTCTGAAAGGGAGGCTTACAATGTCTCATTACAATTTTATATTCATTTATTGTGTGTTCATGAGGCTTTTCTTTAATCTTTCATCCTTATTCTCTGACCGCTTAATCCTCTTTGACCATTCTAAGCTAAGCTATTCCTGTTTCTGGTAATTCTTTCCCTAAAAATGGGTTGGTCAGGTTCCAGGTGCTGGCCTGTATCCTCTCTTTCTTTAGTCAGTCTGGTGTTGACAACGGCTTTAACAGGCCGAAACGTTCATCTCTCTTCCCCATTTCTTTGTGGTTTTTCCGCAAAAAAAATGATCAGTGTTCAGTGATCGTCAATTGCATATATATATATATATATATATATATATATATATATATATATATATATATATATATATATATATATATATATGTATATATATATATATATATATATATATATATATTATATATATATATATATATATATATATATATATATATATACATATATATATATATATATATATATATATATATATATATATATAAAAGTTTGTGAGGGTACCACTATGGGTCCAATGTGGGGACCCATAGCCTCGGAGAAGAAAATAAAAAGAATTCAGAGGAGACCTTGTGGTTTCTCACTGAACACTAATATTATCTTCTCCTACCACCCCCATTCTTTTGTATGTACACATATATATTTACTTTATTTGAACTTTGTTACAAAAAAGGAGTTACATATGGGTTACAAAGATGGTTATCATAGGTTGTCGAGTTCCTCCAGCTCCTCAGATGGCGGGCAGGAACCCTGGATGCAGTGCGCATTTCCCCTCTGTATCGCCACACTGAGGCGCTGGAAAAGAAAGCTTGCAGCTCTTGGGTCCCTTGTCGTTTCAATGAGCCTAGAACCCAGTTCCTTAAAAAAACTGGTAGCACTTTTACCCCAGGCGCCGAGTGTCTCAGAAGCAATGGGGACAAAATTGTAGTGGTGATCCAGTTCTCTATACTTCCGGGATTTGGCTGCTTCCCTGTGGGTGGCAGCGCCACCTGGTTGTGCAACACTGAGGTTAATTAATGTTGGTGTTAGCCAGGGTTGATACGCACGTGTAGTCCCATACCAACTGCTTGCCATTCTTCCAGGGGTTCACTGTGATACCATCCGGGCGACCAATAAGAGCATCAGAGTTACGGGGCGTTAGGTAATGGGGCTCTCTTTCAGCTGGACATCCAGCTGTGGTGAGGCTCCTCTTGATGATGTCGTTAACTTCACTGTGCCTCGAGTGCCATTCCCCTGTGCTTTGACAGAGTAGGCCATGGTGGCCGTACCTGTCAGCCACCCCTTCGCCGCAAATACACCTATATCTGGTGTGGATTGGGGCAGCAAGGCGGAGGGCCACAGCAATTCAGAGGGCGTGTGGTGTGAGACGCGTGCCAGTTGCCGACATTGGGGTTGCTAACAGGAAATCCCCTGCAAGTGGTGCTGCTACTGCTGTGAGGCGAGCAATGTCGTGCTGTGTTGTTGCAGCACCCAGGCACTCTGCAACAACTTGGTCTACAATGGGGCCATCCCAGCTGGATTGCTTGTGTGCTTTTGGGGATGGTGGTTGAGGTGATTGGCCTGCACGAGAGGCCCACTCTGTGGCACAGCGTGTAAAATTGGGATCATGTACACCTGCCAGCTGATGTAAGTGGGCAGGTAGAATTTCCTTCACAAGGTCGTCGGATGCTGATAAGGAGGACAGGAAGGCTGGAACAGCGATTTGAGTAGCTGTTCGAACTCCGAGGCCCCCAAGTCTTACGGGAAGAGAGGCTTGTTTCCACTGTAGGTCATCGAGAGAGAGGTTAAGGGCTTTTTCTAGCATTGATTTCAGTAACCGGTCATACTCGCTTAGTTTTTGGCTACTGTAAGATGGTGAACACCTCAGAAAGTAGGTTAACCTGGGGAGGGACAGACATCTGGTGATGAGGTAGAGTGCATCATGAGCATCAATATCCTCAATCCTCCCATCCATCCTCTTAAGGTCGGCGATTTTCTTATCAAGGACCTCATCGATGGCTTTCAACCCCAGGGGAGCTCCTAGGAGTGTGCTGTCTTCAGGTTTCGTTTTATGGATATTTGGCAGAAGACCCTCTATTCTCTCTACGATGCCCTGGTTGGAACATATTATTTCACATTTAGAAGGGTTCAGGGTGAGGCCTAAAACTGCACCTTGCTCCTGGATTTTTCTGATGTCCTCCAGGATTGAGTCTTGGGAACCAGCTAGGGTACCATCATCCAAGAACCAGATGTTAAGCTCGCTGGACAGGACCTCTGTGACTTGTTTGATGACTAAGCAGAAAAAGAGAGGAGCAAGGGGGTCACCCTGTTGGACGCTTTCTCGCGAGTCAATTTCATGTTCGCCAAAAAGTAGCTTAAGATCCATACTGTAGCATGAATGTACAAAAGGGTAGAGGGAAGGGAAATGACTATGAACCGCACGGAGTACAGCATCCCTCCGCACCAAATTGAAGGTATTTTTTAAATCTAGCTTGATAAGGGCCTTTTCGTCTGTGATGTATATATATATATATATATATATATATATATATATATATATATATATATATATATATATATATATATATATATATACATATATATGTATACATATATATGTATACATATATATATATACATATATATACATATATATGTGATGTATGTATATATATATATATAATATATATATATATATATATATATATATATATATATATATATATATATATATATGAACATATATATACATATATATATATATGTATACATATATATATATATATATATATATATATATATATATATATATATATATATATATACATATATATATATATATATATATATATATATATATATATATATACATATATATATATATATATATATATATATATTATATATATATATATATGTATATATATATATTATATATATATATATATATATATATTTATATATATATATATATATATATATATATATACATATATATATATATATATATATATATATATATATATATATATATATATATATATTATATATATATATATATATATATATATATATATATATATATATATATATATATATATATATATATATATATATGTATAATATATACATATATATTTGCCAAATAAGCCAAGTTTTCATGAAATAATGTTTTTTCGGCTACCTAACCTAACCTATAAAGATAGGTTAGGTTAGGTAGGGTTGGTTAGGTTCGGTCATATATCTACGTTAATTTTAACTCCAATACAAAAAATTGACCTCATACATAATGAAAGGGGGAGCTTTATCATTTCATAAAAGAAAAATTAGAGAAAATATATTAATTCAGGAAAACTTGGCTTATTAGGCAAATCGGGCCTTGCATAGTAGGCTGAGATGAGCATTCTGGCTACTAGGTACGACGTATATATATATATATATATATATATATATATATATATATATATATATATATATATATATATATATATATATATATATATATATATATATATATTAGTATATTTTGGTAGCAGTCCTTCCTCTAGACATATATTATTAAATATGACCGATAAAGTAAGATTAATAATTCTAACACGAATTTTCTCAATCTTTCGTACATTTCTTTTCACTGTTGGAGGTAATTCAAAATCAATTCTCCAAAATTAATTTTTATTTCTAGTCTGACGCGACACTTTAGCGCGTTTCGTAAAACTTATTACATTTTCAAAGACTTTAGTTAACACATACACAACTGAATAGAACTTACACATCTCCGATTTTGTTTATATCTACATTTGAGTGAGGTGGATGGGGTAAGGTGGTATTTAATAAGGTATTAATTTCATCAACACAAGCCAGAACACAAAAGGTACTGCGTTTCACTTACGAGATGGAAAAGGATGGGAAGCTGCCCTTTCTAGATCTAACAGTCATGGAAAAGAGCGGAGGTTTCCACACTGCAGTCTACACTAAGGAAACGAACATAGGAATGTGCCTAAATGCCAAAAGCGACTGCCCAGATAGGTACAAGAGGAGTGTTGTTAACGCATATGTCGACCGTGCTCTCAGCCACAGCTCAGAATGGAAGCAAGTAGACGAAGAACTCTGTAGGGTAAGGCAGGGCCTACTCAACAACGGCTTCTCCAATGGTTTCGTCGAAGACATCATAAGAAGGAAAGTGAAACGCCATGCAACCTCTGAAGAGATAACCAACACAACACCTATACCCCCTATTAGACTATTTTACAGGAACTTCTTTTCCACAGCTCATAAAACGGAGGAAAGGGTCCTGAAAGATATTGTTAATAGGAACGTTATCCCTACAGACAAAAACCAGAGGATACAACTGACGATTTACTATAAAACCAGAAAAACGGCCAGCCTACTCATGAGAAACTCTCCAGACACAAAACAGAACGCTTTAAAAGAGACTAACGTCGTCTATGCCTTCAAATGCCCTCTTGGGGACTGTAAGCTCCAAAAAACCCAGTATATAGGCAAAACAACAACATCTCTTTCTAGGCGTTTAACGATGCATAAGCAACAGGGCTCCATTAAGGAACATATAATCTCTTCCCACAACCAAACCATCGCAAGAGAAATCCTAGTAAACAACACAGAAATTATCGATAGATACAGCGATAGCAGGCGGCTTGACGTTTGCGAGGCATTACACATCAAGAAGTCAACACCAGCAATTAATAGCCAATTAATGCACAACTATATTCTACCCACCTCAAGACTCCGCTCCAATATAGAAGCATCAAGAAATATGGACCAATAGGCTTTCTACAATCACTTCTATTCAATACCCATTGTTTCATGTTCTGGCTTGTGTTGATGAAATTAATACCTTATTAAATACCAGCTCATCCCATCCACCTCACTCAAATGTAGATATAAACAAAATCGGAGAAGTGTAAGTTCTATTCAGTTGTGTATGTGTTAACTAAAGTCTTTGAAAATGTAAAAAGTTTTACGAAACGCGCTCAAGTGTCGCGTCAGACTAGAAATAAAAATGAATTTTGGAGAATTGATTTTTTAATTACCTCCAACAGTGAAAAGAAATGTACGAAAGATTGAGAAAATTCGTGTTAGAATTATTAATCTTACTTTTTCGGTCATATTTAATAATATATATATATATATATATATATATATATATATATATATATATATATATATATATATATATATACATATATATATATATATATATATATATATATATATATATATATATATATATATGTATATATATATATATATATATATATATATATATATATATATATATATATATATATATATATATATATATATATATATATATATATATATATATATGTGTGTGTGTATATCACGAAAATCTCTATACGACCTCACGATCTCTATACACAGCCTCATTCCTTCTGAAGATGTATTTAATATACGAAAGTACTTAAGGAAATTCCTGTTTCATTTTCCTCCGTGGTCTGACATTGTCATATATATATATATATATATATATATATATATATATATATATATATATATATATATATATATATATATATATATATATATATATATATATATATATATATATATGTATATGTATAGCTGTTAATAGGTAGGTTTGGTTAGGTAAGTGAGGCTAGCCCCAAGAGTCTGGCCTCCAACACTGGACAGACAAACTAACAGACATTATTACTTATGCTGTTGATATACATTTAAGAAATGCATATATTCTTATTTGAAGACAAAGTCATTATATTGTCAAGAGAGTGAATTAATATTTCTCTAAAAATATATATATATGGCAAATACGCGTTGCCAACTCTACTGAACTACCCACGTTGGTGTTTGGTCACAAGGAAATAACTTGAGAGGATAAAAGATAAGAAGCTCTATGGTAACGTTATAAAACACATACAGTGAGAACCATTTGTAACACACACCAACAAATAAAACTGATGGCAAAAAAAAGTGTGTATTATGATCATTGTGTCATCGTACAAAAAAGTTTTAGTTAAATTAAAGAGTCAGAACATATTTTAGAGTTCATTAAATGCTAAGAAACGTATATGTAATAGACTCATTTTAACTTATGAACACTATTTAGTTAAGCAAATATTTGAAGAGCTTCCATTACAGAGAGGGGGAGGGTATTATCATGGGAAAGCGCCAAGCAATTACGACTATATAGCATTTGGTTGGGGTCAGAATTAAGGATTTGGTATGGGACGGTTATTGGACGGTCGGGAATAGAACGTCAATCTGCTTGAAACGACCCCGTCGCTCTACCGTCCAGCCTAAGTGATTGGACTTCCACTAGAGAGAGAAATAAGATAGGAAAATACCCAGCAAATGGACAGATGATATAAATTTTCGGAACTGCATAATTATTGCAAAAACTGAGTATAAATTCCCAAGTTGTATAAAGTTTGCGAAAATATAACCTATTGTTGGTTCTAATTATTTATTCAACTGCAGTAAAATTGTATATATGATTTGTTCATTGCCCATGATGGTAGTATAATAAATAGTTGTCATCAATGTCCATTTTTGTGGTCATGTAAACACTGTTATCCTCTTAAGTGTAAAGTTTAAGTGGGTGCATAGTACAGCGCTTACTTGGGCTGCACGTAAGAGATTGCCCGTACCTGTGCCAGGAGGAAAATACAGAAGATTAAAGCAGCTAAAATGAAGGTCTTCATGTTGGTGGCTTACAGCTGGAACTGCAGGAGTGGGCTGCTACTGTCTCTACTGCCACTGCTGCAGGGGACTACACCGACGTGTAGCAGCAACAGGGGCTTGGAGCTCAGTCCCAGAACGTCCGCTGACCGGCCAGGGACGAGATGCACTAACACCGTAGGAAGCTCGGAAAAGTCTTTTATACCAGATCAGGACATGCATATGAAGGCTCGTTGCATTAATCGGCAGGTGTTGGGTTCCGTGACACACGGTGCACTAGGCGCACCCCTCGCCTAAACCCTCATTGGTTATTCAGGCCGTTGTCACGATGCGAAGGGAGTCCAATTTATTTATGCTTACTAAACAGAAACAATTTTAGGAGCCAATACCGTCTCACCTAGTCTAAGGAAATCGAATGGCATTTGTCACAGAAAATATACTCTAATAATGTATTTTTTTCCAGTAAATGGGATTCAATTTGTATCTTTTTACTTTTTATAATTATAATATAATTCTTCACTTTTTATAATTATTGTAAGGACGAGTTGGTTTTATGTATTAACCAGAAGCATTAATTCTCAACTTCACATAGTAAAAAAGTATATAGTCACTGTCATAGTTATTTTTTTCTGAAACTTCATTTAAAATACATTCTCTCTAAATTGAAAAATACTATTTATCTGTTTTTTGAGTCTGAATAAGTGCGCTGAATAACGCCGGAACTACACCTTAAGTAATATATAGTTTAAATACAATTTGTCGAATATTGAAAATATCTGATCAGTATACCTATACTGCATAATGCGGTGGATTTTTTCTTCAGTATTTATTAAAAAAAAAATGCTATTTGAAATGTAAATGTTCTTTAAGATGTCCAAAAAGCTTATGCAGGTGATGAGTCACAATAACGCGGCTGAAAAAATGATGACCAGACCACAACTCAGAAGATGGAGAACCGACGACGTTTCGGTCAATCCTGGACTATTATCAAGTCGTGTCGAAACGTCGTCTTCGAAACTCCTTCTGAGTTGTGGTTTGGTCATCATTTCTTCAGCCGCGTTATTGTGACTCATCGTCTGAATATGGGTCATGAACATATTGAAGAACATTTACATTCCAAATAGTAATGATTTTCTTTTAATAAATGCTGAAGAGAAAATCCACCGCATTATACAGTATATGTATACTGATCAGATATTGAAAACATTGAAATCTCGAAATCATTAGAGAATCTTCCTCGGGACGTTTAGGAACAATATCTTGGGTTACTTGATACCGCAAAGCTAACAATGAATCCCTTAAGGGTAATAACATTAACAATAAACTCCTGTCGTTACTCTGGTCAACAGAAGCATGTACCCGGCTGTTTACCGGATTGTATGTATACCAAGCTGACTCTCAGCTCACTTTAGAAATGTATAATAAAAATTATAGTGCGTCAATATATATAATGACTGTCAAGCAGTAGACATCCTCAGCGCATTTTCACGTACCAGTTCCTATATAGCAACATAAGACAATTTTCTCTTCGTTGCTTGACATTCCATATATTTTTTTATATATTGCATTGCATTTATAAATGTAAATTGACCATTAACACCAAATGTCTTCCTAATGATATTCAACCAACAATATTTAATGATTATATGAAGGTAAATTATGTAAATACCTTATTTGTAATTAAAAAAAAACCTGCAGCAATTGACTATGACACAGATCACAGTAAGACTATGAATTGTCAGGATATCTTTGGTGCTGATGTGGCTTTGTGTAGAAATGATGTGATCCGTAATGGAGACTTGATATTGTGCATTGCAAGACGCCATGAAAGAGATGCCATCCAGTCTATATTTTGAGAACGTTGGGGTAAAATATTGAGAAAAAAAGTAGTTGTATGTAATTAATTATTCAAATTAGATAAAGCGATCTTTACGCTGTTTATTTTAAAGATAAAATTTTGATGAGTGTTGGAAAGAGGAAGTAAAGAGGGAGATTGGATGAAGAGAGTGGAAAGTTTGGGGAAAGGAGAAGAGATGAAAGGCGGAGTGAGGGAATGTTAGAGAGAAGAAGAAGGGTATAGATGGGAAGAGGAGGATGTTGGGGAAATGGGGGAGAAAGATGGATAGGGGGAAGATTGGGAGAGAATATGGAGAGGAAGGGGGGGAGAGAGAGGTCGTTAGATTTGGATGAAGGGATAGGGAGAAGGTGAACGTTGGGAGTGAGAAAGGTAGCGAGGGGAAGAGAAAGGGAAACATGTGGGGAAGGGAAAGAGATGGGGATAGGGGAGATATATTTGAGATGAGGAGCGTGGGGAATAGGGAAAGAGATGAGAGAGGAAGAAGAGGCGGTAGATTGGAAGAAAGGAGGGGGAGAGAAGAGAGAGAGATCTGGGCACAGCCGCGTACCTCATTTACTTTAATGTGTATGGAAGATACATGAACTTCATACACAGCCTCACAATCTCCATACACAGCTTCACGATCTCCATACACAGCCTCACGATCTCCATACACAGCCTCACGATCTCTATACACAGCCTCACGATCTCTATACACAGCTTCACGATCTCCATACACAGCCTCACGATCTCCATACACAGCCTCACGATCTCTATCCACAGCCTCACGATCTCTATACACAGCCTCACGATCTCCATACACAGCCTCACGATCTCCATACACAGCCTCACGATCTCCATACACAGCCTCACGATCTCTATACACAGCCTCACGATCTCCATACACAGCCTCACGATCTCTATACACAGCCTCACGATCTCTATACACAGCCACACGATTAGATACCATGAAAGACCAGAGAGCAGATGTTCATAGCAAACATGTCTTCAATAATATAATACAGGACGGGAAGGCAATGCATGGTGATCATATCCTCGTATATGCTTATATGTATATATGTATATATATATATATATATATATATATATATATATATATATATATATATATATATATATATATATATATATATATATATATATATATATATATATATATATATATATATATATATATATACATATATGTCGTACCTAGTAGCCAGAACGCACGTCTCAGCCTACTATGCAAGGCCCGATTTGCCTAATAAGCCAAGTTTTCATGAATTAATTGTTTTTCGACTACCTAACCTACCTAACCTAACCTAACCTAACTTTTTCGGGTACCGAACCTAACCTAACCAATAAAGATAGGTTAGGTTAGGTTAGGTAGGGTTGGTTAGGTTCGGTCATATATCTACGTTAATTTTAACTCCAATAAAAAAAAATGACCTCATACATAATGAAATGGGTAGCTTTATCATTTCATAAGAAAAAATTAGAGAAAATATAATAATTCATGAAAACTTGGCTTATTAGGCAAATTTGGCCTTGCATAGTAGGCTGAGAAGTGCGTTCTGGCTACTAGGTACGACATATATATATATATATATATATTTATGTCGTACCTAGTAGCCAGAACGCACTTCTTCTTCAATGAAGCCCAAAATTAACAGAATATGACACACTCCTAAGGTCAATAACCGTGAAAGTGTAAACCTCTCCCTGCAAGATGACCAATGGGACCAAGCAACGCTGCCAGTTAGACTCGGGGGAATAGGTATTCGCAAGGCGACACAGTTAGCATTGCCAGCATTCTTATCCTCGACCAATGCAACAGGTGAATTAGTTAAGGAAATACTACTGGAACACCTAAGGGACTCCATTGGGATTCATGATCCCAAATTCGCGGAAGGAGCCTGTCAGTGGGACACTCTCGTCAACTCTCATCCTCGACCGACTTTTCCAAATGACTGCAAACAGTCCAAATGAGATAGCCCCATAGTGGAGAACATCGCCACATCATTGCTGGAGGCAGCTTCCAGGAAGGACAAAGCGCGTCTTCTAGCTGTGCAAGCGCCCCATGCCGGGGACTTCCTGTTGGCAGTCCCTAATTCCGCCTTGGGCACCCGCCTGGACCATCGGACCCTAAGTATTGGTGTTGCTCTGCGCCTTGCCGCCCCTATCTCCACCGAACACCGGTGTATTTGCGGCCATGCACGGGCAGACCAATACGGCAACCATGGTCTCATCTGTCGCAAGACACAGGGAAAGATTGCCAGACATGAAGCAGTCAATGACATCATCAAGAGAAGTTTGGCTTCAGCTGGGTGCCCAGCACAAAGGGAACCTCAGTTGTGCAGGCCTGACAACAGCCAAAAACGCCCAGATGGAGTCACCCTGCAGCCGTGGAGAGAAGGTAAACAGGTCGTGTGGGACTACACGTGTGCATCCACATTGGCTGATACCTATCTACCTTACAGCGCAGCTGAGGGAGGCGGGGCGGCCACCTTCAGGGAGACCCAGAAAACTAACAAGTACAGGGACCTAGAACGTTGTTACAGGTTCATGCCAATAGGCTCTGAGACTCTGGGCGCCTGGGGTAAATGTGCACTTAAGTTCCTGAAGGAGCTGGGCGAGGAACTCATTGGGAAGACTAGAGACCCAAGAGCGGCCAGTTTTATGTTCCAGCGCCTCAGTGTCGCTGTTCAGAGGGGTAATGCGTGCTGTATCTTGGGTACGCACCCGACCCCCGAGGAGCTGGACGAGGTCTTCGAACACTGATTGGTATATTGTTATATAAGTGTGTGTTTTCTGTAAACTGTAGCATTGCAATAAAATCAAATAAAAAAAAATAATAGGGGTGGTAGGAGAGGAAAAGATTAAAGTATTCAGTGAGAATCCATAAGGTCTTCTCTGAACACTATTTATTTTCTTCTTCGAGGATGTGGGTCCCTTTAATTAAACCAGTGGTGGTACCCCTAAAAATATATATATATATATATATATATATATATATATATATATATATATATATATATTATTAAATATGACCGAAAAAGTAAGATTAATAATTCTAACACGAATTTTCTCAATCTTTCGTACATTTCTTTACACTGTTGGAGGTAAATCAAAAATCAATTCTCCAAAATTCATTTTTATTTCTAGTCTGACGCGACACGAGCGCGTTTCGTAAAACTTATTACATTTTCAAAGACTTTAGTTCACAAATAAACAACTGAATAGAACTTACGCATCTCCGATTTTATATCTACATTTGAGTGAGGTGGAAGGGGTGATGTGGCATTAACACAAGACAGAACAAGATGTGGCATTAATAGGGTATTAATTTCATCAACACAAGACAGAACAAGAAGTGGTATTAATAGGGTATTAATTTCATCAACACAAGACAGAACACGAAACAATGGATATTGAATAGAAGTGTTTGTAGAAAGCCTATTGGTCCATATTTCTTGATGCTTCTATATTGGAGCGGAGTCTTGAAGTGGGTAGAATATAGTTGTGCAATAATTGGCTGTTGATTGCTGGTGTTGACTTCTTGATGTGTAGTGCCTCGCAAACGTCAAGCCGCCTGCTATTGCTTTGTTTGGCACTTTGTTTGACGTTTGCGAGGCACTACACATCAAGAAGTCAACACCAGCAATCAACAGCCAATTATTGCACAACTATATTCTACCCACCTCAAGACTCCGCTCCAATATAGAAGCATCAAGAAATATGGACCAATAGGCTTTCTACAAACACTTCTATTCAATATCCATTGTTTCGTGTTCTGTCTTGTGTTGATGAAATTAATACCCTATTAATACTCTTGTTCTGTCTTGTGTTGATGAAATTAATACCCTATTAATGCCACATCTTGTTCTGTCTTGTGTTAATGCCACATCACCCCTTCCACCTCACTCAAATGTAGATATAAAATCGGAGATGCGTAAGTTCTATTCAGTTGTGTATTTGTGAACTAAAGTCTTTGAAAATGTAATAAGTTTTACGAAACGCGCTCGTGTCGCGTCAGACTTGAAATAAAAATGAATTTTGGAGAATTGATTTTTGATTTACCTACAACAGTGAAAAGAAATGTACGAAAGATTGAGAAAATTCGTGTTAGAATTATTAAATCTTACTTTTTCGGTCATATTTAATAATATATGTCTACAGGAAAGACTGCTACCAAAATATACTAATATATATATATATATATATATATATATATATATATATATATATATATATATATATATATATATATATATATATATATATATATATATATATTTATTATTAAATATGACCGAAAAAGTAAGATTAATAATTCTAACACGAATTTTCTCAATCTATCGTACATTTGTTTTCACTGTTGGACGTAAATCAAAAATCAATTCTCCAAAATTCATTTTTATTTCTAGTCTGACGCGACACGAGCGCGTTTCGTAAAACTTATTACATTTTCAAAGACTTTAGTTCACAAATACACAACTGAATAGAACTTGCGCATCTCCGATTTTATATCTACATTTGAGTGAGGTGGAAGGGGTGATGTGGCATTAACACAAGACAGAACAAGATGTGGCATTAATAGGGTATTAATTTCATCAACACAAGACAGAACAAGAAGTGGTATTAATAGGGTATTAATTTCATCAACACAAGACAGAACACGAAACAATGGATATTGAATAGAAGTGTTTGTAGAAAGCCTATTGGTCCATATTTCTTGATGCTTCTATATTGGAGCGGAGTCTTGAGGTGGGTAGAATATAGTTGTGCAATAATTGGCTGTTGATTGCTGGTGTTGACTTCTTGATGTGTAGTGCCTCGCAAACGTCAAGCCGCCTGCTATCGCTGTATCTATCAATGATTTCTGTGTTGTTTACTAGGATTTCTCTGGCGATGGTTTGGTTGTGGGAAGAGATTATATGTTCCTTAATGGAGCCCTGTTGCTTATGCATCGTTAAACGCCTAGAAAGAGATGTTGTTGTCTTGCCTATATACTGGGTTTTTTGGAGCTTACAGTCCCCAAGAGGGCATTTGAAGGCATAGACGACGTTAGTCTCTTTTAAAGCGTTCTGTTTTGTGTCTGGAGAGTTTCTCATGAGTAGGCTGGCCGTTTTTCTGGTTTTATAGTAAATCGTCAGTTGTATCCTCTGATTTTTGTCTGTAGGGATAACGTTTCTATTAACAATATCTTTCAGGACCCTTTCCTCCGTTTTATGAGCTGTGGAAAAGAAGTTCCTGTAAAATAGTCTAATAGGGGGTATAGGTGTTGTGTTAGTTGTCTCTTCAGAGTTTGCATGGCTTTTCACTTTCCTTCTTATGATGTCTTCGACGAAACCATTGGAGAAGCCGTTATTGACTAGGACCTGCGTTACCCTACAGAGTTCTTCGTCGACTTGCTTCCATTCTGAGCTGTGGCTGAGAGCACGGTCGACATATGCGTTAACAACACTCCTCTTGTACCTGTCTGGGCAGTCGCTGTTGGCATTTAGGCACATTCCTATGTTTGTTTCCTTAGTGTAGACTGCAGTGTGGAAACCTCCGCCCTTTTCCATGACCGTTACATCTAGAAAGGGCAGCTTCCCATCCTTTTCCATCTCGTAAGTGAAACGCAGCACGGAACTCTGCTCAAATGCCTCCTTCAGCTCCTGCAGATGTCTGACATCAGGTACCTGTGTAAAAATGTCGTCAACATACCTGCAGTATATGGCCGGTTTCAAGTTCATGTCGACTAAGACTTTTTGCTCGATGGTACCCATATAGAAGTTTGCAAACAGGACACCTAGGGGAAAACCCATGGCGACCCCATCTACTTGCTTATACATGTGCCCATCCGGGCTCAAGAAGGGTGCCTCTTTAGTACAAGCTTGGAGTAGTTTCCTCAGAATATTTTCTGGTATGTCAAGAGGAGTACAGGCTGGATCACGATACACTCTGTCGGCTATCATTCCGATTGTCTCGTCCACAGGTACGTTGGTAAACAGCGATTCTACGTCCATCGAGGCTCTTATCCCTGTGGCCCGTGTGCCCCGCAGTAAGTCAACAAATTCCTTTGGAGACTTCAGGCTGAAGGCGCAAGGAACATAAGGAGTCAGCAGGCCGTTGTTCCTTGCGCCTTCAGCCTGAAGTCTCCAAAGGAATTTGTTGACTTACTGCGGGGCACACGGGTCACAGGGATAAGAGCCTCGTTGGACGTAGAATCGCTGTTTACCAACGTACCTGTGGACGAGACAATCGGAATGATAGCCGACAGAGTGTATCGTGATCCAGCCTGTACTCCTCTTGACATACCAGAAAATATTCTGAGGAAACTACTCCAAGCTTGTACTAAAGAGGCACCCTTCTTGAGCCCGGATGGGCACATGTATCAGCAAGTAGATGGGGTCGCCATGGGTTCTCCCCTAGGTGTCCTGTTTGCAAACTTCTACATGGGTACCATCGAGCAAAAAGTCTTAGTCGACATGAACTTGAAACCGGCCATATACTGCAGGTATGTTGACGACATTTTTACACAGGTACCTGATGTCAGACATCTGCAGGAGCTGAAGGAGGCATTTGAGCAGAGTTCCGTGCTGCGTTTCACTTACGAGATGGAAAAGGATGGGAAGCTGCCCTTTCTAGATGTAACGGTCATGGAAAAGGGCAGAGGTTTCCACACTGCAGTCTACACTAAGGAAACAAACATAGGAATGTGCCTAAATGCCAACAGCGACTGCCCAGACAGGTACAAGAGGAGTGTTGTTAACGCATATGTCGACCGTGCTCTCAGCCACAGCTCAGAATGGAAGCAAGTCGACGAAGAACTCTGTAGGGTAAGACAGGTCCTAGTCAATAACGGCTTCTCCAATGGTTTCGTCGAAGACATCATAAGAAGGAAAGTGAAAAGCCATGCAACCTCTGAAGAGACAACTAACACAACACCTATACCCCCTATTAGACTATTTTACAGGAACTTCTTTTCCACAGCTCATAAAACGGAGGAAAGGGTCCTGAAAGATATTGTTAATAGAAACGTTATCCCTACAGACAAAAATCAGAGGATACAACTGACGATTTACTATAAAACCAGAAAAACGGCCAGCCTACTCATGAGAAACTCTCCAGACACAAAACAGAACGCTTTAAAAGAGACTAACGTCGTCTATGCCTTCAAATGCCCTCTTGGGGACTGTAAGCTCCAAAAAACCCAGTATATAGGCAAGACAACAACATCTCTTTCTAGGCGTTTAACGATGCATAAGCAACAGGGCTCCATTAAGGAACATATAATGTCTTCCCACAACCAAACCATCGCCAGAGAAATCCTAGTAAACAACACAGAAATCATCGATAGATACAGCGATAGCAGGCGGCTTGACGTTTGCGAGGCACTACACATCAAGAAGTCAACACCAGCAATCAACAGCCAATTATTGCACAACTATATTCTACCCACCTCAAGACTCTGCTCCAATATAGAAGCATCAAGAAATATGGACCAATAGGCTTTCTACAAACACTTCTATTCAATATCCATTGTTTCGTGTTCTGTCTTGTGTTGATGAAATTAATACCCTATTAATACTCTTGTTCTGTCTTGTGTTGATGAAATTAATACCCTATTAATGCCACATCTTGTTTTGTCTTGTGTTAATGCCACATCACCCCTTCCACCTCACTCAAATGTAGATATAAAATCGGAGATGCGTAAGTTCTATTCAGTTGTGTATTTGTGAACTAAAGTCTTTGAAAATGTACTAAGTTTTACGAAACGCGCTCGTGTCGCGTCAGACTAGAAATAAAAATGAATTTTGGAGAATTGATTTTTGATTTACCTCCAACAGTGAAAACAAATGTACGAAAGATTGAGAAAATCGTGTTAGAATTATTAATCATACTTTTTCGGTCATATTTAATAATATATGTCTACAGGAAAGACTGCTACCAAAATATACTAATATTAAAACGCACGACCCAGCAGCAAGGAATCAAGCCTTCACGATAAAATATCGCCAGGATCTGATTCGTGATCAGATATACAAGGCAGAGAATGAAATCAAAGACAACAAAACGCAACTACTTCATGCTACAAACGAGTGGAGAAATAGCAACATCGACGAAAGTATCCGTACCCGCATTGAACAACACCTCGACATCCTCACAGACCAACATCACCTCAGCACTGAAACAAGGATTATCAAGAAACTAACAACAATATATATATATATATATATATATATGTCGTACCTAGTAGCCAGAACTCACTTCTCAGCCTACTATGCAAAGCCCGATTTGCCTAATAAGCCAAGTTTTCATGAATTAGTGTTTTTTCGTCAACCTAACCTACCTAACCTAACCTAACCTAGCTTTTTTTGGCTACCTAACCTAACCTTACCTACATATATAGGTTAGGTTAGGTTAGGTAGGGTTGGTTAGGTTCGGTCATATATGTACGTTAATTTTAACTCCAATAAAAAAAAATTGACCTCATACATAGTGAAAAGGGTAGCTTTATCATTTCATAAGAAAAAAATTATAGTAAATATAATAATTCAGGAAAACTTGGCTTATTAGGCAAATCGGGCCTTGAATAGTAGGCTGAGAAGTGAGTTCTGGCTACTAGGTACGACATATATATATATATATATATATATATATATATATATATATATATATATATATATATATATATATATATATGTCGTACCTAATAGCCAGAACGCACTTCTCAGCCTACTATTCAAGGCCCGATTTGCCTAATAAGCCAAGTTTTCATGAATTAATGTTTTTTCGTCTACCTAACCTACCTAACCTAACCTAACCTAGCTTTTTTTGGCTACCTAACCTAACCTTACCTATATATATATAGGTTAGGTTAGGTTAGGTAGGGTTGGTTAGGTTCGGTCATATATCTACGTTAATTTTAACTCCAATAAAAAAAAATTGACCTCATACATAGAGAAAAGGGTTGCTTTATCATTTCATAAGAAAAAAATTATAGTAAATATATTAATTCAGGAAAACTTGGCTTATTAGGCAAATTGGGCCTTGAATAGTAGGCTGAGAAGTGAGTTCTGGCTACTAGGTACGACATATATATATATATATATATATATATATATATATATATATATATATATATATATATATATATATATATATATCTATATCTATATATATATATATATATATATATATATATATATATATATATATATATATATATATATATATATATATATATGTGTCGTACCTAGTAGCCAGAACGCACTTCTCAGCCTACTATGCAAGGCCCGATTTGCCTAATAAGCCAAGTTTTCCTGAAATAATATATGTTCTCTAATTTTTTTTCTTATGAAATGATAAAGCTACCCATTTCATTATGTATGAGGTCAATTTTTTTTTATTGGAGTTAAAATTAACGTAGATATATGACCGAACCTAACCAACCCAACCTAACCTAACCTAACCTATCTTTATAGGTTAGGTTAGGTTAGGTAGCCGAAAAAGTTAGGTTAGGTTACGTTAGGTAGGTTAGGTAGTCGAAAAACAATTAATTCATGAAAACTTGGCTTATTAGGCAAATCGGGCCTTGCATAGTAGGCTGAGAAGTGCGTTCTGGCTAATAGGTACGACATATATATATATATATATATATATATATATATATATATATATATATATATATATATATATATATATATATATATATATATATATATATATATATATATATATATATATATATATATATATATATATATATATATATATATAGCGAGTTTTTTCATGAGTAGTTTGGCCCCTTTTTTGGTTTTATAGTAAATCGTCAATTGTATTTTCTGATTTTTGTCTGTTGGGATAACGTTCCTATCAACAATATCACTCAGGACCCTTTTCTCCGTTTTATGAGCTGTCGAAAAGAAGTTCCGGTAAAATAGTCTAATTGGGGGTACATGTGTTAGTTGACTCTTCAGAGGTTGCATGACATTTTGCTCTCTTTTTATGATGTCTTTAACAAAACCATTAGAGAAGCTGTTGTTGACTAGGACCTGCCTTACCCTACAGAGTTCTTCATCGACTTGCTTCCGTCCTGAGCTGTGGCTGAGAGCACGTTCGACGTAAGCGATGATAACACTCCTCTTGTACCTGTTTCTATTGTGGTGCACATGGCATCTGATAAAACCTTCTTGGAAGCATTTTAAATCAGGATTGGTATTACAGTTCAGCGTTTTAAATATATAGAGTAAACTTGAGAGGATGTGCAGTGACTTAATATCTAACTTATTCAAAGATTTAAGTAAGGGGGCAGAGTGCTGTCTGGGGCTAGAGTTTGTTATTGCATTAATAGTAGATTTGTGCTGAGTAATTAGAGGACGTATATAATTTTGGGTAGTAGAACCCCAAGCACAGATACCATAACTGAAACAAGGATAGATAAGAGAGTAATAAAGCATTAACAGAGCAAGGCGAGGTACATAGTATTTGAGTTTAGAAAGAATGTCAACTGTTTTAGAAACTTATTTTGTGCAATATTTTCAATGTGGCCCTGGAAATTCAGCTTGTTATCAATGAGAACACCAAGGAATTTACCACCAACTTCTTTACTAATTTCGATGTTGTTAATTCTTAGATTAATTTGATCTTAGGATTTATTACCCAATAAAATATATATGGTTTAGTCAATGTTAAGGGTGAGTTTGTTAGCAGTTAGCCAAAGATAGACTTTATTTGGTTCAGTATTCACTGTATCATTCAAAATAAAACTGGAGAGAGAATGAAGGCTGTGTCATCAGCAAATAAAATTGACTTGTGATGTTGAGAGGCATTTGGAAGGTCATTTAGGTAGATGTGGAAGAGGAGACGGCCAGTTATTCTGCCCTGTGGAACACCAATGTTGACGGGTAGCGTGGGAGAATTGGAATTATTCAAATAAACATTCTGGAGCTTGTCACTAAGGTAAGAGTGGAGGGAGTGACTTCTGACTCCATAATGATCTCATTTAAGAGGATGGTTATTGTGGTTAACAGTGTCAAAAGCCTTTAAGGTCAACAAATAACCCAAAAGGAAACTCATCTTCATCAAGAGCTGCATGTATTAAGTTGATCATACTAATCAGCGCATCATTGGTACTTTTTTGTTTTAGCTCTGAAGCCATATTGACAAGAACTAAGTACGACTAAGAACAATCGACTTGAGAATGGTCCAGGACGGACCGAAACGTCGTCGTCTCTTCAATTTCTAGTGTGTGGTCTGGTCATCATACTTCTGCCACGTTATTGTGACTCATCGCCTGCAAGAACTAAGTATATTGTATTTAGCTAGTATAGCTGCTTATAGACTAGCTTTTCAAAATTTTAGACAAGGTTGGCAGAATTGATATAGGTTTGAAATTGTTGAGATCAGTGAGATCATCACATTTGTGGACTGGGGTTACTCTCACTTTTTTTGAATATCAGGAGAGGTTTGGAGTTCAAGTGATTAGTTATAGAACAATGCAATGGCCTGAGCTAGAAATCCAGAGGCATTTTTGTAAATTAGAGTTGGTATCTCAGCAAGGGCACTTGATTTTGTTTTAAGAGAAAGGATTTTCTTATTAACATCAGAAAAATTAGTGGGAGTTAGGTACAGAAACTCTGAATAGTTTCCTGTAATGTAGTCCTTAACATTAGTTAGGGAAGATGGGATATCATTTGCAAGGGATGTGCCAATGGATAAGAAGGGATACCTTGAAATGGAGAAAAATAAAAATATTTGTAGTTGTGCTGGAGAAAATGAAGTAAGAAGAGTTCTAAGTGAGGCATAGGTGTCAGACAACCATCGAATTAATTAGAAGCAAGGGAGAGATTCAGATCATATGTTGCCTTCTTTCAAGATGGCAAGTTGCAAATTAATGGCTGCCTGGAGTAATTGGAGTCAATGGCTTACTGGATAAATAACTGGGTGTCCCGGCGCCCGGGTGTCTTGGCACCGGGTAGTCAAAGTGGCCGGGAGTCCCAATGCCCGGGTGTCCCAGCACCTGGGAGTCCCGGCGCCCAGGTGTCCCGGCGCCCGGGAGTCCCAGTGCCCGGGAGTCATGGCGTCCAAGAGTCACGGCGTCTGGGAGTCCTGGTGCCCGGGAGTCATGGGTACGGGCAAGAAGTAGCTCCTCATCCCCGTCACCAGGCGGGAGTGCACGCCCCACCTGGTCGTTCAAGGATGCAGCACCTCGTTGTCAGGGGTGCTATTCAGGCCTCCACGTTCCTGCCAGGTGGATCCTTCTCCGTCTGCAGGCTGCGGGAGGACTCCTCCGTCAGCAGACTGCGGGAGGACTCCTCCGTCAGCAGGCTGCAGGAAGGGGTCCTCCGTCTGCAGGCTGCGAGAAGGGATTCTCCACGGTCTGCAGGCTGCGGGAAGGCCGCTTGTATAAAGAGTTATGGGTGATTTCGTACAGGATGTGGTACGAAAAGTGAATAAACGCCCTGGAAGGGGCAAACTTATTTTTATGGCATGAGTGGCCCCAGATGACTGTTGCAAAGAAGTCGTGATTATCCTACAACAATTGATGCCTGGTGGTGAGCTTCTTGATGTGGTACACTGTCCCGAGGACAGGGAGCATGCAGAACAGCCTCTTTCACCCAGTCCTGCAGGTGGATTCCTCCCCCAGGATGTAGGACTTGGCGGCGCCCGTCCACGAACTCTGTAAAGAGTCCACGTCGTGGCGGAGGTTGCAACACATCCAGTGCAAGACAATCCAGTACACCATCCACATCACCACTATCACTGTATCGTTTAGAGGAGTTTCGCTCATTATTCGTAAAGCAAAATAGATTAGTTTTATGTTATCCAAAAGGATGAGAAGCAACCATTGAATTTGGTGGCAGTGTCAGAGGCAGAAAACACACCATCCTCATTGAATCGGAGTATGGGCTTCTTATTCAAGATCTTTTTTGATCAAAATATTTGGGAGATAGTGCTCCATGTTTTCTTAATATTGCCCTAAATGTGATTAAATATATTTCTTTAGTGTATTATTTTAGCTCTCCTAATTATTTTGGACAGGATTGATGAGTATCTCCTTGAAACTTGTTTGAAGATTACCCCTAACCTATACTTCTTATGGTATTTTTTGTATTAATAGATTTAAGAATACCCTTAGTAAGCCATGGGTTGATGTTCACCATGTTGCCTATTTCAGACTCCCAGTTGATATCAGCAGCAATAAAGTTGCTTATAGAAGTTTCACTGTGCAGCCTAAAGCTTATCTTCATTGAATCTAGAGGTGGTTTGTTAATTAATGTTGGTTAGAGGAAATGTGGGGTAATGGTCTGTGGTCTTATCAGTGATTATTCCTGAGGTAAGTGGAGCGATTATGTTAGTCCAGATGTGGTCAAGAGTAAATGCAATCGCTTCAGTAATTCTAGTTGTTTAGTGATTAAACGTATAAGCAAGCAGGAATTCATACAGTTGAGGAAATTAGCAACTTTAGGGTTATCAGCCTTGGAGATGCCAATATTAAAATCCCCTAACACCATACACCATTCCTTCCCATCCCAAATCCTTATCCTGACCCAAGTTCAAGTTCAAGTATGTTTATTGAGATAAGCAAGAAATACATCTCAAAGGGATAGAGTAGCTTAGGCTATTTCTACCCCCCTCTACTTCAAGTCCCTCAAGGGGCGCACAAATTCAGTGAGTACAAATAGACAAATAACATTACAAGAATCCCATTTAACATTGCAGGTTAATATAGTAAGTACAGCATATAATTGTTACACTCTCGGGGCAAAATTCTTGTAGCTCCTAAGTATACTGTCTATCATACCATTATCACACATCCAAACAATTTGATGTGGTACACTATTTATTTCCTTATTTCTATAGTTTTCAATAAGTTGACACTCTAATACATAATGTTCTAAGGTGTGGGCGTGCGGCATACTACATAATTTACACTCCTTATCTTTTTCACTGACATCAACACCGTATTGCCAGATATATTTGTATCCTAATCTTAATCTCATGTAAATTGAATCCTTCCAAGTAGACTTTCCTTTACCATAAGCCCTGACCCCATCCAGTGCTATATAGTCGTAATGGCTTGGCGCTTTCCCCTGATAGTTCCTTCCTTCCCTGATATTATTAGTTGGTTTTTGTTAAATTTGTTCGTTAGTATTTGATTTCTAACGATAGAGTTGAATTCAGCAATATCAGTGTTAGGAGTTCTATAAACTACTCCCACAGTCAAGTCAGCCTCGACTCCCTTGACTCTGAAACGGGCAAAGATATACTCGCCACAGGTGTCTCTTAGTTTTAATTACTTTTAAGTCAGTTTTTGTGGTAGTAAAGCGCAGTCCCACCACCTCTCTGGATTGGCAGACAGTTGTGAATTGCCGAGTAGTGTGTATGTTAAAGACTTGTGTTGTATCCATTTTCAACAACATTTGAGTAAGTATAGTAAATGTGAATTTGTTGTCAACTGTTTGAATTAGAGCACTAACATCATCAAAGTATTTGCTTAGAGATTTTACATTCAAGTTAATTTTAGATACATTGTGATTATGTGTTGATACATTGTTTACATCGTTTACTGTGTAATACCTGCAATTTTGATTATTAAAATGATGGTTATCTTGAGGTTATCTTGAGATGATTTCGGGGCTTTTTAGTGTCCCCGCGGCCCGGTCCTCGACCAGGCCTCCACCCCCAGGAAGCAGCCCGTGACAGCTGACTAACAACCAGGTACCTATTTTACTGCTAAATGGTTGTCATGGTTGGTTGTCATAGATGCTTGTTAAGAGCTTTAGTTTTGAGTCTATACTAGGTTGCATAAGAAGACTGTTTGATGGTAAAATGGCTAAGGTACAATTACTGATACAAGGAAAAGAGAGAGAAAAAATAATTATATCAGTAGAGTAATGAAAACTGGAGCAATTACAGAAAATCTTGATATTAAAATAATTATAATATGAAATGCAAATAAAATAGGAACATGTAAAAATGAAATAAGAATCAATGTAATTAGATAAGTAGAATACAGATGACAAGTAAAACAAAGATTCAATAAAAATTGACTAAGTTTAGAACAAAATAAACATAGAACAATTACTAAAATTACACAAGAATAAATAAGGTAGATTTCTTTGATTGTTCAGTGTACTCAGGTACACTGAAAACAATAGTGTACAATACAGGCACAGACATGGCCAGAGTACAATGGAGCAAGAGAGTATGGGGAGGCTAGGTAACAATGAAAAGTAGGTTACCAAGTCTCAAGTGGGTAACAAGGGAGTTAATTAGGATGAGTCACTGATAGGGTTAGTCAGGTCTGATAAACCACATTGGGAGAGGAATATATCGAGGTTATCCTCATTTGATATCACAAAGGTTTTCCCTGTAGGAGTTTTTCCTCACCTTTATTATGTTATCTTTAACATAGCACTGATAGATCACTCCTTTGGTTTTGTTTGTGGATTTGCCCCAGAGGGTAGAGGAGTTCCTGCCTTTACTCGTTGATGTAAACCCATTTGTTTACTGGACATTGCTGACTGGTTAAGATTGGTTGAAGGAATGGGTGGGTAGTTTGAGGCAAATTTTTCTTTGATTTTACCTGCTGGATTCTTTTTGCTTACTCTGTAAGCAGCAACAATGTTTTATTGATCTCATAACGTATTTGGTCTTTTATGATATAATTTACAATGTCTATACACTTCTCACCTACGGTCTCCACAGAGACGGCTGAAGATGAGACAATAACAGAGTGTAGTCACCTTTGTCAGTCTTTTTCGCCCTGGAAGATACATTGTTGGGCGGTTATAGTACTGATGAATACAGTCATTTTGTCTAGCGATACCTCTTGTTTGTGTATGGAATCGATGGTGTTGTAACTCTGGGTGGGGGGGAGGATCGACTCTTATCGACTCTACCTTCGCCCTTACCCCTGCCCGTATTCTATTTACTTCAACTTAATACCAAGGGACCCCAGAGTTACTCTATCCGAATCCCGCGCCACGTGGTCTTAGCCGCTCGATCGGCTAAGATTCTACAGCCCCTGTGACGTGGTACCTGACTTCTAGCAAACTCAAGGATCTCCTTCTGCTGCTACCACCACACCATGAACCAGTAGCGTCAATTAATCGGGGTCTGGACCAATTAATCGATCATTAAAACCTTTGGGCTTTATCCCCAAATAACTCGGAAAAGGAGGGATGAATCTACGTTAAGTGTGGTCTCGGTCAACAACGGGAGAGGACATCCACCCTCACCTCTCCAAATAGATCAGTATAACATCAGCTGGTCGCATTGACAAGGTATAGTTGCTACGTTTTTGTATAGGTAAATAGTTCATTTCAAGCCTCGATAGGGAGTGTTAAGGTATAGGGAGTGATATTTCATTTAGCTGTTGTTTAGATTTTGCATTAATAAATAATTAGCTTGTTCTCTGCATTTTATTATTTCCATTAATGTGTTGAATGTCCTTGTCACGTGGTCTCCATGAGTCTGAGTTTTAGTTTGGCTGCAAGTCAAGCAAAGTTTAGGAGTTCATATATCCCTTTGTTTGCTATAATTCCCACACTTAACGTAGATTCATCCTTTCTTTTCCGAGCAATTTGGGGATCAAGCCTCAAGGTTTTAATGATCGATTAATTGGTCCAGACGCCGATGAATTGACGCTTCTGGGTAATGGTCTGGTGGTGGTGGTAGAAGGAGATCCTTGAGTTTGTTAGAAGTCAGGTACCACGTCACAGGGGCTGTAGAATCTTAGTCGATCGAGCGGCTAAGACCACTTGGCGCGGGATTTGGATAGAGTAACTCTGGGGTTCCTTGGTATTAAGTGAAGTAAATAGAATACGGGCAGAGGCAAGGGCGAAGGTAGAGTTGATTAGAGCCGATACCCCAGCCCCCGTGTTACAGTGTTCAGACGCATATTTTCCTCATGGAGTCGGTTTATTTCATGCTGACATAGTTGTTGGTTCGCTTGACAGGCTTTATCATCCTCGTAGAGAAGGGTTATTTGCTGTTGCTCTTGTTCCAGGTTCGCGCGGTAAGCTTGTTCATCACGTTGAAAGCCCCAAATGATCGTAATTTGAGCCTCATAGACGAAACACAGCTTTTGAACCACTGATTCTCACTCCAGCTAGAGAATTCCGGTGACGGACCAGCAGCACGCTTGAGGTGCGAGAAGTGGGATGTTACCGAGAAATTAGCAGTTGTTTGTGTGGACACATTAGCGTGGCTCAGTGATGGAGTAGAGGGGAGAGCAGCGCTGCCACTCACCCCAGAGGGTCACACTAAAAGACCGAGAGTGTGTGGGTGTGCAGGGAAGGTGGAGACATAGAGAGTGAGTGGGTGTGCAGGGAAGGTGGAGACAGAGAGTGTGTGGGTGTGCAGGGAAGGTGGAGACAGAGTGTGTGGGTGTGCAGGGAGGGTGGAGACAGAGAGTGTGTGGATGCTAGGTGGAAGGAGTGGGGAGGGTGTGTAGGGGATGTTGGTGGCGTTAAGGTATTTACAACCTGTTGTGGTGTTTCAAGCATCCTGGAGAGCTGATCATGCCAGAAAAACCCACGAGTTCTTCAAGAATCGTCAACATAATGACCAGTTTTACCGAAAGTAGTGTGAATGTATGTTAGATGTTAGTAGTCCATGGACTACTATGCTATTAGCATACCAGCTCTCGAGTAAAAACTTTTAAATATAGTTTAAAGAAGGATAACTAACTAATCCGGGTTTTATATCATACAAAGTAGGTCCGTAGGAACTGAATATTGCTCTATTTGAGATTTAGACATTGAATTTAGTTTCACTGAACTCCAGGCACTATTACTCAAATTTTTAAAGGTCACTGGACACTATTAATCTTTTCTCATTAGAACTCAAGACAAAATGAATCTTCTGTCATGACAGCAGATTCACATTTTGTTTAATAAGAACACATTTCCTTTAACCTTTTTCACCAAAACTCTTCAACACTTGTTAAAAACATTAATACTTTGATGCTTGTATCAGTAACCCCCATTAAACAATGAATACTGTCACTGTAAATCCCCTAATTTTATGAGACGAGATTTAATAAAAGCTTATGAAATTTTTATGCAAACTGAATTGCTAATTGGTTGATCCTGAAACTTCCCAAAAGTTTGTCAAGATTGTACAGCTGCGTTTGCTTCCAGATTTGGCATTCAAATTACAGGATAGTTAAAATATAATGAAAAAAAAATATAACAAGGCTAGTAGGTAGGGCACAAGGAGCTAGTCTCCACGTCTTCGAAAGCACTGTTAGGCAAGCACCCACACATTCGGGATAAATAAAATACATGTTGTTCTGTAGAGTTTACTTGTTCAGAACAGTTTTTGTGTATAAATGCTCAGTGCAGCACTCAAAAGGCCAATACTGGACCGAACTTGTGTGTATAACAGTCGTATGCATGTAATAAAATATAATTAAATTAATATATTTAACTTGATAAGTAAGTAGTTTTAATGAAGACGAGGAGTCACAGTAACGTGGCTGAAATATGTTGACCAGACCACACACTAGAAAGTGAGACGACGAAGTTTTGGTCCGTCCTGGATCATTCTCAAGTCGATTGCGAACGATCGACTTGAGAATGGTCCAGGACGGACCAAAACGTCGTCGTCACATAACTTTCTAGTGTGTGGTTTGGTCAACATAGTTTTAATGAATATAATATATAAAATAGTGAATGATATGTAGGAAATACTTCATCAAAGTGATGATATAATCATTAAATATAACTATCATATATGTAATTTTACAGATGGCTACGAAAATGCATTAGGGACGACATTTTTTTTTAAATAGTGAGCATTTAAAATTATCTAATATGAATAAACAAATTTGTGTTTGCCATAATATAGAACTAAAGATCTGATTTTATTCAACATTCTTTTAATGTTAATGTGTAATTCACGTGTTTTAATGTACACTTTTAACATGAACACTAGGCAATTTTAAAATGAGTTGACGTGTACTTTTACCATGTGTTTATGTTGTTTTAATGTTTGTCTATGTCGATTTTTAACATGACTAACGTGCACGTTTAACATGTGTTAATATTTACTGTTATAAAGTGTTAATGTGTACTTTTAACATGTGTTAATGTGAACTTTAGCATGTATTAGAGTATACTTTTAACATGTATTAACGTGTATTACTTTAACATGTATTAACGTGTATTACTTTACCATGTACTATTGTGTACTTTTAACATGGGTTAAAGTGTACTTTTAACATTATTAAATATTTACTTCTAACATGTGTTAATGTATTCTTTTACCATGTGTTAATTTCTTCTTTTAACTTGTGTTAATGAATACTTTTAACATGTGGTAAAGTATACGTTTAACAAGTATTAATATAGCCTTTTTACATGTGTTATTATATACTTTTAACATGTGTTAATGCATACTTTTAACATACTTTACCTTGTATTGCGGAAGCAAACTATTTTACCTGCTGAGTCAATATTATTTATCAATAATAATTATTGAGTTTTTGCTTCCTGAATTTTATTCTGAAATTCTCTGATCTTATTGAATTTCCGGTTGTAATCACCGAGGGTCTTGTATTTTTTGCTGTAACCTTCTAAATTGTCCCACTTCCTGTTGTAGTACTGTTAATTGTTAGCTATACTACCGTTCATTTTTGGTTGTACAACTTGAGATTGTTGATCTTGCTAAACTACCCGCTTGTTGAATTGGCTGTACCTCCTGAGGGTGGACCAGTTGTACCACCAGAGGTTGTTGGGCCCATTGTACTGCCTAAGATGTACCACCAGATGTTGTTGGACCCGTTGTACCACCAGAGGTTGTTGGACCCGTTGTACCACCAGAGGTTGTTGGACCCGTTGTACCACCAGAGGTTGTTGGACCCGTTGTACCACCAGAGGTTGTTGGACCCGTTGTACCACCAGAGGTTGTTGGACCTGTTGTACCACCAGAGGTTGTTGGACCTGTTGTACCACCAGAGGTTGTTGGACCCGTTGTACCACCAGAGGTTGTTGGACCCGTTGTACCACCAGAGGTTGTTGGACCCGTCGTACCACCAGAGGTTGTTGGACCCGTTGTACCACCAGAGGTAGTTGGACCCGTTGTACCACCAGAGGTTGTTGGACCCGTTGTACCACCAGAGGTTGTTGGACCTGTTGTACCACCAGAGGTTGTTGGACCCGTTGTACCACCAGAGGTTGTTGGACCTGTTGTACCACCAGAGGTTGTTGGACCTGTTGTACCACCAGAGGTTGTTGGACCCGTTGTACCACCAGAGGTTGTTGGACCCGTTGTACCACCAGAGGTTGTTGGACCCGTTGTACCACCAGAGGTTGTTGGACCCGTTGTACCACCAGAGGTTGTTGGACCCGTTGTACCACCAGAGGTTGTTGGACCCGTTGTACCACCAGAGGTTGTTGGAACTGTTGCACCACCAGAGGTCGTTGGAACTGTTGCACCACCAGAGGTTGTTGGACCCGATGTACCACCAGAGGTTGTTGGGACTGGTGAAGTACCTATGGTAGTTTGACCAGGTGTAGTACCAGGTACTGTTGTACCCTGTGGAGAACCTGGGCTTGAAGAACCCGGTGCAGTTCCTGTGGTTGATTGAATGGGGAATGTTGGTACTGAAGTGATACTCGGGACTGTTGGAGGCGGTGTAGTTGCAGGGAATGTTGGAGGCGGTGTGGTTACAGGAGACGGTGTGCTAACTGGGATTGTTGGAGGCGGTGTGCTAACTGGGATTGTTGGAGGCGGTGTGCTAACTGGGATTGTTGCGAATGGTGTTTCCGTGGGAACGATTGTCTGGGTTGGTGGGACTGGAGGTATAGTTACCGTGGTTCCTCCCTGTTGGCTGATGCTCACCTGAACTAAGATGATATTGTTCACTATAGTGGCTCTCATAGATCTTGCATCCACGACGATACTACTAATATAGGTAACAGATGTTATCACCGTCTTCCGGAAGTTCTCATCGGGTGTATATGCTCCAGAAGTAATATTTTCTGTTATTGTAGTCGCTTTGGTCACCGCCGTTCTCAGTGGCCCGTTCTGTGTAGCTACTTTGGTATAGCTTCTTTGGCTTATCGCTAACTGTGTATCTGAAATGGTCATTTGAATTAAGGCGAATTCATCTGCAAGGACGCTGCGTTTTCGTCTTCTTCCACCTCCTCCTAACGATGCGTTAATTGCGGCCACAAGTCTAGCCAGCTGACTCTGAAGGTTTTGAAGACTTGTAATTGCGTTATCGGTTTCATTTAAGGCGCTTTGCAGTTGGCTAAGCTGTGAAGTGAGATTCGCCAATGTTGCATTGCCGGCAATAGAAGTTGTTGTATTGGCCGTAGTAGTTACATTGGCTGTAGTAGTTATATTGGCCGCAGTAGTTATATTGGCTGTAGTAGTTATGTTGGCTGTAGTAGTTATGCTGGCCGGAGTAATGTTAGCTGTAGTAGGGACAAACGGTAGGTTTGTGAAGATGACGGTGGGCGGAGCGGTGGGTACAGCCACGGTTGTTCCCCCTTGCTGGCTGATGTTCTGCTGTACAGAGTTGATTTGACTGACAATATCGCCTCTACTTTTATACGCACTGGTTATTACATCATTGACAATGGTAACAGATGATTGAGCGGTTAATTGAAAGTCTGAATCGATTGTTAAAGAGTTATTTACAATCAACTGTATTATTAGGATCAATATATTCTGCGCTGCATTTAACTGATCATCAAGAATTGATAAAGTGGCAGTGTTTCTTGCTGTTATCGCATCTCTAGTTTTGTTGACGAGAGTTTGAATTCCCTGGATAACTTGAGAGGGGCTGCGTTTCCTCCTGCGTCCATGCATTGATGCGTTAATTGCGTCTACAAGATTTCTAAGTAAGGCTTGAATTTGGGCAAGAGCCGTAATTGCATTATCTGTGGCATTTAAGGCGGATTGCAATGAACTGAGCTGTGAATAGAGGGCAGTCAGTGTTGAATTGGTGGTTGTAGTGTTTACATTGGTAGTTGTGTTGAGTTGTACGGTTGTGGTACTCTGAGTAGTAGTAGTTGTGTTTGGTGCTGAGGTTGTTAACTGGCAACTGACCAAGGACTCCGGGGTGATTATCAGGGGCAAGATGGTAGGTACAATCACAGTGGTTCCTCCGAGTGGGCTGATCTGTGCCTGAATGGTGTTGATCTTGTCGACCGTAATGCTTCTCAGTGTATTAGCAGCGGATATAGCCTTGTTGACGCTGGCTAGAGCAGACTGTGCGACTGCCAGCAGGCCTGAATCAACTGACAAAGACTGACTAACTGCGCATGAAAATATTTGTCCAAATGTGGCCTGCGCCAGAATTAGCTTTGGAAGGAGACCAATGGCAGTGGCAAGGTCTCCTCGTGTCAGCGCGTCTGTTGTGTTGTCGATGTCATATTGGGTCGCCAGAATGTCTTGTGAGGGGCTGCGTCTCCTCCTCCCTCCTCCTCCTCCAAGTAGTGCGGTAATTGTGGTAATAATATTACTAATTTGAAGTTGAAGGGCTTGCAATGTTGTTAATATATTAGTTGTACCGTTTAAAGTGGCGAGTAACTGGTTGAGTTGCGAAGTGAGATTAGCCAGTAATGCTGTAGTGTTCACTGTAGTTGTGGTGACTACAGTAGTTGTTGTATTTACTATAGTAGTGTTGGCTGCAGTAGTCGTCGTGTTGATTGCTGTTGTCGTCGTGTTGGCTGCTGTAGTCGTGTTGGCTGCAGTAGTTGTCGTGTTGGCTGTTGTAGTTGTCGTGTTGGCTGCAGTAGTTGTCGTGTTGGCTGAAGTAGTTGTCGTGTTGGCTGCAGTAGTTGTCGTGTTGGCTGCAGTAGTTGTCGTATTGGCTGCATTCGTTGTCGTGTTGGCTGCAGTTGTTGCGTTGACTGCCGTGGTTGTCACATTGGTTGTCAAAGTTGTCACGTTGGCTGAAGTTGTTGTAGCGTTTGTTGCAGTAGTTGTGTTTGCTGTAGTAGTTGTTGTGTTTGATCCTGAGGATGTTGTATTTGACACTTGGGTCGTTGTCGAAGCTGTATCAGTCGAAGATGAAAAACGAAATTTAATTAGTAAAAGGAAAATAGAACCGTATATTTAAGTATTGTAAATATGGATTATTAGATAATAGTTTTTCATTAAATAATGATTATATGGTGATGTAGATATTCCTTGAATGAATGTATTTATATCTAAGAGAGAGCGTCTTTTGATTTGTTTGTTCAAGGTTGGGGCCAGACACTTGGAGGTAGTTAGACTCAAAACTTTGCAGGGGGATTTGTAAGTTTATGGCAATTGTCTTAAGGTGGTTAGGGTCGACTCCAATGTGTCTCATTAAGTAGGACTGGCTCATATCGACCTTCAAGACCATCGACCATCGTCTCGTAAGAAGTCTTAAATGTGGGTTTGGTTATCCTTAGTGTTAATATTAGATATTTCACCTGTTATCGACGTTGAATCAATGTCGATAACGTTGATTCAATGTCCATAACACTGATTCAACTTTGGACATGAGGCAAAAAGACCGGAAAGAGGAAGAGAGAACGTATGAGAGGGATGGAGATGGAACGTGAGACAAAGGCAATGGGAGGGAGGTAGAAGGAACAGATTAACTAATCTGTTCTCGCTCTCTCCCTGAGAGTCTGGCTTTTAACCTAACAAGGTTAGAGGCCCACTCTTGGGGCTAGTCTCATGCAACTTTGCATGGTGATTGGTGATTTTTAGCTTCACAGAGTGGTCGGAGTCATCCAGTTTGCCTCCGTTGAAGAGGCATCGGCCACCACACCCTTTTCCGGAAGTCAATATGAAATGTGCAGCCAAAGGTCCGTAGAATTCAGCATACCATTTAAAAAATTGCGTATTCAAACAATGACATGCAAAACGGATGTTTAGACGACAGATTTATATTCTCGGTACGACCTTTTGATTAATGTGATGTAGATAATGCGTAGTGAAAATAACAGCAATGACAGGGGGATATGTGTTGATGGAGATGCAAAGCGTTTAAAGATTGGTATGGCACGAAGAAGTTAGCAGTGATGAAGACAGTTGTAAAAATGGTTACAGTGATGTGGAGAGATATGGAAGGTGCGTGACGAGGATGATGCAGAGGGGATGTTAGAAGAAATGGGAGGAGTGTGTGCGGTGAAGGAGGGGAAGATCGTGTGGTTAGGTGTGGGGAAGACCTGGGAGAATGCAGGCGACGAGTCACAATAACGTGGCTAAAGTATGATGACCAGACCACACACTAGAAAGTGAAGGGACGACGACGTTTCGGTCCGTCCTGGACCATTCTCAAGTCGATTGTGATGAGGAAGTAGATGCAGGCAATACATAGACTAGAGAAAGGTGAGGAGCAAAGTGTAGTAGAGGGGATAGTAGTAGGAATAAGAACTGCAGAGGGCCTATTGACCCATACGAGGCAGCTCCTATTATAACCACTGAATGAGAAGGAGATAGCAATAAGAATAAGAAGAGAATAGTAAAGGAACGTAAAGAAAACATTGAACAGAAAAGGGAGAAGAGAGAAATAAAAGGAAAGAGAAAGAAAGATAAAGGAAGGGTAAGCTTATGTTATATCACGTTTGTTAGAAAGATTAGAGCATTTAAGTATATACTGTGAAAGGGAAGAATCCACAGCAACAAAGCCAGGACTCAAGTTCATGTTGGGTTCATTGTGTATTAAAGCCAATTCAACAAGACGGCGTCTGTGTAGAGTAGAGGCAGGAAAAATTATTTTGGAGGAAGACCAATCAATAGGATGATTGGAATCCCTCATATGACAGAAGAGACCATTGTTAGTGTCTGCAGACTTAACACTTCTCCTGGGTTCTTTAAGTCTGTCATTCAGTGTACGGCCAGTTTCGCCAAAGTATTGGAGAGGACAAGACGAACAGGAAACAGAGTAGACACCAGCAGCATTAGAAGCAGGAGGAGCAGTGTGAACTAGACTGCTACGAAGTGTGTTAGTTTGACAAATTAACTTAGACAGCGAGGCACTACACTTCAAAAAGTCAACACCAGCAATCAACAGCCAATTAATGCTCAACTATTTTCTACCCATTTCAAGGCACCGTATGGGCCAGTAGGCCCTCTGCAGTTACTTCTATTCTCATGTACCCACCTCACCCAATACTCACCTCACCCAAAACAAATAAAAAACAAGAGTTATGTTAAATGTTTCATACACAGTGTATCAAGTGTATCATAAGTGTAGTGTTAAGTGTAAAGAAGTCTTTGAGAATGTAAGAAGTCCTTACGAAACGCCTCTAGGTGTCAGAACATTATTAAAAATGAATTTTGGAGAATTGATATTTCCATTTCCACCGACAGTGAAGAAAAACATAAGAAATATTGAGAAAATTCGTGTTAGATAATATAGATATCTTATTAATATATTAATATTATATATATATATATATATATATATATATATATATATATATATATATATATATATATATATATATATATATATATATGTGTGTGTATATCACGAAAATAAACACGTGATTAAGAATGTGACAATGTCAGACCACGGAGGAAAATGAAACAGGAATTTCCTTAAGTACTTTCGTATATTAAATATTCCTTCTGAAGATGTATTTAATATACGAAAGTACTTAAGGAAATTCCTGTTTCATTTTCCTCCGTAGTCTGACATTGTCATATATGTATATATATAGAACTTTAGAACACTATCCCACCAGGAGACTCGAACCCTAGCCAGCACAGAAGCCTTCCAGCAACTGGCATAACAGGTACGCCTTAACCCGCTCCACCACCCGCTCAGACCCTTAAAAGAGATGGAAATTTCGGAGTATTTATATACACCAAAGATCACCACCTCCCAAGAGCACTAGAGCAAGTGAGGGGTCATTTAGTCGTTAATTTCATCAAGTCCCTGTTAATATGGGAAGACACAGTGTCTATGCTTAAGGCACAACTCTCCTAAACACGAGAGTGAAGTATAGAACTTTAGAACACTTTCCCACCAGGAGACTCGAACCCTAGCCAGCACAGAAGCCTTCCAGCAACTGGCATAACAGGTACGCCTTAACCCGCTCCACCACCCGCTCAGACCCTTAAAAGAGATGGTAATTTCGGAGTATTTATATACACCAAAGATCACCACCTCCCAAGAGCACTAGAGCAAGTGAGGGGTCATTTAGTCGTTAATTTCATCAAGTCCCTGTTAATATGGGAAGACACAGTGTCTATGCTTAAGGCACAACTCTCCTAAACACGAGAGTGAAGTATAGAACTTTAGAACACTTTCCCACCAGGAGACTCGAACCCTAGCCAGCACAGAAGCCTTCCAGCAACTGGCATAACAGGTACGCCTTAACCCGCTCCACCACCCGCTCAGACCCTTAAAAGAGATGGTAATTTCGGAGTATTTATATACACCAAAGATCACCACCTCCCAAGAGCACTAGAGCAAGTGAGGGGTCATTTAGTCGTTAATTTCATCAAGTCCCTGTTAATATGGGAAGACACAGTGTCTATGCTTAAGGCACAACTCTCCTAAACACGAGAGTGAAGTATAGAACTTTAGAACACTTTCCCACCAGGAGACTCGAACCCTAGCCAGCACAGAAGCCTTCCAGCAACTGGCATAACAGGTACGCCTTAACCCGCTCCACCACCCGCTCAGACCCTTAAAAGAGATGGTAATTTCGGAGTATTTATATACACCAAAGATCACCACCTCCCAAGAGCACTAGAGCAAGTGAGGGGTCATTTAGTCGTTAATTTCATCAAGTCCCTGTTAATATGGGAAGACACAGTGTCTATGCTTAAGGCACAACTCTCCTAAACACGAGAGTGAAGTATAGAACTTTAGAACACTTTCCCACCAGGAGACTCGAACCCTAGCCAGCACAGAAGCCTTCCAGCAACTGGCATAACAGGTACGCCTTAACCCGCTCCACCACCCGCTCAGACCCTTAAAAGAGATGGTAATTTCGGAGTATTTATATACACCAAAGATCACCACCTCCCAAGAGCACTAGAGCAAGTGAGGGGTCATTTAGTCGTTAATTTCATCAAGTCCCTGTTAATATGGGAAGACACAGTGTCTATGCTTAAGGCACAACTCTCCTAAACACGAGAGTGAAGTATAGAACTTTAGAACACTTTCCCACCAGGAGACTCGAACCCTAGCCAGCACAGAAGCCTTCCAGCAACTGGCATAACAGGTACGCCTTAACCCGCTCCACCACCCGCTCAGACCCTTAAAAGAGATGGTAATTTCGGAGTATTTATATACACCAAAGATCACCACCTCCCAAGAGCACTAGAGCAAGTGAGGGGTCATTTAGTCGTTAATTTCATCAAGTCCCTGTTAATATGGGAAGACACAGTGTCTATGCTTAAGGCACAACTCTCCTAAACACGGAAATTCCATCTCTTTTAAGGGTCTGAGCGGGTGGTGGAGCGGGTTAAGGCGTACCTGTTATGCCAGTTGCTGGAAGGCTTCTGTGCTGGCTAGGGTTCGAGTCTCCTGGTGGGAAAGTGTTCTAAAGTTCTATACTTCACTCTCGTGTTTAGGAGAGTTGTGCCTTAAGCATAGACACTGTGTCTTCCCATATTAACAGGGACTTGATGAAATTAACGACTAAATGACCCCTCACTTGCTCTAGTGCTCTTGGGAGGTGGTGATCTTTGGTGTATATAAATACTCCGAAATTACCATCTCTTTTAAGGGTCTGAGCGGGTGGTGGAGCGGGTTAAGGCGTACCTGTTATGCCAGTTGCTGGAAGGCTTCTGTGCTGGCTAGGGTTCGAGTCTCCTGGTGGGAAAGTGTTCTAAAGTTCTATACTTCACTCTCGTGTTTAGGAGAGTTGTGCCTTAAGCATAGACACTGTGTCTTCCCATATTAACAGGGACTTGATGAAATTAACGACTAAATGACCCCTCACTTGCTCTAGTGCTCTTGGGAGGTGGTGATCTTTGGTGTATATAAATACTCCGAAATTACCATCTCTTTTAAGGGTCTGAGCGGGTGGTGGAGCGGGTTAAGGCGTACCTGTTATGCCAGTTGCTGGAAGGCTTCTGTGCTAAGCGTTATATGACAAAGAGTACTGGGAAGACGGGACACCACGAGCGTAGCTCTCATCCTGTAACTACACTTAGGTAATTACACTTAGGTAATTACACACACACGCACACACACACACACACACACACATACACACACACACACATACACAGAAGGCCCAGTACTGGGTCGGTGGCTGAGCAGACAGCACGCTGGACACGTGATGTTGGGTTCGATTCCGGGCGCCGGCGAGAAACAATGGGCAGAGTTTCTTCACCCTAATGCCCATGTTACCTAGCAGTAAATAGGTACCTGGGAGTTAGTCAGCTGTCACGGGCTGCTTTCTGTGTGTGTGTGTGTATGTGTGTGTGGTGTGGGAAAAAAAAGAGAAAAAAAGTAGTTAGAAACAGTTGACTGACAGTTGAGAGGCGGGCCGAAAGAGCAGGACTCAACCCCCACAAGCACAACTAGGTGAATACACACACACACACACATGGGCACCCTCCACCCCACTCCCCCCCTCCCCAGGATCTCCCTTCTCCCCCACCCCCCTAATCCCCCATGCACTCCCCTCTCCCCCAGCCCCATGCCCACCATCCCCCCACCAATAAATCCTCCAGTATCCCCCACCCTCCTGAACCCTCCCATCTCACCCACCCTCCTAAGCCCTCCCTTCTTCCTCATTCTCCTCAGCACTCCTTTTCATCCCAAGCTCCCCCTTCCCAAGCCCTCCTTCCTTTTATGCTTCCCAAGCTCCCCCATTCCCCCAAGGCCTCCCTCCTCTCATAACCCCCCCCCCTCCAAGCCTTCCCTTCTCCCACACTCCCTAAAGCCTCCCCCCCCCCTCTCACCCACTCCCCCAATCCTCCCCTTCTCACCCCGCCAAGCCTCCCCCACCTCCCCACCCCCTAAGCCCTCTATTCTCCCCAACCCCCCCAAGCCCTCCCTTCTACACCACCCTCCGAGTACCAGATCCTCCCAGGCCCCGCATACTCCAGAACCCCCACGTCCCGCTTCATAGGCCCTCCCATCCCAATCCCTTGCTGTTTCCCTGCTTCAGGAGAAGCAATAGGATCTCAGAAAGGACAGAAGAGTTAGTTTCAGGGTGATGTACTCGAACATAGATGGGATCACAAGCAAGGCAAGTGAACTAAGGGAAAAAGCACAAGAAGTGAACCCAGATGTAATTGGACTCACAGAAACAAAGCTCTCAGGAATCATAACAAATGCTGTGTTTCCCCAGGACTACACTATAATAAGGAAAGAGAGGGAAAGAAGGGGAGAAGGTGGAGTGGCTCTACTAATGAGAAAGGAATGGAGTTTCAAGGAGATGGTCATCCCGGGCTGCGAGGGATTCAGAGACTTCATAACAGGCACCATGACAATGGGAGGACCAAAAGTAGTAGTAGCAGTGATATATAACCATCCACACAATGACAGAAGACCCAGTCAAGAGTATGACAACAACAACATCGCAGTTAACACTATAATTGACAAAGCAACCTCTGCTACCCGTAGAAATAGATCCCATCTGCTCATCATGGGGGACTTCAATCACGGAAGGATAGGCTGGGAGAACAAGGAACCGCATGGAGGAGAGGATACATGGAGAGCCAAACTAGTGAAGATGGCGACAAGAAACATTCTAAGCCAACATGTCAGGGAACCCACTAGGATGAGAGGAAACGATGAACCAGCGAGACTCGACCTAGTCTTCACTCTGCTCGACTCCGACATAAGGGAAATCGATTTTGAGGCCCTAGTAGGAATGAACGAACACAGTGCACCAATGTTCGAGTATCTGGTTGAAGAAGGATTATTGAACTCGAGGAGGGGTACTGAAAACAAAAGGCTGGCATTCAGAAAGGGAAACTATGAGGAGATAAGAAAATTTCCAACAGACATAACATGGGAACAGAGCTCAGGGGAAAGACAGCCTAAGACATGATGGACTATATCACGCAGAAGTGCAAGGAAGCAGCAAGCAAGTTTGTCCCAGTCCAAAAAGAAAACAATGAAATGAAGATGAGAAACCCATGGTTAAATCAGAGATGTAGGCTAGCTAAGCAGCAAAGTAAAAGGGTGTGGAGAAACTATAGGAATAACAGGACACTTAGCAGAAAAAATTACCAGACTGCCAGGAATGAATGTCATGATGAGAAATGAGGCAGAAAGACAATACAAAGACGACATAGCAAAAAAGGCAAAGACTCAACCTAAATTGCTAGAAAGCCACATCAGGAGAAAAACAACAGTAAAGAAACAGGTAATGAAATTAAGGATAGGGGCAGAAGGATTCACTACAAAGGACAAAGAAGTGTGTGAGGAACTGAATAAGAAATTCTAGGAGGTCTTCACCTTAGAGCAAGGAGAAATTCCAGATAAAAGGAGGGAATAGTTAACCAGGAACCTCTAGAAGAGTTTGGAATTACCAGTGGGGAAGTAAGGAAGTTTTTACTAGAGTTGGATGTGACAAAGGCTATAGGTTCAGATGGAATCTTCCCTTGGATACTAAAGGAAGGAGCAGAAGCACTGTGCCTGCCACTCTCCGTAGTGTATAACAAATCACTGGCAACAGGGGAACTGCCAGAAATTTGGAAAGCAGCTAATGTAGTCCCGATATACAAGAAAGGAGATAGACAGGAAGCACTGAACTACAGGTCAGTGTCCCTAACCTGCATACCATGCAGTGTCATGGTTAACCTGCATACCATGATGGAGAAGATTGTGCGAAGAAAGCTAGTGGAACATCCAGAGCGAAAGAATTGTAATACAGCATCAACATGGATTCAGGGATGGCAGGTCCTGCCTCTAGGGATTAATTGAATTCTACGACCAGGCAACAAAACTCAGGCAAGAAAGAGAGGGATGGGCAGACTGCATATTTTTGGATTGCTAGAAAGCCTTTGACACAGTACCACATAAGCGACTAGTGCAAAACTGGAGATGCAGGCAGGAGTGGAAGGTACTCCACTGGATAAGGGAGTACCTAAGCAACAGAAGACAGAGCGTCACTGTGAGGGGTGAGGTTTCAGAGCGGCGAGGCGTCACCAGCGGAGTCCCTCAAGGATTAGTTCCTGGACCTATGCTGTTCATGATATATGTAAATGATCTTCCAGAGGGTATAGACTCGTTCCTCACAATGTTGGCTGATGATGCAAAAATTATGAGGTGGACAGAGACAAAGGAAGAGAGTATGAGGCTACATGATGACCTAAACAAACTGAAGGAATGGTCCAACAAATGACTACTAAAGTTCAACCCAAGTAAGTGTAAGGTAATGAAACAAGGGGGAGGAAATCGGAGGCCAGACACTGGATATCGAATGGGAGACGAAGGCCTTCGCGAAACGGACAGAGAGAACGATCTAGAAGTTGACATGTCGCCAAACATGTCTCATGAAGCCCACATCAAAAGAATAACATCGGCCGCGTATGCGAGGCTGGCTAACATCAGAACCACCTTTAGAAACCTGTGTAAGGAATCTTTTAGAACCTTGTATACTATGTATGTAAGGCCAATCCAGGAGTATGCGGCCCCAGCATGGAGCTCGTAACTTGTCAAATACAAGACGAAGCTGGAAAAAGTTCAAAGGTGTGCAACTAGGCTAGTCCCAGAACTAAGAGGCATGAGTTACAAGAAAAGGCTTAGGGAACTACATCTCACGTGGCTTGAAGACAGAAGAAACCGAGGAGACATGATCACCATATACAAAAATCTCAGGGAAATTTACAGGGTAGACAAGGATGGCTTATTTCCCACGGGTGATACACGCACAAGGGGAGACAAGTGGAAGCTGAATACCCAAATGAGCCACAGAAACCTTAGAAAGAACTTTTTCAGTGTCAGAGTAGTTAGTAAATGGAATGCACTAGGAAGTGATGTGGTGGATGCTGACTCCGTACCCGGTTTCAAATGTAGATATGATAGAGCTCGAGAAGCTCAGGAATCTGTACACCAGTAGATTGACGGTTGAGAGGCGGAACCAAAGAGCCAAAACTCAACCCCCACGGAAGCACAACTAGGTGAGTATACACTCACACACACACACTCAGCTCGGCCCCCGGCCGAGCGGACAGCACACGTGATCTTGTGTTTCGGGTTCGATCTCGGGCGCCGGCGAGAAACAAAGGGCAGAGTTTCTTTCACCCTATGCCCCTGTTATCAAGCAGTAAATAGGTACCTGGAAGTTAGTCAGCTGTCACGGGCTGCTTCCTGGTGTGTGTACTCACCTAGTTGTACTCACCTAGTTGTGCTTGCAGGGGTTGAGCTTTAGCTCTTTGGTCCCGCCTCTCAACTGTCAATCAACAGGTGTACAGGTTCCTGAGCCTATTGGGCTCTATCATATTCTTGAAACTGAAACTGAAACATATTCAAGTGAAACTTCACTTGAAACTGTGTATGGAGACAGCCTCCACCAAATCACTCCCTAATGCATTCCATTTGACACTCTGACACTAAAAAAGTTCTTTCTAATATATCTGTGGCTCATTTGGGCACTCAGTTTCCACCTGTGTCCCCTAGTGCGTGTGCCCCTTGTGTTAAATAGACTATCTTTATCTACCCTATCAATTCCCTTGAGAATCTTGAATGTGGTGATCATGTCCCCCCTAACTCTTCTGTCTTCCAGCGAAGTGAGGTTTAATTCCCGTAGTCTCTCCTCGTAGCTCATACTTCTCAGCTCGGGTACTAGTCTGGTGGCAAACCTTTGAATCTTTTCCAGTTTGGTCTTATCCTTGTCTAGATATGGACTCCATGCTGGGGCTGCATACTCCAGGATTGGCCTAACATATGTGGTATACAAAGTTCTGAATGATTCCTTACACAAGTTTCTGAATGACGTTATTATGTTGGCTAGCCTGGCATATGCCGCTGATGTTATCCTCTTGATATGGGCTGCAGGAGACAGGTCTGGCGTGATATCAACCCCCAAGTCTTTTTCTTTCTCTGACTCTTGAAGTATTTCATCTCCCAGATGGTACCTAGTATCTGGCCTCCTGCTCCCTACACCTATCTTCATTACATTACATTTGCTTGGGTTAAACTCTAACAACCATTTGTTTGACCATTCCTTCAGCAGTCCTCCTCTGTCTTAATTCTTCTCATAATTCTGGCATCGTCCGCAAACATTGAGAGAAATAAATCTATACCCTCCGGGAGATCATTTACATATATCAGAAACAAGATAGGACCGAGTACAGAGCCCTGTTGGACTCCACTGGTGACTTCACGCCAATCTGAGGTCTCACCCCTCACCGTAACTCTCTGCTTCCTATTGCTCCCTTATCCACTGGAGCACCTTCCCAGCTACACCTGCCTGTCTCTCCAGCTTATGTTCCAGCCTCTTATGCGGTACTGTGTCAAAGGCTTTCCGACAATCCAAGAAAATACAGTCCGCCCAGCCTTCTCTTTCTTGCTTAATCTTTGTCACCTGGTCGTAGAATTCTACTAAGCCAGTCAGGCAAGATTTACCCACCCTGAATCCATGTTGGCGATTTGTCACGAAGTCCCTTCTCTACAGATGTGTTACCAGGTTTTTTCTCACGATCTTCTCCATCACCTTACATGGTATACAAGTCAAGGACACTGGCCTGTAGTTCAGTGCCTCTTGCCTGTCGCCCTTTTTGTATATTGGGACCACATTCGCCGTCTTCCATATTTCTGGTAGGTCTCCAGTATCCAGTGACTTACTATACACTATGGGGAGTGGCAAGCAAAGTGCATCTGCACACTCTTTCAGTACCCATGGCGAGATCCCGTCTGGACCAACAGCCTTTCTAACATCCAGATCCAGCAGGTGTCTCTTGACATCCTCTCTCGTAATTTCACACTCTTCCAAGGCCGCCTGGTTTACCTCCCTTTCTCCTAGCACAGTGACCTCTCCTTGTTCTATCGTGAAGACCTCCTGTAACCTCTTGTTGAGTTCTTCACACACCTCTTTGTCATTCTCTGTATACCTGTCCTCGCCTGTTCTAAGTTTCAAAACCTGTTCTTTCACTGTTGTTTTCCTTCTGATGTGACTGTGGAGTAGCTTTGGTTCGATCTTGGCTTTGTTTGCTATATCATTTTCATAACTTTTCTCTGCTTCTCTTCTCACCCTGACATACTCATTCCTGGTTCTCTGGTATCTCTCTCTTCTTTCTGGTGTTCTGTTATTCCGGAAGTTCCTCCACGCCCTTTTGTTCAGTTTCTTTGCTTCCATACATGCCCTATTATACCATGGATTCTTCTGTTGCTTCTCGGATTTTTCCCTTTGGGCCGGGATGAACCTGTTTACTGCCTCCCGACACTTTTGGGTAACATAGTCCATCATATCTTGTACAAACGTATCTCTGAGGTGTGTGTGTGTGTGTGTGTGTGTGTGTGTGTGTGTGTGTGTGTGTGTGTGTGTGTGTGTGTGTGTGTGTGTGTGTGTGTGTGTGTGTGTGTGTGTGGAGGAAAAAACATAGTAGTTAGTAACAGTTGATGATTGATTGACGGTTGAGAGGCGGGACCAAAGAGCCGAGAAGCTCAACCCCCGCAAGCACAACTAGGTGAGTACACACACATACATATGTCAGACCAATCCTGGAGTATGCAGTTCTAGCAAGGAGTTCATGTCTAATCAATCATAAAACTAAACTGGAGAAGGTTCAAAGGTTTGCCACCAGAGTAATCCCCTAAGTGAAGGGCATGAGCTACGAGGAGAAACTACGGGAATTAAACCTCACGTCGCTGGAAGAAGGAAGAGTTCGGGGAAATATGATCACAACATACAAGATTCTCAAGGGAACTGATAGGGTAGATAAAAATAGATTATTTACCACAGGTGGAAATTGAGTGCCCAAATGATCCATAGAGACATTAGAAACAATATTTTTAGTGATAGAATAGTTGACAACAGGAATGCTTTAGGAAGTGATATGGTAGAGACAGACTCCATACACATTTTCAAGTGTAGATATGATAGAGCCCAAAAGACTCAGGAACCTGTACACCAGTTGATTGACAGTTGAGAGGCGGGACCAAAGTGGCAGAACTCAACACCCGCAAGCAAATCTATGTGAGTACAACAAGATAAATACACACACACTCACACACACACACATCTCAGGACCTCGTTGCTGAATGGACTGCGCTCAGGGGTCGTAGTCTTAAGGGCCCGGGCTCGATTCCCAGCCGAGGCAGAAACATATGGGCAGAGTTTTTTTTCACCCAGATGCGTCTTTTCACCAAGCAGTAAATCGGTACCTGAGAGTTAGACAACCGCTGTGGGCTGCTTCCTGGGAAAGTGTATGTGTGCGTATGTGTGTTAGAGAGAAATATATGTAGTAGCGATAACAGAGGAAAACTAAATTGGTTAGAAAGGCGGGGTCCAAGAGCTAATAGCTCGATTCAGCAGGCACAAAGAGTAAATACACACAAACACACACACATATATAATCAAGAACTTTGATAAAATAGCAAAACTTGTAGCTTTAGATCTGAAATTTGGTTACCTGCGTTGTCTATAAAATAGCCACTATTGGAATATATATATACCAGCGTTACTGATACTACCAAAATCAAATAAGTGCTGTAAAAACAGTACCTTTGAGAGTACTTTCAGAAGCGACCGAAACTCTGACAGTTGAGCTTCGCCTTCCAAGGATACTCTTGAGGTTAATACCAGTTACTTAGGTTTAGATTCCTAACAACAGCTATGAGGAGTAAATATTTAATGTAAATTCGTTCCTAAATGTACACGTATGTGCTTAAGAGAGTGTAATGAATGTCTTACCTGGGTAACAACAGAGACACTTGGTTCCCTTGCAGCCCTTTTTGTTTATCAATCCCGTGCAGAGTTTCTTATTGTCAACACAGTAACCACCGAGAACATTGCAGGCGCTCAATGGCTTGCAAGGCTTGGCACAGCAGACGCACTTCTTCTTGGAGCAGCCTTTGGCTATCTGGCGCTCCGTCGACCCGCACTTCTTCTTGCACACCCCCTTGTATTTCTTACACTTCTTTTTGGGTTTAACTGCACAAGCTGTTTTGAAGATAATTATTACAAATTTATGCTTTTTAATACTAAAATAATATAATTATTTTTCCATCTCAGTTTGGGATTTCATATGAATTTAATCACTGTCTTTAAATATATAGTTATTGTTTTCTCTAGAGCTAAACAATTTTCTAAGATTCGGAGCATCACGTGAATAACCACATACAATTGCAGTTCATAAAGTGATGGCAATTATAACAATAGAATTGGACATTATTGCAGACTATCAATTCATAATCTCTCTACTCCATATGAACCCGCTCATAGATATTCAGCACTTTAATATAAAAAATCATTGTCTGAGAAAGCTAATAGAATCGTAACTACATTTGCAGATGTGTTTCGAGTAAATACTCTGTGATAGAGGTGGCCAATGCACAATACTACATCACAGTATCAGCAGAGGATTCGAGGATAAATAGTAATGGGCCTAAACAGATCCCCAGTAAACAGCAGGCGGTCCAGAAAAGTATACGGTAAGAACAACATAAAAAGTCTGTTGTTGTAAAAAAGACAAACATAAGAGGGAATTAGTAGCAACAAGAACGATTATAAAGATCAAACAGAAAGCATTAACAGTGACAAGTAGACTGGAAGCAAATGAATGACCGGCTCTACAATATTCAGCTCGGGGTCAGCTCGTCTCTACGAGCACAATAAACTGCTGGAGAAAGTCCAGAGCAATTTACTACAACATTGTTGTCAGCAGTAGGAGCGCTGAGCTCAGAGGAGAGATTAAGAGACCAGAATCAGACAATACTAGAGTCGAGTCTCGCTCAGTGCGTGACTTCCGGAAGGAGAAATAGTGGTAGTGATGACAAACAACTTCATACATCAAATGCATTCACAACTAATTACTATAATTGAGAGTCCAGCAAATGGGACATTATAATTATCTACTAAAAAATTTGGTTTCAATATTTATGTTTCGTATTTTGTCACTTAACCTAAATTGCCTCTAATATATCTAGTTTGTGACCGATGTATTTTTCAGAGATATCCTAGTCACAGACGTAAAATATATTTTTGAGCAGGTTTTGTATCTATCCATAGAACTGACATCAGTCATCATATGTAACTGTGCAAGTAAAGTAAACTTAAAACAAATAACTCTTGAACAACCTGGACCTTCAAGTACTAGAGTAATAGTTAAGACATGCAGAAAAAGTTGACATCTCTAATCCAAAGTTACTAATTTAAATAGTAATATCATCGTGGCGAGATACTATTACTATCCCACATATAGTAGAAAGATGATGGATAGATGGATTGATACACCAGGCACAAAATGTGGAGGCAAACGTTTGATAGTCATAAGCAACTGTCAGGTTAATAACTTCCTGCTCCTTCTATTCCAACAAAATGAACAAACAAACATTGAAAACAAATAGACACTTACATGAGAAGCAACACTCGCACGACTTCCCCTTGCACTTGACACCGGCCACTTTGGTGTTGCAGGTCTTTTTCTTCTGGCACTTCCCACCGGCTTGAGTACACTTTTTGTGAGGTTTGCACTTTATTTTAGAGTCAATATCGCCACCATGATTCTCACCCGAGTCTGAATACCCTTTGCTCCCGTCAGACTGCTTCCCTTCCTCCTTTACTGCCGGCTCGTCACCTTTCTTACCTGTCTTGGCTTTACTTTTCTTGGGCTTTTTATTGTTTTTATTAGAGTTCTTGCTGTTTTTAACTTTGGTTTTATTCTTCTTGGTATTTTTGTGTTTCTTGCGTTTGTCCTTATTTATTTTTTTAAGGTTTTTCTTAGTTTTTTTGTTACTTTTCATTTGGATCTTGTTATTTTTTTTTTGCTTCTTTTTGTATTTATCCCCCTTTCCTTTTATGCCTTTAACTTTTTTTGCTCTCTTCCCATTCATCATATTCTTTTGTTTATTTGACGCTGGCCTCCCTTTCTGATTTTTTTGGTGTCTTGTTTTCTTTGAGTTTGTTTTCATTGTTTTTTTATTTTTTTTCTGTTTACGGCCGCCTGTCTTACGGTTTTTGTGTTTTGACTCTTTTAATTTTTTTCTTGATTTCTTCTTTTGTTTTTTCTCTGTAGTGACTTTACGTCCCTTAACGATCTTTTTGGCAGTGGGAACTTCTTTATCAGTCTTGTCACGTCCCTTAGCAGCCTTCTTGACAGTGAAAACCTTTTTACCAGTCTTGACGCGACCATCTTTCTTCTTCTTCTGCCGCCGATGTTTGCCACGTTTGAGTTTATCCTTATTCTTGCCTCCGCGATCTTTCTTTCCGCTCTTGGTGCGACTAGTTTTTTTCTTACTTTTGATGGGTTGACCTACACTATTCTTTATTCCTTTCTTGCTCCCTCGACGTTTTTCTCCTTTCCTTTTGGTAGAACTTTTCCTCTTCTGCCCATCATGGCGCTTTCGTCCATTCTGGGTACGAAAACCCTTTTTCTGTTTTTTATTTCGATGTTTTAACGACTTCTTATCATTTTTAGCTTCTTTTTTCTTAGAAGGAACAGGTTTTCCTCCATTCTGGTGTCGGCGACCTGTTCCTACTTCAATTCTGCCGTGACCAACACCTTTCCCGCCATGTTTGTCAATACCAGTGTTTCCTCTTCTCTGAGTCAGCAGGTCTTGATCATTTACCTCCTGACGATTTGCTACATTTCTTTCCCCATGCACCTGTTCCTGCAGAGTGAAATACTTTGAACAAAACAAAACATATTATATATATATATATATATATATATATATATATATATATATATATATATATATATATATATATATATATATATATATATATATATATATATATATATAAATAGCAAGAGGCAAACGTTTTATCATTATAAGCAACAATCATGCTAATAACTTCCTGCTCCTTCCATTCCAACAAAATGAACAAACAAACATCGAAAGCAAATAGACACTTACATGAGAGGCAACACTCGCACGACTTCCCCTTGCACTTGATACCGGCAACTTTAGTCTTGCAGGTCTTTTTCTTCTGACACTTCCCACCGGCTTGAGTACACTTTTTGTGAGGTTTGCACTTTATTTTAGAGTCAATATCGCCACCATGACTCTCACCCGAGTCTGAATACACTTTGCTCCCGTCAGACTGCTTCCCTTCCTCCTTCACTGCCGGCTCGTCACCTTTCTTACCCGCCTTGGCTTTACTTTTCTTGGGCTTTTTATTGTTTTTATTAGAGTTCTTGCTGCTTTTAACTTTGGTTTTATTCTTATTGGTATTTTTGTGTTTCTTGCGTTTGTCATTATTTAAGGTTGTCAGGTTTTTCTTAGTTTTTTTTACTTTTTATTTGGATCTTGTTATTTTTTTTTCTGCTTCTTTTTGTATTTATCCCCCTTTACTTTTATGCCTTTAAATTTCTTTGCTCTTTTCCCATTCATCATATTCTTTTGTTTATTTGGCGCTGGCCTCTTTCTTTCATTTTTGGGATCTTGTTTTCTTTGAGTTTGTTTTCAATGTTTTATTTTCTGTTTACGGCCGCCTGTCATACGTTTTTTTTTGTTTTGACTCTTTATTTTTTTCTTGATTTCTTCTTTTGTTTTTTCTCTGTATACGGACAGGTATGGACGGCATGGCCTTCTCTGCCAAAGGACAGGAAGATGGCATGCAGGACACGGCGAGGTTAACGACATTATTAAAAGAAACCTTACCACAGCTGGTTGTCCAGCAGAGAGAGAGCCCCGTTACCTAATGCCCCGCAACTCTGATGAGCCTGTCAGTCACCCAGACGGGATCACGGTGAACCCCTGGAAGAATGGTAGACAGTTCGTGGGGGACTACACTTGCATTTCAACTTTAGCCAATACCTATGTTGACTTCAGTGCTTTACAGGCAGGAGGTGCTGCCAATCACCAGGAAGCAGCCAAGTCACGTAAATACAGAGACCTTGAGCACTACTACAATTTTGTCTCCATTGCCTCAGAGACACTTGGTGCCTGGGGTAAAAGTGCTGCTAGGTTTTTGAAGCAGTTGGGGTCCAAGCTAATTGAAACCACTAGAGACCCTAGAGCTATCAGTTTTCTCTTTCAGCGCCTTTGCGTGGCGATCCAGACAGGAAATTCTCACTGCATCCATGGTTCCTGCCCGCCATCTGAGGAGCTGGAGGACCTATCCAACTTATGACAAGTAGCCTTATACCCGGCATGTAACCAATGTTGTATCCCTTTTTGTGTAATGAAATTTTCAAATAAAGTTAGTTATATATACACACATACTATGAGAACAGGGGGTAGTAGGAGAAGAAAATATCAAAGTGTTCAGTGAGGATCCACAAGGTCTTCTCTGAGTACTCTTTATTCCCTTCTCCGAGGCTATGGGTCTCTACACTTGCACCAGAGATGGTACCCCTTCTAGGATAATATATATATTATCCTAGAAGTATCCTATATTATCCTATACTATCCTATATTATCCTATATATATATTATATATATATATATATATATATATATATATATATATATATATATATATATATATATATATATATATATATATATATATATATATATATATATATATATATATATATATATATATATATATGTCGTACCTAGTAGCCAGAACGCACTTCTGGGCCTACTATTCAAGGCCCGATTTGCCTAATAAGCCAAGTTTTCCTGAATTAATACATTTTCTCTAATTTTTTTCTTATGAAATGATAAACCTACCCATTTCATTATGTATGAGGTCAATTTTTTTTTATTGGAGTTAAAATTAACGTAGATATATAACCGAACCTAACCAACCCTACCTAACCTAACCTAACCTATCTCTATAGGTTAAGTTAGGTGAGGTAGCCGAAAAAGTTAGGTTAGGTTAGGTTAGGTAGGTTAGGTAGTCGAAAAACAATTAATTCATGAAAACTTGGCTTATTAGGCAAATCGGGCCTTGCATAGTAGGCAGAGAAGTGCGTTCTGGCTACTAGGTACGACATATATATATATATATATATATATATACACATATGTCGTACCTAGTAGCCAGAACGCACTTGTCAGCCTACTATGCAAGGCCCAATTTGCCTAATAAGCCAAGTTTTCCAGAAATAATATATTTTCTCAATTTTTTTTCTTATGAAATGATAAAGCTACCCATTTCATTATGTATGAGGTCAATTTGTTTTTATTAGAGTTAAAATTAACGTAGATATATGACCGAACCTAACCAACCCTACCTAACCTAACCAAACCTATCTTTATAGATTAGGTAGCCGAAAAAGTTAGGTTAGGTTAGGTAGTCGAAAAACAATTAATTCATGAAAACTTGGCTTATTAGGCAAATCGGGCCTTGCATAGTAGGCTGACAAGTGCGTTTTGGCTACTAGGTACTACACATATATATAAATATATAATATAATATATATATATATATATATATATATGTGTGTGTGTGTATATCACGAAAATAAACACGTGATTAAGAATGTGACAATGTCAGACCACGGAGGAAAAATGAAACAGGAAATTTCCTTAAGTACTTTCGTATATTAAATACATCTTCAGAAGGTCATTTTACAGATCGAGTGATGGGTATAAATAGGCAGGAAGGAGTGGTGAAGTAAGGTGAGGTACAATACTTGGACAACGCAGAAGGCCCATTGGCCCATCAGATGCACCCAATTGGCACATCCGATGTAGCACAATGGCCCATCTGATACGGCAGACATACAAGCATAATATATAGGTAATTATAACATAAAGAAGTAAATATTTACAATAAATTAGTGAGACAAATGTTTTTCAATGATTCTACTTAAATCGCCCTTTAGCTGATCTATTAGAAATGGATCTAAGTTATATAGACCACTGCTAATATTCAAATTACTTTCTTTGGTGATCTGTATCAAAGCAGATTCAATTATGTTTCTGTTATAGGTGCTTTTACAATTTGTTATTGAAGAAGCACTCTCCCAATCAATTTGATGAGCTTTTTCTGACAAATGCACAAACAAAGCATTAGACAATTGGCCATGTCTTACAGAGTATTTATGTTGCGATATTCTACATTTTAAATCTTTAGATGTTTGCCCGACATAGAACTTGTTACATTCCTTACAAGGTATTTTATAAATGACGCAATTATCACTACGAGGGCTGTTCCTTACTAATAGCTTACCAACAGTGTTTTCGTAGCTAAACATTACATCTATATTAAAAAGTTTCAAGGCCTTGACAATATTCTCAAACCCAGAGAAATATGGTAAACATAACACATTCTTTGGGCGAATCCTTTCAATGCATACATTATTATAATATGTACGACGAGCTTTGTTACGACAAACTTCCAAAAAATTCAGTGGGTAACAAAGCTTATGACCAATCGAATCAATATTCTTAAATTCTTCATCTAAGAATTCTGGACTCACAACTCGAAGAGCTCTTAAATACATTGAAGAAAAAATTGACTTTTTTACATTGTATTTATGCCCTGAAAAATAATGAACATAAGATAAATTGTTTGTAGGTTTTCTGTAAACACTAAACTTTAATGAAGAGTTTTCCCTATGAATAAGCACATCTAAGAATGGCAAACATTTATCAATTTCAGTCTCCATAGTAAATTTTATGGAGGTGACTTGGTCATTAAGTTTGGCTACAAATTCGTCTGTGTTGACATCTGAAGGCCAAATACACAAGATATCATCAACATATCTAAACCAAGGAATGATTCCAGGAGTTATTTTTGAAACAAATTTCTTTTCAAAGAATTCCATGTACAGATTTGAGAGCAATGGCGAAAGAGGATTCCCCATTGCCATTCCAAAAGTCTGTAAATAATACTCATTATTAAAGGTAATTTTACATTCTTTAATGCACAACTTAACAAGACTGACAATAATATCAGCAGAAAGAGGTAAGTCATGGCTCATTAGTTCACGAGCAAGATAATCGAGAATATCATCGACCGGTACCTTAGTGAACAAGGAACAAACGTCAAAACTGATTAACTTTACATCAGGAGTGACAGGAACACTATTCAATTTGTTAACTAAATCAAGAGAATTTGTCAAATGAGAAGAGGAGATAGTTCCTAACAAAGGGGACAAGATTTTGGTAAGCCATTTGGAGAGTTTGTAAGAAATGGATCCCACAGAACTGATGATAGGTCTCATGGGATTGTTAGGCTTATGCGTCTTGACAAGACCATATAGATATGGTAATGAAGGTGATGAAGTAGTAAATTGATTAAGAAGATCTTTATGTTTACTTAACAACTTCCTCAAGCTACTATTGAAGAACTTGATGATGTCCTCAAGAGGATTTTTCCTAAGCTTAGTGTACGTTGAAGAATCTAGGAGATCATTCATTTTCGAAATATATTCCTCCTTGTTTAAAATAACAATAGTGATGGATTTATCAGCCTTTGTTATATGAATGGAAGGATCGGCTCTTAGCTCCTGTAAGCTTCGTCTGAATCTTTCGGGAAAATTGTTTATTTGGGGCGTCAACATTGAACCATAAACAATACCTTTAACCAAGTATCTTGGTTAAAGGTATTGTTTATGGTTCAATGTTGACGCCCCAAACAAACAATTTTCCCGAAAGATTCAGACGAAGCTTACAGGAGCTAAGAGCCGATCCTTCCATTCATATAACAAAGGCTGATAAATCCATCACTATTGTTATTTTAAACAAGGAGGAATATATTTCGAAAATGAATGATCTCCTCCTAGATTCTTCAACGTACACTAAGCTTAGGAAAAATCCTCTTGAGGACATCATCAAGTTCTTCAATAGTAGCTTGAGGAAGTTGTTAAGTAAACATAAAGATCTTCTTAATCAATTTACTACTTCATCACCTTCATTACCATATCTATATGGTCTTGTCAAGACGCATAAGCCTAACAATCCCATGAGACCTATCATCAGTTTTGTGGGATCCATTTCTTACAAACTCTCCAAATGGCTTACCAAAATCTTGTCCCCTTTGTTAGGAACTATCTCCTCTTCTCATTTGACAAATTCTCTTGATTTAGTTAACAAATTGAATAGTGTTCCTGTCACTCCTGATGTAAAGTTAATCAGTTTTGACGTTTGTTCCTTGTTCACTAAGGTACCGGTCGATGATATTCTCGATTATCTTGCTCGTGAACTAATGAGCCATGACTTACCTCTTTCTGCTGATATTATTGTCAGTCTTGTTAAGTTGTGCATTAAAGAATGTAAATTTACCTTTAATAATGAGTATTACTTACAGACTTTTGGAATGACAATGGGGAATCCTCTTTCGCCATTGCTCTCAAACCTGTACATGGAATTCTTTGAAAAGAAATTTGTTTCAAAAATAACTCCTGGAATCATTCCTTGGTTTAGATATGTTGATGATATCTTGTGTATTTGGCCCTCAGATGTCAACACAGACGAATTTGTAGCCAAACTTAATGACCAAGTCACCTCCATAAAATTTACTATGGAGACTGAAATTGATAAATGTTTGCCATTCTTAGATGTGCTTATTCATAGGGAAAACTCTTCATTAAAGTTTAGTGTTTACAGAAAACCTACAAACAATTTATCTTATGTTCATTATTTTTCAGGGCATAAATACAATGTAAAAAAGTCAATTTTTTCTTCAATGTATTTAAGAGCTCTTCGAGTTGTGAGTCCAGAATTCTTAGATGAAGAATTTAAGAATATTGATTCGATTGGTCTTAAGCTTTGTTACCCACTGAATTTTTTGGAAGTTTGTCGTAACAAAGCTCGTCGTACATATTATAATAATGTATGCATTGAAAACATTCGCCCAAAGAATGTGTTATGTTTACCATATTTTTCTGAGTTTGAGAATATTGTCAAGGCCTTGAAACTTTTTAATATAGATGTAATGTTTAGCTACGAAAACACTGTTGGTAAGCTATTAGTAAGGAACAGCCCTCGTAGTGATAATTGCGTCATTTATAAAATACCTTGTAAGGAATGTAACAAGTTCTATGTCGGGCAAACATCTAAAGATTTAAAATGTAGAATATCGCAACATAAATATTCTGTAAGACATGGCCAATTGTCTAATGCTTTGTTTGTGCATTTGTCAGAAAAAGCTCATCAAATTGATTGGGAGAGTGCTTCTTCAATAACAAATTGTAAAAGCACCTATAACAGAAACATAATTGAATCTGCTTTGATACAGATCACCAAAGAAAGTAATTTGAATATTAGCAGTGGTCTATATAACTTAGATCCATTTCTAATAGATCAGCTAAAGGGCGATTTAAGTAGAATCATTGAAAAACATTTGTCTCACTAATTTATTGTATATATTTACTTCTTTATGTTATAATTACCTATATATTATGCTTGTATGTCTGCCGTATCAGATGGGCCATTGTGCTACATCGGATGTGCCAATTGGGTGCATCTGATGGGCCAATGGGCCTTCTGCGTTGTCCAAGTATTGTACCTCACCTTACTTCACCACTCCTTCCTGCCTATTTATACCCATCACTCGATCTGTAAAATGACCTTCTGAAGATGTATTTAATATACGAAAGTACTTAAGGAAATTTCCTGTTTCATTTTTCCTCCGTGGTCTGACATTGTATATATATATATATATATATATATATATATATATATATATATATATATATATATATATATATATATATATATATATATATATATATATATATATATATATATATATATATATGTATATATATATATATATATATATATATATATATACATATATATATATATATATATATATATATATATATATATATATATATATACATATATATATATATATATATATATATATATATATATATATATATATATATATATATATATATATATATGTATGGCAAATACGCGTTGCCAACTCCACTGAACTACCCACGTTGGTGTTTTATCACAAGGAAATAACTTGAGAGGATAAAAGATAAGAAGCTCTATGGTAACGTTATAAAACACATACAGTGAGAACCATTTGTAAAACACACCAACAAATAAAACTGTTGGCAAAAAAAAAAGTGTGTATTATCGTTATTGTGTCATCGTACACAAAAGTTTTAGTTAAATTAGAAGAGTCAGAACATATTGGAGAGTTCTTTAAATGCTAAGCAATGTATATGTATTTGACTCATTTTAACTAATGAACACTATTTAGATAAACAAATATTTGAAGAGCTTCCATTACAGAGAGCGGGAGGGAATTATCATGGGAAAGTGCCAAGCAATTACGACTATATAGCATTTGGTCGGGGTCAGAATTAAGGATTTGGTATGGGATGGTGATTGAACGGTTGGGGATAGAACGTCAAACTGCTTGAAACGAACCCGTCGCTCTACCGTCCAGCCTAAGTGATTGGACTTCCACCAGAGAGAGAAATAAGAGAGGAAAATACCCAGCAAATGGACAGATGATATAAATTTTCGGAACTGCATAATTATTGCAAAAACTGAGTATAGATTCCTAAGTTGTATAAAGTTTGCGAAAATATAATCTATTGTTGGTTCTAATTATTTATACCACTGCAGTAAAATTGTATATATGAATTGTATATATATGATTTGTTCATTGCTTATGATGGTATTATAATAAATAGTTGTCATCAATGTCCATTTTTGTGGTCATGTAAACACTGTTATCCTCTTAAGTGTAAAGTTTAAGTGGGTGCATAGAACAGCGCTTACTTGGGCTGCACGTAAGGGATCCTCCGTACCTGTGCCAGGAGGAAAATACAGAAGACCAAAGCAGCTAAAATGAAGGTCTTCATGTTGGTAGCGTACAGCTGGGACTGCAGGAGTGGGCTGCTACTGTCTCTACTGCCACTGCTGCAGGGGACTACACCGACGTGTAGCAGCAACAGGGGCTTGGAGCACAGTCCCAGAACGTCCGCTGACCTGCCAGGGACTAGATGTACTAACACCGTAGGTAGCTCGGAAAAGTCTTTTATACCAGATCAGGACATGCATATGAAGGCTCGTTGCATTAATCGGCAGGTGTTGGGTTCCGTGACACATGGTGCACAAGGCGCACCCCTCGCCTAAACCCTCATTGGTTATTCAGGCCGTTGTCACGATGCGAAGGGAGTCCAATTTATCTACGCTTACTAAACAGAAGCGATTTTAGGATCCAATACCGTCTCACCTAGTCTAAGGATATCGAATGGCATTTGTCATAGAAAATGTACTCTAATAATGTATTTTTTTTCCGGTGAATGGGATTCAATTTGTATCTTTTTACTTTTTATAATTATAATATAATTCTTCACTTTTTATAATTATTGTAAGGACGAGTTGGTTTTATGTATTAACCAGAAGCATTAATTCTCAACTTCACATAGTAAAAATGTATATAGTCACTGTCATAGTTATTTTTCTTCTGAAACTTCATTTAAAATACGTTCTCTCTAAATTGAAAAAAAGTAATTATCTGTTTTTGAGTCTATATAAGTGCGTTGAAAAACGATGGAACTGCACCTTAAGTAATATATAGTTTAAATACAATTTGTCGAATATTGAAAATATCTGATCAGTATACCTATACTGCATAATGCGGTGGATTTTCTCTTCAGTATTTATTAAAAAAAAACATTGCTATTTGGAATGTAAATGTTCTTTAAGATGTCCAAGAAGGTTATGTAGGCGTTGAGTCACAATAACGCGGCTGAAGAAATGATGACCAGACCACAACTCAGAAGATGGAGAACCGACGACGTTTCGGTCCGTCCTGGACTATTATCAAGTCGTGTCGAAACGTCGTCTTCGAAACTCCATCTTCTGAGTTGTAGTTTGGTCATCATTTCTTCAGCCGCGTTATTGTGACTCATCGTCTGAATATGGGTCATGAACATACTGAAGAACATTTACATTCCAAATAGTAATGATTTTCTTTTAATAAATGCTGAAGAGAAATCCACCGCATTATACAGTATATGTATACTGATCAGATATTTACAATTTTGAAAACATTGAAATCTCGAAATCATTAGAGAATCTTCCTCTGGACGTTTAGGAACAATATCTTGGGTTACTTGACACCGCAAAGCTAACAATGAATCCCTTAAGGGTAATAACATTAACAATAAACTCCTGTCATTACTCTGGCCAACAGAAGCATTTACCCGGCTGTTTACCAGATTGTATGTATACCAAGCTGACTCTCAGCTCACTTTAGAAATGTATAATAAAAATTATAGTGCGTCAATATATATAATGACTGTCAAGCAGTAGACATCCTCAGCGCATTTTCACGTACTAGTTCCTATATAGCAACATAAGACAATTTTCTCTTCGTTGCTTGACATTCCATATATTTTTTTATATATTGCATTGCATTTATAAATGTAAATTGACCATTAACACCAAATGTCTTCCTAATGATATTCAACCAACAATATTTAATGATTATATAAAGGTAAATTATGTAAATACCTTATTTGTAATTAAAAAAAAACATGCAGCAATTGACTATGACACAGATCACAGTAAGACTATGTAATGTCAGGATATCTTTGGTGCTGATGTGGCTTTGTGCAGAAATGATGTGATCCTTAATGGAGACTTGATATTGTGCATTGCCGGACGCCATGAAAGAAATGCCATTTAGTCTATATTTTGAGAACGTTGGGGTAAAATATTGAGAAAAAAAGTAGTTGTAGGTAATTAATTATTCAAATTAGATAAAGCGATCCTTACGCTGTTTATTTTAAAGATAAAATTTTTATGAGTGTTGGGAAGAGGAAGTAAAGAGGGAGATTGGATGAAGAGAGTGGAAAGTTTGGGGGAAAGGAGAAGAGATGAAAGGGGGAGTGAGGGAATGTTAGAGAGAAGAAAGGTATAGATGGGAAGGGGAGGATGATACGAAAATGGGGGAAGATTGGGAGAGAAGTTGGAGAGGAAGGGGGGGAGGGAGAGGTCGTTAGAAGGGATAGGGAGAAGGTGAACGTTGGGAGTGAGAAAGGTAGCGAGGGGAAGAGAAAGGAAAACATGTGGGGAAGGGAAAGAGATGGGGATAGGGGAGATATATTTGAGAAGAGGAGAGTGGGGAATAGGGAAAGAGATGAGGGAGGAAGAAGAGGCGGTAGATTGGAAGAAAGGAGGGGGAGAGAAGAGAGAGAGATCCGGGCACAGCCGCGTACCTCATTTACTTTAATATGTGTGGAAGATACATGAACTTCATACACAGCCACACAATCTCCATACACAGCCTCACAATCTCCATGCACAGCCTCACGACCTCCATACACAGCCTCACGACCTCCATACACAGCCTCACGACCTCTATACACAACCTCACGATTAGATACCAAGAAAGACCAGAGAGCAGATGTTCATAGCAAACATGTCGTCAATAATATAATACAGGATGGGAAGGTAATGCATGGTGATCATATCCTCGTATATGCTTATATGTATATATATGTATATATATATATATATATATATATATATATATATATATATATATATATATATGTCGTACCTAGTAGCCAGAACTCACTTCTCAGCCTACTATGCAAGGCCCGATTTGCCTAATAAGCCAAGTTTTCATGAATTAATTGTTTTTCGACGCCCTAACCTACCTAACCTAACCTAACCTAACTTTTTTGGCTACCTAACCTAACCTAACCTATAAAGATAGGTTAGGTTAGGTAGGGTTGGTTAGGTTCGGTCATATATCTACGTTAATTTTAAATACAATAAAAAAAAATTGATCTCATACATAATGAAATGGGTAGCTTTATCTTTTCATAAGAAAAAAATTTGAGAAAATATATTAATTCAGGAAAACTTGGCTTATTAGGCAAATTTGGCCTTGCATAGTAGGCTGACAAGTGCGTTCTGGCTACTAGGTACGACATATATATATATATATATATATATATATATATATATATATATATATATATATATATATATATATATATATATGTCGTACCTAGTAGCCAGAACGCACTTCTAGGCCTACTATGCAAGGCCCAATTTGCCTAATAAGCCAAGTTTTCATGAATTAATTGTTTTTCGACTACCTAACCTACCTAACCTAACCTAACTTTTTCGGCTACCTAACCTAATCTAAGCTATAAAGATGGGTTAGGTTAGGTTAGGTAGGGTTGGTTAGGTTCGGTCATATATCTACGTTAATTTTAACTCCAATAAAAAAAATTGACCTCATACATAATGAAATGGGTAGCTTTATCATTTCATAAGAAAAAAAATAGAGAAAATATATTAATTCAGGAAAACTTGGCTTATTAGGCAAATCGGGCCTTGCATAGTAGGCTGAGAAGTGCGTTCTGGCTACTAGGTACGACATATATATATATATATATATATATATATATATATATATATATATATATATATATATATATATATATATATATTTATATATATATATATATATATATATATATATGCAAACAAGCCTGAATGGTCCCCAGGACTATATACAACTGAAAACTCACACCCCAGAAGTGACTCGAACCCATACTCCCAGGAGCAACGCAACTGGTATGTACAGGGACGCCTTAATCCGCTTGACCATCACGACCGGACATAAGGAAGTGATAGCCGAAGCTATTTGAACCACTTCCCCGCCGGCACTCGGATGGTTTTCTTGGGCATAGCATTTTATCAAATCACCTCATTCTTTGGGGCACATGTGAGGAACACAAATAATGAGGTGATTTGATAAAATGCTATGCCCAAGATTACCATCCGAGTGCCGGCGGGGAAGTGGTTCAAATAGCTTCGGCTATCACTTCCTTATGTCCGGTCGTGATGGTCAAGTGGATTAAGGCGTCCCTGTACATACCAGTTACGTTGCTCCTGGGAGTATGGGTTCGAGTCACTTCTGGGGTGTGAGTTTTCAGTTATATATATATATATATATATATATATATATATATATATATATATATATATATATATATATATATATATATATATATATATATATATATATATATGTCGTACCTAGTAGCCAGAACGCACTTCTGGTACGATATATATATATATATATATATATATATATATATATATATATATATATATGTATATATATATATATATATATATATATATATATATATATATATATATATATATATATATATATATATATATATATATATATATATATATATATATGCTCGAAAAGGTAAGATTAATAATTCTAACACGAATTTTCTCAATATTTCTTATGTTTCTTTTCATTGTTTTAAAATTCATTTTTATTTCTAGTTTGACTCGACGCCTGAACGCGCTTTGTTATTACAAAGCTCGTTCTTATTACATTTTCAAAGGCTTTAGTTTACACACACAACTGTAACCTGTAAACACGCTACTCTGTCATACTTATACTCGCATTTGGGTGAGGTGATATGGTACATCACTTATGGGTAAGGTGAACAAACTTGTGACAAACACAAGACAAAACACGAAACTATGGGTATTAATTGGACATGAGAACATAAGAATGGAAGTAGCTGCAGAGGCCCTATTGGCCCATACTGCCTCTTGATGCTTCTATATTGGTTCGGAATCTTAATGTGGGTAGAATATAGTTGTGCATTAATTGGCTGTTGATTGCTGGTGTTGACTTTTTGACGTGTAGTGCCTCGCAGGTGTCGAGCCTCCTGCTATCGCTGTATCTATCGATGATTTCTGTGTTGTTTGTTAAGATTTCTCTGGTGATGGTCTGGTTGTGAGAGGAGATTATATGTTCCTTTATGGAGCCCTGTTGTTTATGCATTGTTAATCGCCTGGAAAGAGACGTTGTTGTCTTGCCTATATACTGAGTTCTTTGGAGCTTACAGTCCCCAAGTGGGCCTTTGAAGGCATAGACGACGTTGGTTTCCTTCAAGGCGTTCTGCTTTGTGTCTGGAGAGTTTTTCATGAGTAGTTTGGCCCTTTTTTTGGTTTTATAGTAAATCGTCAATTGTATTTTCTGATTTCTGTCTGTTGGGATAACGTTCCCATCAACAATATCTTTCAGGACCCTTTCCTCCGTTTTATGAGCTGTCGAAAAGAAGTTCCGGTAAAATAGTCTAATTGGGGGTACATGTGTTAGTTGACTCTTCAGAGGTTGCATGACATTTTACCTTCTTTTTATGATGTTTTTAACAAAACCATTAGAGAAGCTGTTGTTGACTAGGACCTGCCTCACCCTACGGAGTTCTTCATCGACTTGCTTCCATCCTGAGCTGTGGCTGAGAGCACGTTCGACGTAAGCGTCGATACCACTCCTCTTGTACCTGTTTCTATTGTGGTGCCCATGGCATCTGATACAACCTTCTTGGAAGCATTTTAAATCAGGATTGGTATTACAGTTCAGCGTTTTAAATATATAGAGTAAACTTGAGAGGATGTGCAGTGACTTAATATCTAACTTATTCAAAGATTTAAGTAAGGGGGCCGAGTGCTGTTTGGGGCTAGAGTTTGTTATTGTTTTAATAGTAGATTTGTGCTGAGTAATTAGAGGACGTAGATAATTTTGGGTAGTAGAACCCCAAGCACAGATACCATAATTGAAATAAGGATAGATAAGAGAGTAATAGAGCATTAACAGAGCAAGGCGAGGTACATAGTATTTGAGTTTAGAAAGAATGTCAACTGTTTTAGAAACTTTTTTTGTGCAATATTTTCAATGTGGCCCTGGAAATTCAGCTTGTTATCAATGAGAACACCAAGGAATTTACCACTAACTTCTTTACTAATTTCGATATTGTTAATTCTTAGATTAATTTGATCTTAGGATTTATTACCAAATAAAATATATATGGTTTTGTCAATGTTAAGGGTGAGTTTGTTAGCAGTTAGCCAAAGATAGACTTTATTTGGTTCAGTATTCACTATATCATTCAAAATATGACTGGAGAGAGGATGAAGGCTGTGTCATCAGCAAATAAAATTGGCTAGTGATGTTGAGAGGCATTTGGAAGGTCATTAAGGTAGATGTGAAAGAGGAGACGGCCAGTTATTCTGCCCTGTGGCACACCAATCTTGACGGTTAGCGTGGGAGAATTGGAATCATTCAAATAAACATTCTGGAGCTTGTCACTAAGGTAAGAGTGGAGGGAGTGACTTCTGACTCCATAATGATGTCATTTAAGAGGATGGTTGTTGTGGTTAACAGTGTCAAAAGCCTTTAAGGTCAACAAAGAACCCAAAAGGAAACTCATCTTCATCAAGAGCTGCATGTATTAAGTTGATCATACTAATCAGTGCATCATTGGTACTTTTTTGTTTTGGCTCTGAAGCCATATTAACAAGAACTAAGTATATTGTATTTAGCTAGTATAGCTGCTTATAGACTAGCTTTTCAAAATTTTAGACAAGGCTGGCAGAATTGATATAGGTTTGAAATTGTTGACATCAGTGAGATCACCACATTTGTGGACTGGGGTTACACTCACTTTTTTTAATATCAGGAGAGGTTTGGAGTTCAAGTGATTAGTTATAGAACAATGCAATGGCCTGAGCTAGAAATTCAGAGGCTTTTTTGTAAATTAGAGTTGGTATCTCAGCAAGGGCACTTGATTTTGTTTTAAGAGAAAGGATTATCTCATTAACATCAGAGAAATTAGTGGGAGTTAGGTACAGAAACTCTGAATAGTTTCCTGTAATGTAGTCCTTAACATTAGTTAGGGAAGATGGGATATCATTTGCAAGGGATGTGCCAATGGATAAGAAGGGATACCTTGAAATGGAGAAAAATAAAAATATTTGTAGTTGTGCTGGAGAAAATGAAGTAAGAAGAGTTCTAAGTGAGGCATATGTGTCAGACAACCATCGAATTAATTAGAAGCAAGGGAGAGATTCAGATCATATAATGCCTTCTTTCAAGATGGCAAGTTGCAAATTAATGGCTGCCTGGAGTAATTGGAGTCAATGGCTTACTGGATAAATAACTGGGTGTCCCGGCGCCCGGGTGTCTTGGCACCGGGTAGTCAAAGTGCCCAGGAGTCCCAATGTCCGGGTTTCCCGGCACCTGGGAGTCCTGGCACCCGGGAGTCTCGGCACCCGGGAGTCCCGGCACCCAGGAGTCATGGCGCCCGGGTGTCCCGGCACCCGGGAGTTACGGCGCCCGGGTGTCCCGGCACCCGGGAGTCCTGGCACCCAGGTGTCCCGGCGCCTGGGAGTCCCAGTGCCCGGGAGTCATGGGTAAGGGCAAGAAGTAGCTCCTCATTCCCATCACCAGGCGGGAGTCCACGCCCCACCTGGTCGTTCAAGGATGCAGCACCTCGTTGTCAGGGGTGCTATTCAGGCCTCCACGTCCCTGCAAGATGGATCCTTCTCCGTCTGCAGGCTGCGGGAGGACTCCTCCGTCAGCAGACTGCGGGAGGATTCCTCCGTCAGCAGGCTGCAGGAAGGGGTCCTCCGTCTGCAGGCTGCGAGAAGGGGTTCGCCACGATCTGCAGGCTGCGGGAAGGCCGCTTGTATAAAGAGTTATGGGTGATTTCGTACAGGATGTGGTACGAAAAGTGAATAAACTCCCTGGAAGGGGCGAACTCATTTTTATGGCAGGAGTGGCCCCAGATGACTGTTGCAAAGAAGTCGTGAGTATCCTACAACAATTGATGCCTGGTGGTGAGCTTCTTGTTGTGGTACACTGTCCCGAGGACAGGGAGCATGCAGAACAGCCGCTTTCACCCAGTCCTGCAGGTGGATTCCTCCCCCAGGATGTAGGACTTGGCGGCGCCCGTCCACGAGCTCTGTAAAGAGTCCACCTCGTGGCGGAGGTTGCAACACATCCAGTGCACGACGGCCCAGTACACCACCCACATCACCACTATCACTGAATCGTTTAGAGGAGTTTCGCTCATTATTCGTAAGGCAAAATAGATTGGTTTTATGTTATCCCAAAGGATGAGAAGCAACCATTGAATTTGGTGGCAGTGTCAGAGGCAGAAAACACACCATCCTCATTGAATCGGAGTATGGGCTTCTTATTCAAGATCTTCTTTGATCAAAATATTTGGGAGATAGTGCTCCATGTTTTCTTAATATGGCCCTAAATTTGATTAAATATATTTCTTTAGTGTATTATTTTAGCTCTCCTAATTATTTTGGACAGGATTGATGAGTATCTCCTTGAAACTTGTTTGAAGATTACCCCTAACCTATACTTCTTATGGTATTTTTTTTATTAATAGATTTAAGAATACCCTTAGTAAGCCATGGGTTGATGTTCACCATGTTACCTATTTCAGACTCCCAGATGATATCAGCAGCAATAAAGTTGCTTATAGAAGTTTCACTGTGCAGCCTAAAGCTTATCTTCATTGAATCTAGAGGTGGTTTGTTAATGTTGGTTAGAGGAAATGTGGGGTAATGGTCTGTGGTCTTATCAGTGATTATTCCTGAGGTAAGTGGAGCGATTATGTAAGTCCAGATGTGGTCAAGCGTAAATGCAATCGTTTCAGTAATTCTAGTAGGTTTAGTGATTAAAAGTATAAGCAAGCAGGAATTCATACAGTTGAGGAAATTAGCAACTTTAGGGTTATCAGCCTTGGAGATGCCAATATTAAAATCCCCTGACACCATACACCATTTCGTCCCCCCTTCCCATCCCAAATCCTTATCCTGACCCCATCCAGTGCTATATAGTCGTAATGGCTTAGCGCTTTCCCCTGATAGTTCCTTCCTTCCTTCCTTCCCTGATATTATTAGTTGGTTTTTGTTAAATTTGTTCGTTAGTATTTGATTTCTAACGATAGAGTTGAATTCAGCAATATCAGTGTTAGGAATTCTATAAACTACTCCCACATTCAAGTCAGCCTCGACTCCCTTGACTCTGAAACGGGCAAAGATATACTCGCCACAGGTGTCTCTTAGTTTTAATTACTTTTAAGTCAGTTTTTGTGGTAGTAAAGCGCAGTCCCACCACCTCTCTGGATTGCCAGACAGTTGTGAATTGCCGAGTAGTGTGTATGTTAAAGACTTGTGTTGTATCCATTTTCAACAACATTTGAGTAAGTATAGTAAATGTAAATTTGTTGTCAACTGTTTGAATTTGAGCACTAACATCATCAAAGTATTTGCTTAGAGATTTTACATTCAAGTTAATTTTAGATACATTGTGATTATGTGTTGATACATTGTTTACATCGTTTACTGTGTAATACCTGCAATTTTGATTATTAAAATGATGGCTGTCATAGATACTTGTTAAGAGCTTTAGTTTTGAGTCTATACTAGGTTGCATAAGAAGACTGTTTGATGGTAAAATGGCTAAGGTAGAATTACTGATACAAGGAAAAGAGAGAGAAAAAATAATCATATCAGTAGAGTAATGAAAATTAGAGCAATTACAGAAAATCTTGATATTAAAATAATTATAATATGAAATGCAAATAACATAGGAACTTGTAAAAATGAAATAAGAATCAATGTAACTAGATAAGTAGAATACAGATGACAAGTAAAAACAAAGATTCAATAAAGATTGACTTAGTTTAGAACAAGATAAACAGAGAACAATTACTAAAATTACACAAGAATAAATAAAGTAGATTTCTTTGATTGTTCAGTGTACTCAGGTACACTGAAAACAATAGTGTACAATACAGGCACAGACATGGCCAGAGTACAATGGAGCAAGAGAGTATGAGGAGGCTAGGTAACAATGAAAAGTAGGTTACCTAGTCTCAAGTGGGTAACAAGGGAGTTAATTAAGATGAGTCACTGATAGGGTTAGTCAGGTCTGATAAACCACATTGGGAGAAGAATATATTGAGGTTATCCTCATTTGATATCACAAAGGTTTTCCCTGTAGGAGTTTTTCCTCACCTTTATTATATTATCTTTAACATAGCACTGATGGATCACTCCTTCGTTTTGTTTGTGGATTTGCCACAGACGGAAGAGGAGTTCCTGCCTTTACTCGTTGATGTAAACCCATTTGTCTACTGGACATTGCTGACTGCTCAAGATTGGTTGAAGGAATGGGTGGCTAGTTTGAGGCAAATTTTTCGTTGATTTTATCTGCTGGATTCTTTTTGCTTACTCTGTAAGCAGCAACAATGTTTTATTGATCTCATAACGTATTTGGTCTTTTATGATATCATTTACAATGTCTATACACTTCTCACCTATGGTCTCCACAGGGACGGCTGAAGATGAGACAATAACAGAGTGTAGTCACCTTTGTCAGTCTTTTTCGCCCTGGAAGATACATTGTTGGGCGGTTATAGTACTGATGAATACAGTCATTTTGTCTAGCGATACCTCTTGTTTGTGTATGGAATCGTTAGTGTTGTAACACGTTAATCAGCTCTTATCGACTCTACCTTCGCCCTTACCCCTGCCCGTATTCTATTTACTTCAACTTAATACCAAGGGACCCCAGAGTTACTCTATCCGAATCCCGCGCCACGTGGTCTTAGCCGCTCGATCGGCTAAGATTCTACAGCCCCCGTGACGTGGTACCTGAGTTCTAGCAAACTCAAGGATCTCCTTCTGCTGCTACCACCAGACCATTAACCAGTAGCGTCAATTAATCTGGGTCTGGACCAATTAATCGATCATTAAAACCTTTGGGCTTTATCCCCAAATTACTCGGAAAAGGAGGGATGAATCTACGTTAAGTGTGGTGTCGGTCAACAACGGGAGAGGACATCCACCCTCACCTCTCCAAGTAGATCAGTATAACATCAGCTGGTCGCATTGACTAGGTATAGTTGCTACGTTTTTGTATAGGTAAATAGTTCATTTCAAGCCTCGATAGGGAGTGTTAAGGTATAGGGAGTGATATTTCATTTAGCTGTTGTTTAGATTTTACATTAATAAATAATTAGCTTGTTCTCTGCATTTTATTATTTCCATTATTGTGTTGAATGTCCTTGTCACATGGTCTCCATGAGTCTGAGTTTTAGTTTGGCTGCAAGCCAAGAAAAGTTTAGGAGTACATATACCCCTTTGTTTGCTATAATTCCCACACTTAACGTAGATTCATCCCTTCTTTTCCGAGCAATTTGGGGATCAAGCCTCAAGGTTTTAATGGTCGATTAATTGGTCCAGACGCCGATGAATTGACGCTTCTGGTTAATGGTCTGGTGGTGGTGGTAGAAGGAGATCCTTGAGTTTGTTAGAAGTCAGGTACCACGTCACAGGGGCTGTAGAATCTTAGTCGATCGAGCGGCTAAGACCACTTGGCGCGGGATTTGGATAGAGTAACTCTGGGGTCCCTTGGTATTAAGTGAAGTAAATAGAATACAGGCAGGGGCAAGGGCGAAGGTAGAGTTGATTAGAGCCGATACCCCAGCCCCCGTATTACAGTGTTCAGACGCATATTTTCCTCATGGAGTCGGTTTATTTCATGCTGACATAGTTGTTGGTTCGCTTGACAGGCTTTATCATCCTCGTAGAGAAGGGTTATTTATTGTTGCTGTTGTTCCAGGTTCGCGTGGTAAGCTTGTTCATCACGTTGAAAGCCCCAAATGATCGTAATTTGATCCTCATAGACGAAACACAGCTTTTGAACCACTGATTCTCACTCCAGCTAGAGAATTCCGGTGACGGACCAGCAGCACGCTTGAGGTGCGAGAAGTGGGATGTTACCGAGAAATTAGCAGTTGTTTGTGTGGACACATTAGCGTGGCTCAGTGATGGAGTAGAGGGGAGAGCAGCGCTGCCACTCACCCCAGAGGGTCACACTAAAAGACCGAGAGTGTGTGGGTGTGCAGGGAAGGTGGAGACATAGAGAGTGTGTGGGTGTGCAGGGAAGGTGAAGACATAGAGAGTGAGTGGGTGTGCAGGGAAGGTGGAGACAGAGAGTGTGTGGGTGTGCAGGGAAGGTGGAGACAGAGAGTGTGTGGGTGTGCAGGGAAGGTGGAGACATAGAGAGTGTGTGGGTGTGCAGGGAAGGTGGAGACAGAGAGTGTGTGGGTGTGCAGGGAAGGTGGAGACAGAGAGTGTGTGGGTGTGCAGGGAAGGTGGAGACATAGAGAGTGTGTGGGTGTGCAGGGAAGGTGGAGACAGAGAGTGTGTGGGTGTGCAGGGAAGGTGGAGACATAGAGAGTGTGTGGGTGTGCAGGGAGGGTGGAGACAGAGAGTGTGTGGATGCTAGGAGGAAGGAGTGGGGAGGGTGAGTAGGGGATGTTGGTGGCGTTAAGATATTTACAGCTTGTTGTGGTGTTTCAAGCATCCTGGAGAGCGGATCATGCCAGACAAACCCACGAGTTCTTCAAGAATCGTCAACATAATTACCAGTTTTACCGAAAGTAGTGTGAATATATGTTAGATGTTAGTAGTCCATGGACTACTATGCTATTAGCATACCAGCTCTCGAGTAAAAACTTTTAAATATAGTTTAAAGAAGGAAAACTACCTAATCCGGGTTTTATATCATACAAAGTAGGTCCGTAGGAACTGAATATTGCTCTATTTGAGATTTAGACATTGAATTTAGTTTCACTGAACTCCAGGCACTATGATTCAAATTTTTAAAGGTTACTGGACACTATTAATCTTTTCTCATTAGAACTCAAGACAAAATGAATCTTCTGTCATGACAGCAGATTCATATTTTGTTTAATAAGAACACATTTCCTTTAACCTTTTTCACCAAAACTCTTCAACACTTGTTAAAAACATTAATACTTTGATACTTGTATCAGTAACCCCCATTAAATAATGAATACTCTCACTGTAAATCCCCTAATTTTATGAGACGAGATTTAATAAACGCTTATGAAATTTTTATGCAGACTGAATTGCTAATTGGTTGATCCTGAAACTTCCCAAAAGTTAGTCAAGATTGTACAGCTGCGTTTGCTTCCAGATTTGGCATTCAAATTACAGGGTAGTTAAAATATAATGAAAAAAATATAACAAGGCTAGTAGGTAGGGCACAAAGAGCTAGTCTCCACGTCTTCGATAGCACTGTTAGGCAAGCACCCACACATTCGGGATAAATCAAATACATGTTGTTCTGTAGAGTTTACTTGTTCAGAACAGTTTTTGTGTGTAAATGCTCAGTGCAGCACTCAAAAGGCCAATACTGGACCGAACTTGTGTGTATAACAGTCGTATGCATGTGATAAAATATAATTAAATTAATACATTTAACGTGATAAGTAAGTAGTTTTAATGAAGACGAGGAGTCACATTAACGTGGCTGAAATATGTTGACCAGACCACACACTAGAAAATGAAGAGACGACGACGTTTTGGTCCGTCCTGGACCATTCTCAAGTCGATTGCGAATGATCGACTTGAGAATGGTCCAGGACGGACCGAAACGTCGTCGTCACTTAACTTTCTAGTGTGTGGTTTGGTCAACATAGTTTTAATGAACATAATATATAAAATAGTGAATGATATTTAGGAAATACTTCATCAAAGTGATGATATAATCATTAAATATAACTATCATATATGTAAGTTTACAGATGGCTACGAAAATGCATTAGGGACGATATTTTTTTTTACATAGTGAGCATTTAAAATTATCTAATATAATTAAACAAATTTGTGTTTGCCATAATATAGAACTAAAGATCTGATTTTATTCAACATTCTTTTAAACATGTTAATGTGTAATTCACGTGTTTTAATGTACACTTTTAACATGAATTATTAGACAATTTTAAAATGAGTTGATGTGTACTTTTACCATGTGTTTTTGTTGTTTTAATGTTTGTCTATGTAGATTTTTAACATGCGTTAACGTGCACGTTTAACATGTGTTGATATTTACTGTTATAAAGTGTTAATGTGTACTTTTAACATGTGATAATGTGAACTTTAGCATGTATTAGAGTATACTTTTAACATGTATTAACGTGTATTACTTTACCATGTACTATTGTGTACTTTTAACATGTGTTAAAGTGTACTTTTAACATTATTAAATATTTACTTTTAACATGTGTTAATGTATTCTTTTACCATGTGTTAATGTATTCTTTTACCATGTGTTAATTTCTTCTTTAAACTTGTGTTAATGAATACTTTTAACATGTGGTAAAGTATACGTTTAACAAGTATTAATATAGCCTTTTTACATGTGTTATTATATACTTTTAACATGTGTTAATGCATACTTTTAACATACTTTACCTTGTATTGCGGAAGCAAACTATTTTACCTGCTGAGTCAATATTATTTATCAAAAATAATTATTGAGTTTTTGCTTCCTGAATTTTATTCAGAAATTCCCTGATCTTATTGAATTTCCGGTTGTAATCACCGAGGGTCTTGTATTTTTTGCTGTAGTCTTCTAAATTGTCTCACTTCCTGTTGTAGTACTGTTAATTGTTAGCTATACTACCGTTCATTTTTGGTTGTACAACTTGAGATTGTTGATCTTGCTATACTACCCGCTTGTTGAATTGGCTGTACCTCCTGAGGGTGGACCAGTTGTACCACCAGAGGTTGTTGGGCCCATTGTACTACCTAAGATGTACCACCAGATGTTGTTTAACCCGTTATACCACCAGAAGTTGTTTGACCCGTTGTACCACCAGAGGTTGTTGGACCCGTTGTACCACCAGAGGTTGTTGGACCCGTTGTACCACCAGAGGTTGTTGGACCCGTTGAACCACCAGATGTTGTTGGACCCGTTGTTCCACCAGAGGTTGTTGGACCCGTTGTACCACCAGAGGTTGTCGAACCCGTTGTACCACCAGAGGTTGTTGGACCTGTTGTACCACCAGAGGTTGTTGGACCCGTTGTACCACCAGAGGTTGTTGGACCCGTTGTACCACCAGAGGTTGTTGGACCTGTTGTACCACCAGAGGTTGTTGGACCTGTTGTACCACCAGAGGTTGTTGGACCTGTTGTACCACCAGAGGTTGTTGGACCTGTTGTACCACCCGAGGTTGTTGGACCCGTTGTACCGCTAGAGGTTGTTGGACCTGTTGTACCACCCGAGGTTGTTGGACCCGTTGTACCACCAGAGATTGTTGGACCCGTTGTACCACCAGAGGTTGTTGGACCTGTTGTACCACCAGAGGTTGTTGGACCCGTTGTACCACCAGAGGTTGTTGGACCTGTTGTACCACCAGAGGTTGTTGGACCTGTTGTACCACCAGAGGTTGTTGGACCTGTTGTACCACCCGAGGTTGTTGGACCTGTTGTACCACCAGAGGTTGTTGGACCCGTTGTACCACCTGAGGTTGTTGGACCTGTTGTACCACCAGAGGTTGTTGGACTTGTTGTACCACCAGAGGTTGTTGGACCCGTTGTACCACCAGAGGTTATTGAACCCGTTGTACCACTTGAGGTTGTTGAACCTGTTGTACCACCCGAGGTCGCCGTGACGATGGACAAGGTGGTGAAGATGACGGTGGGCGGAGCAGTGGGTACAACCACGGTGGTTCCACCGTGTTTGCTGATGTTCTGCTGTACATCGTCGATGTCACCGAATATTTTGTCTCTACTCGCTTTTACATTTGTTAATACAGCAGTGACAGTGGGAATGCATGATGTAACGGCTAATTGAATGCTTCCATCGTCTCTCAATGATCCATTTATTATTAATCGTATCATTATTACCAAAATGATCAATATGCCATTCAGCTGACCAACAAAAATAATTATAAGATCGATTTTTTGTCCTGTTATCGCATATTGAGTATTCAAAGCGAGAGTTTGAATTCCCTGGATAACTTGAGAGGGGCTGCGTTTCCTCCTGCGTCCTTGTATTGATGCGTTAATTGCGTTCGCAAGATTTTGAAGTAAGGCTTGAACTTGGGTAAGAGCCGTAATTGCATTATCTGTGGCATTTAAGGCGGATTGCAGTGAACTGAGCTGTGAATAGAGAGCAGCCAGTGATGCATTGGTGGTTGTAGTGTTTACATTGGTAGTTGTGTTGAGTTGTACGGTTGTGGTACTCTGAGTAGTAGTAGTTGTGTTTGGTGCTGAGGTTGTTAACTGGCAACTGACCAAGGACCCCGGGGTGATTATCAGGGGCGAGATGGTAGGTACAGTCACAGTGGTTCCCCCGAGTTGGCTGATCAGTGCCTGAATGGTGTTGATCTTGTCGACCGTAATGCTTCTCAGTGTATTAGCAGCGGATATAGCCTTGTTGACGCTGGCTAGAGCAGACTGTGCGACTGCCAGCAGGCTTGAATCAACTGACAAAGACCGACTAACTGCGCATGAAAATATTTGTCCAAATGTGGCCTGCGCCAGAATTAGCTTTGGAAGGAGACCAATGGCAGTAGCAAGGTCTCCTCTTGTTAACGCGTCTGTTGTGTTGTCGATGTCATATTGGGTCGCCAGAATGTCTTGTGAGGGGCTGCGTCTCCTCCTCCCTCCTCCTCCTCCAAGTAGTGCGGTAATTGTGGTAATAATATTATTAAGTTGAACTTGAAGATTTTGCAATGTTGTTAATATATTAGTTGTACCGTTTAGAGTGGCGAGTAACTGGTTGAGTTGCGAAGTGAGATTAGCCAGTATTGCTGTATTGTTCACTGTAGTTGTGGTGACTACAGTAGTTGTTGCATTTACTATAGTAGTGTTGGCTGCAGTAGTCGTCGTGTTGGCTGCGGTAGTCGTCGTGTTGCCTGCGGTAGTCGTCGTGTTGGTTACTCTAGTCGTGTTAGCTGCAGTAGTTGTGTTGGCTGTTGTAGTTGTCGCGTTGGCTGTTGTTGTCGTGTTGGCTGCAGTTGTTGTGTTGGCTGTTGTAGTTGTCGTGTTGGCTGTTGTAGTTGTCGTGTTTGCTGCAGTAGTCGTCGTGTTGGCTGTAGTTGTTGCGTTGACTGCCGTGGTTGTCACATTGGTTGTCAAAGTTGTCACGTTGGCTGAAGTTGTTGTAGCGTTTGTTGCAGTAGTTGTGTTTGCTGCAGTAGTTGTTGTATTTGATCCTGAGGTTGTTGCAGTTGACACTTGGGTCGTTGTCGAAGCTGTATCAGTCGAAGATGACAAATTAATTGAAGTTAGTAAAAAGAGGTTAGAACTGTAAACTTAAGTATTGTAAATAGGGATTAGTAGATAATAGTATTTCTTTAATCAAAGCTTATATAGAGATACAGATATGCACTTGAATGAATGCATTTATATCTAAGAGAGAGAGGGAGCGTCTGTTGATTTGTTTGTTCGAGGTTAGGGACCAGACATTTGGAGTTAGTTAGCCACTCAAAAGAAAACAGGGGAATTTGTGAGAGAAAGACTAATGTCTTAAGATGGTTAGGGTTGACCACAATGCCTCTCATTTAGTATTACTGTGGCTCTTTTTGCGACTACTAACGTTTCGTATGAAGCCTGAGATGTGGGTATGATTATCCTAAGTGTTAATATTAGATATTTCATCTGTTATCAACGTTGATTCAATGTCTATATTATTGATTCAACATTGGAGAAAGAACACGAGGCAGGAAAAACAGGAAAGAGGAAGGAAGGACGTATGAAAGGGCTGGAGAACGAACGTAAGGCAAAAAGAACGGCAGGGAGGGAGGTAGAGAGAACAGATTAACTGGTCTGTTCTCTCTTCCTGAGAGTCTGGCTTCTAATCTAGCAAGGTTAGAAGCCTGACTCTTGGGGCTAGCCTCTTGCAACTTTGCATGGTGGTTGGTGAGTTTTAGTCGAATTGGGTGGGAAGGGTTGGCCCGTTTGCCTCCCTTGAAGGGGTATCGGTCTCCACACCCCTTTCCCGAAGTCAATATAAATGTGCAGCCAAATGTCCGTAGAATTTAGCATTCATTTAAATATTTATGTGTTATCTGTACCCCACCATTCAAGTATCATACACACACCCCTCACCAAGGAAGGGAAAGAGCTGTCACACTTGAAACAATTGCCTCCTCCATCGAAAAATTAAGATCTCACGAGCACTGTGTCAACACCGACGGCTCAGTCCAATCTTCTACTGGACGGACTGCAGCAGCATGTAGGTTTTATAGAAATAATATTTGCACACAGACTGTCAGTGTCAGGTTAAACAACGGCCTCACCTCCACACGCAAAATTAGCGCCACTACAACTAGCTACCAGTACATTAAAATACATTAAAATACATTGGATGAGGAATAATATGTTTTGACTCAAAGTCTGCTCTTCAAGCAATCGAAAACTTCTCCAGGAAGATCAACAGCAAGAACCTCATACTACCATTTATAAATGACCTAATCACTGCTCAGAGTAAAGGGTTCCGAATCTCCTTTGTATGGATACCATCACACATAATTATAACCCATCATAATGACAGAGACATTAAAGCCAAATTAGCAGGTAATAAAGGTGAAGTTGAATTAGACCTAGGTATCCCCATCTCTGCTGTCGAAACTATATTGGTCCAAACACTCAGGTCTGATAGGAGATAAATTACTGACTCCCAATGATCTGAAAGCACCAGTATAAAAATCTATGATTTGTTCAGATCTGAAACCTATGTTTATGGGACGTACAAAACGTCCACCAAACTGTGCGACACAGTGAGAGATGCAACACAGACAGGAGGCACTGAACAACAGGCAGTGTCCTTAACTTGCATACAAACCAAACTAATGGAGAAGATTGTGCGAAAAAAGCTTGTGGAACATCTGGAGCGAAAGAACTTTGAAGCACAGCATCAACATGGTTTCAGGGATGGCAAGTCCTGCCTCACAGGATTAGTTGAATTCTACGACCAGACAACAAAAATCAGGCAAGAAAGAGAGGAGTGGGCAGACTGCATATTTTTGGATTGTCAGAAACCCTTTGATACAGTACCACACAAAAGGCTAATGAAAAAGCTGGAGATGCAGGCTGGAGTGAAAGGGAAGGTACTCCATTGGATAAGGGAGTACCTAAGCAACAGAAGACAGCGAGTCACTGTGAGGGGTGAGGTCTCAGATTGGCAAGACGTCACAAGTGGAGGCCCGCAGGGTTCAGTCCATGAACCTATACTGTTTCTGATATATGTAAATGTAATCCTATACCCAGAGGGTATAGAATCCTTCCTCTTATTGTTTGCTGGTGATGCGAAAATTATGAGAAGGATTAAAATAAAGAATGATAGTAGGAGGCTACAAGATGACCTAGACAGACTGAATGAATAGTCCAACAAATGGCTTCTAAAGTTCAACCGAGTAAATGCAAGGTAATGAAACTAGGCGATGGAAACAGGAGGCCAGACACAGGATACCGAATGGGAGATGAAGTACTTCAAGAAACGGACAGAGAGAAAGATGTAGGAGTTGATATCACACCAAACCTGTTTCCTGAAGCCCACATAAAAAGAATTACATCTGCAGCATACGCTAGGCTGGCTAACATCAGAACAGCCTTCAGGAACTTGTGTACGGCATCATTCAAAACATTGTACTCCCGCATATGTAAGACCAATCCTGGAGTATGCTGCCCCAGCTCGGAGCCCGTACCTTGTCAAACATAAGACAAAACTGGAAAAAGTTCAGAGGTATACCACTAGGCTAGTCCCAGAACTAAGAATCATGAGTTACGAGTAAAGGCTGAGTGAGATGGCCCTCACGACACTGGAAAACAGAAGAGTAAGGGGAGATATGATCACTACCTACAAAATTCTCAGAGGAGTTGAAATGGGGAGATAAGAATAAACTTTTTAACACGGGTGGTACGCGAACTTTTTCAGTGTCAGAGTAGTAAACAAGTGGAATGCATTAGGCAGTGATGTGGTGGAGGTTGACTCCATACACAGTTTCAAAAGTAGATATAATAGAGCCCAGTAGGCTTAGGAATCTGTACATCAGATGATTGACGGTTGAGAGGAGGGGACCAAAGAGCCAGAGCTCAACCCAGCAAGCACAACTAAGTGAGTACAACTAGGTGAGTGCACACACACACACACATACATACACATACCAAAGAGTCAGAGCCCAACCTCCGCAAGCACAAATAGGTGAGTACGCACACACACACACACACACACACACACACACACACACACACACACACACACATATACATATAATTAAGAACTTTGATAAAACAGCAAAACTTGTTGCTTTAGATTCAGAATATAGTTGCCTGCATCTTGTACAAAATAGCTACATTTTGAATTGATATGTACCAGCGTTCTTGGAATTTCTGGAATCAAATGAATGATGTACAAAGATTGCCTATAAGAGTACTTTCAGAAGCTGCCGGAACTCTGGCAGTTGTGCATGGTCTACCGAGGTTGCTAATGAGGTTAATACCAGTTACTAAGATCTGGATTCCTAACAGCAACTATAAGTGCAAATATGTTATGTAAATTCGTTCCTAGATGTACAAGTATGTGCTTAAGTGATGGTAAAGGATGTCTTACCTGGATAACAGCAGAGACATTTGTTTCCCTTGCACCCCTTTTTGTTTATCAATCCTGTACAGAGCTTCTTACTGGAGACACAGTAACCACCAAGAACATTGCAGGCGCTCAATGGCTTGCAAGCCTTGGCACAGCAGACGCATTTCTTCTTGGAGCAGCCTTTGGCTATCTGGCGCTCCGTCGACCCGCACTTCTTCTTGCACACGCCCTTGTATATCGTACACTTCTTTTTTGGGCTCATTGCACAAGCTATTTGAAAGATAATTATTATAAATTTATGCAGTATAATATTAAATAATATAATTATTTGAGGATCTCAATATGGGTTTTCATATAAATTTAACCACTCTTTAAATATATTATTATTGTTTTATCTAGAGCTACACTGAAATTTTTAAGATTCGGAGCATTATGTGAAAAGCCACAAACAATTGCAGTACAAAAAGTGATGGCAATTTTAATAATATAATTGGACATTATTCCAGAATATAATTTTTTAGCCTATCTACTCCGTATGAACCTGCTCATTGATATACAGCCCCTTAATATAAAAGAGCATTGTCCGGGAAAGCTAATAGAATCGTAAATACATATGCAGGTGCGTTTTGAATACCCTGTGATAGACGTGGTCAATGCACAATATTACATCACAGTAACAGCAGAGGATTTAATGATAAATAGTAATGGGCCTCAACAGATCTCCAGTAAACAGCAGGCGGTCCAGAGAAGTATACGCTGAGAACAACAGGAAAAACTCTATTGTTGTCAAAAAGTCAAACATATGGCTGCATTAGTGGTAAGAAGAACGAAAATAAAAATTAAACATAAAGTAGCAACAGTGACAAGTAGAGCGGAAGCAAATGAATGACTGGCTCAACAATATTCAGCTCGGGGTCAGCTCGTCTCTACGAGCACAATAAACTGCTGGAGAAAGTCCAGAGTAATTTACTACAACATTGTTGTCAGAAGTAAGAGCGCTGAGCTCAGAGGAGAGTTTAAGAGACCTGAATCAGACAATACTAGAGTCGAGTCTTGCTCAGTATGTTACTTCCGGAAGGAGAAATAGTGGTAGTGACGTCAAATAACTTCAAAAATCAAATACAGTCACAATTACTTATTATAGTAGAGAGTCCAGCTAACGGGACATTATAATTATCTATTTAATATTTTTTTCAACATTTGTTTCAAATTTTGTCACTTAACCTAAATTGTCTCTAATATATCTCGTTTGACACCGATGTATATTTCAGATGTATGAAAGTTACAGACTTAAAATATATTTTTGAGCAGGTTTTGTATCTCTCCATAGAACAGACATCAGTCATTATATGTAACTGTGAAAAGTAAAGTAAACTTACAACAAATAAATCTTGAGCATCTTTCACTTTCAAGTACTAGACTAATAGATAAGACATACAGAAAAAGTTAACAGCTCTAATCCCAAGTTACTAATTTAAAAAGTAATATCATCGTGGCGAGATACTGTTACTATCCCATATATAGTGGAGAGATGATGGATAGATGGATTGATACACCAGGCACAAAATGTAGAGGCAAACGTTTGATAGTCATAAGCAACTGTCAGGCTAATAACTTCCTGCTCCTTCCATTTCAACAAAATGAACAAACAAACATTGAAAACAAATAGACACTTACATGAGAGGCAACACTCGCACGACTTCCCCTTGCACTTGACACCGGCAACTTTGGTGTTGCAGGTCTTTTTCTTCTGGCACTTCCCGCCGGCTTGAGTACACTTTTTATAAGGTTTGCACTTTATTTTAGAGTCAATATCGCCACCATGATTCTCACCCGAGTCTGAATACCCTTTCCTCCCGTCTGACTGCTTCCCTTCCTCCTTTACTGCCGGCTCGTCACCTTTCTTACCCGCCTTGGCTTTACTTTTCTTGGGCTTTTTATTGTTTTTATTAGAGTTCTTGCTGCTTTTAACTTTGGGTTTATTCTTCTTGGTATTTTTGTGTTTCTTGCGTTTGTCCTTACTGTTTTTTTTACGGTTTTTCTTTGTTTTTTTGTTATGTTTCATTTGGATCTTATTAGTTTTGTTTTGCTTCTTTTTGTATTTATCCCCCTTTACTTTTATGCCTTTAACTTTCTTTGCTCTTTTCCCATTCATCACCTTCTTTTGTTTATTTGACGCTGGCTTCCTTCTTTGATTTTTGGTGGGTTTTGTTTTTTTTGAGTTTGTTTTCATTGTCTTTTTATTTTTTTTCTGTTTACGGCCGCCTGTCTTACGGTTTTTGGGTTTTGACTTTTTTAAATTTTTTCTTGATTTCTTCTTTTGTTTTTTCTCTGTAGTGACCTTTACTTTTATGCCTTTAACTTTCTTTGCTCTTTTCCCATTCATCACCTTCTTTTGTTTATTTGACGCTTGCTTCTCTCTTTGATTTTTTGGGGGTTTTGTTTTCTTTGAGTTTGTTTTCATTGTCGTTTTATTTTTTTTTTGTTTACGGCCGCCTGTCTTAGGGTTTTTGGGTTTTGACTTTTTTAAATTTTTTCTTGATTTCTTCTTTTGTTTTTTCTCTGAAGTGACTTTTCGTCCCTTAACGACCTTTTTGGCAGTGGGAACTTCTTTATTAGACTTGTCACGTCCCTTAGCAGCCTTCTTGACAGTGAAAACCTTTTTACCAGTCTTGACGCGACCATCTTTCTTCTTCTTCTGCCGCCGATGTTTGCCACGTTGGAGTTTATCCTTATTCTTGCCTCCGCGATCTTTCTTTCCGCTCTTGGTGCGACTAGTTTTTTTCTTACTTTTGATGGGTTGATCTACACTATTCTTTATGCCTTTCTTGCTTCCTCGACGTTTTTCTCCTTTCCTTTTGATAGAACTTTTCCTCTTCTGCCCATCATGACGCTTTTGTCCATTCTGGGTACGAAAACTCGTTTCTTGTTTTTTAGTTCGATGTTTTAACGATTTCTTAACAGTGTCAGCTTTTTTTATCTTGGAAGGAACAGATTTTCCTCCATTCTGGTCTCGGTGACCTGTTCTTACTTCATCAATTCTGCCGTGACCAACACTTTTCCCGCCATGTTTGTCAGTACCAGTGTTTCTTCTTCTCTGAGTCAGCAGGTCTTGATCATTTACCTCCTGACGATTTTCAACAGTTTTTCCATGCACCTGTAGATTGAAATACTTTGGTATTATCTCTCTCTCTCTCTGTATGTATGTATGTATGTATGTATGTATGTATGTATGTATGTATGTATGTATGTATGTATGTATGTATGTATGTATGTATATATATATATATATATATATATATATATATATATATATATATATATGTATATATATATATATATATATATATATATATATATATATATATATATATATATATATATATATATATATATATATATACGAACAAGTCTGAAAGGCTTATGTCCCCAGGACTATATGCAACTGAAAACTCACACCCCAGAAGTGACTCGAACCCATACTGCCAGGAGCAACGCAACTGGTATGTACAGGACGCCTTAATCCGCTTGACCATCACGACCGGATATAAGGAGGTGATAGCCGAAGCTATTTGACCCCCCTCCCCGCCGGCACCCGGCTAGTAATCTTGGGCATAGCATTTTATCAAATCACCAAATCAAATTATGTACAGTCGTGATGGTCAAGCGAATTAAAGCGTCCTGTACATACCAGTTGCGTTGCTCCTGGCAGTATGGGTTCGAGTCACTTTTGGGGTGTGAGTTTTCAGCTATATATATATATATATATATATATATATATATATATATATATATATATATATATATATATATATATATATATATATATTTATAAATATATATATCTATATACATATATATATATATATATATATATATATATATATATATTTATATATATATATATATATATATATATATATATATATATATATACATACATATATATATATATATATATATATATATATATATATATATATATATATATATATACATACATATATATATATATATATATATATATATATATATATATATATATATATATATATATATATATATATATATATATATATATATATATATGCGAAGAAGCTTGAATGGTCTCCAAGTCAGTATGCAACTGAAAACTCCTCACTCCAGAAGGATTCGAACCCAGGAAGCCAGGAGTTCTGTGCACCTTGGCGTACCTGGCTCATTAACCGCTTGACCACACTGACTGTACAAAAATGTTGGAAGTCGTGAGACCTATGTAAGAAATGCTTATGTTCCTTTTTGAAGACAAAGTCATTTAATTGCCAATAGAGTGGATGAACATTTCTCGGAAAATATATATGAAAAATATGTGTTGCCATCGCCCCTGAACTACACACGCTATTGTTTGATCACAAGGAAATAATTTGAGAAAATAAAAAATAAAAAACTCTATGCTAACGTTGTAAAACACATAGAGGCCATCAAATAAAACATTTGGCGGAAAAAGTGTTTTATTGTTGTTGTCGTCACACTAAAAACTTTTAGTTATATTAGAAGTCAGAATATATTGGAGGGTTCTTTAAATGCTAAGTCATAAAAATGTAATAGCCTTAAATCTAAAATATTCCTGCAAAACATACTTCCTGTGATTTACGACTTCTGTATGTGATCTTCGGAAGTGTATGCAATAGTGAAACATTCTTTTCAGCACAAATCTGTTTTATCTCCAAATATCGTAGTGATCATTTTTATATGTTCAAAGAGTATGAATGTATAGTTTGCAGGACATATATTCATTTTAACTAATGAACACTATTTAGATAAACAGAGAGAGAGAGAGAGGAGGGAATTATCAGGGGAAAGCGCCAAGGAATTATGACTATATAGCTCTTGGATGGGGACAGAATAAGGATTTGGAATGGGACGGGGAAATGGTGCCCAACCACTTGGACCGTCGGGGACTGAACGCTGAGCTGCTTGAAGCGAGACCGTCGCTCTACCGTCCAGCCCAAGTGGATGGACTTCCACTACAGAGAGAATATAAGAAGGAAATACTCAGCAAATGGACAGATGATATATTTTCTAAACTGCATAAAAATTGCAACAACTGAGTATAGATTCCCAGTTTGAATAAAGTTTACGTGAACAACATATTATTGGTTCTTATTATTTATACCACTGCAGTAAAATTGTACATATGAACCTCTGATTTGTTCATTGCCCATGATGGCGCTATAATAAATAGCTGTCTTTAATGTCCATATTTGTAGTCATGTAAACACTGTTATCTTCTTAAGTTGAAAATTTAAAGTGGGTGTATAGTACTGCGCTTACTTGGGCTGCACGTAAGGGATCCTCCGTACCTGTGCCAGGAGGAAAATACAGAAGACCAAAGCAGCTAGAATGAAAGTCTTCATGTTGGTAGCGTACAGCTGGGACAGCAGGAGTGGGCTGCTACTGTCTCTACTGCCACTGCTGCAGGGGACTACACCGACGTGTAGCAGCAACAGGGGCTTGGAGCACAGTCCCAGAACGTCCGCTGACCTGCCAGGGACTAGATGTACTAACACCGTAGGTAGCTCGGAAAAGTCTTTTATACCAGATCAGGACATGCATATGAAAGCTCGTTGCATTAATCGGCAGGTGTTGGGTTCCGTGACACATGGTGCACAAGGCGCACCCCTCGCCTAAACCCTCATTGGTTATTCAGGCCGTTGTCACGATGCGAAGGGAGTCCAATTTATCTACGCTTACTAAACAGAAGCGATTTTAGGAACCTATTCCCTCTCACCTAGTCTAATGAAACCAAATGACATTTGTCACAGAAAATCTACTTTAGCAATGTATTTTTTGCCAGTAACTGGGATTCAATTTGTATATTTTGTATTCCGAGCATTAAGTTACAGGTATAATTTATTTATATATATATATATATATATATATATATATATATATATATATATATATATATATATATATATATATATATATATATATATATATATATATATATATATATATATATATATATATATAATTATATATTCTTGTAAAGCCGCTAATACGCCAAGCGTTTCGGGCAGGTCCTTAATCTAACAGATAATTTTAAGTAGGTAATTTCTAGAAAAAATTCTAAAATGTTAACTGGTACATGATAAGACAATTTGACAAAAATTAGTAGGTACTTTAAAGTAAAATTTTAGGGTTATCAACTGGTACATTGTAGCATAATTTGAGGGTTATTTCAAGATATAATGCAGTAAAATATGCGTTCAATATAACAACCATGATTTAAGATGATAGCAATGATTACAATGGTGAGATTGTATGGCATAGGCACATATATTGGGGGATTGGGTAGCACAAAATATAGTTACGAGTTAAAAGCACTAGGTAGGAAACTGTGAAAATTATATTAGAGAGTGAGTTTCATAGACTGGGTCCCTTTATTTGCATTGAGTGTTTACACAGATTACGTATGACTCTGGGGATATCAAAGAGATATATATTTCTGGTGGGGTGATTATGGGTTCTGTTACATATGTCCAGAGGGAGTTTCAAAACAGGATTTGCATTTAAGAACAGGATTTTGTAAATGTAAATGGCACAAGATAATGTGTGGAGTGAGGTTATGTTTAACATGTTTAAGGATTTAAATATGGGAGCTGAGTATTGTCTGTAAGCAGAGTTTGTTATTATCCTGACAGCAGATTTTTGCTGGGTTTAGATGGGCTTGTGGTAGTTTGCAGCTGTTGAACCCCATGCACAGATATCATATGTAAGATAGGGATAAATTAGCGCGTAGTATAGTGAGAGGAGAGCAGAGTTTGGAACATAATATCTGACCTTAGAGAGTATACTACCGTTGATGAAATTTTCTTGGTTATGTGTTGTATGTGGTTGCTGATGTTGAGTCTCTTGTCTAAGTATAGGCCAAGGAACTTTCCATCATTTTTATTCCTGATGTTAACATTATCTATCTGAAGCTGAATTGCATTTGTTGATTTGCTTCCAAATAAGATGTAGTAGGTCGTTTCTATGTTTAGTGTGAGTTGATTGGTTGACATCCATAAGTGGACCTTTTTTTAATTCATTATTTACAACATTATTTAATGAGTGTGGGTTGGGGGTCTGAGTACATGAGGGTAGTATCGTCAGCAAGTAATACAGTTTTAAGAATGTTATATTATTTGAAGACGGCTATATTGCCATATTGGGTTAGCGCTCTATTTAAATTTATAGTAATTATAGAAAGTTTCCTAATTACATGTGTGTAATTAACTGTGTGAATACATTCATATATACGCACAAATATAGACGAGTTGGTTTTATGTACAAACCAAAAACACTAATTCTCGACTTCACATAGTAAGAAAATATATATACCTTTTCATGGTTATTTTACTTCGGAAAGTTCAATTAAAATACGTTCTCTCTATATTGAAAAACAAATGATCTGTGTTTTGAGTCTGAATAAGTGAGCTCTGTAACAGCGGAACTGCACCTTAAGTAAAATATAATTCAAATATATTTTGTCGAATATTGAACACATATGACCAGTATACCTATATTATACTATATAATGCGGTTGATTTTCACTTCAATATATATTAAAAGAAAATCATTGCTATTTAGAATGTAAATGTTCTTCAAGATGTTCGAGAACTTTATGCAGACGATGAGTCACAATAACGCGTCTGAAGAAATGATGACCAAACCACAACTCAGGAAATGGAGAACCGACAACGTTTCGGTCAGTCCTGATCCAATGGTAAGTCGTCGTATAGAAACGTTGTCTCTTCCCCCAGTGTCTGAGTTGTGGTTTGGTCATTATTCGAGAACCTTTCTCTTGACGCTTAAGAACAATAGCTTGGTTTGCTTGACACCGCAAAGCTAACAATGTATTCGTCAACAGAAATAAAATTCACATTAAATTCCGGTAATTACTCTAACCAGCAGAAGCATTTATCCGGCTGATTACCGGATTGTATGTCCACCAACCTGTCTCTCAGCTCACTCTAGAAATTGAGAATGAAATATCTACGTGCGTCAATATACAATGACCGTCAAGCAGTAGACATCCTCATCGCATTTTCACGTATCAGTTCCTAAATAGTAACTTAAGAAAAATAATTCTACGTTACTTGACATTCCATATATTTTTCTAACATATTGCATTGCATTTATAAAGGTAAATTCACCATTAACGCCAAATGTCGTCATAATTATATTCAAACAACAATATTTAATGATTATATTTGTAAATTATGTAAATATCTTATTTGTAATTAAAAAACATGCAGCAATTGACTATGACATAGATATCGCAATAAGACTATATAATGTTAGGATATCTTTAGTGCTGATGTGGTTTTGTGTAGAAATTATGTGATCCGTAATAGAGACTTGTTATGCAGGCGATGAGTCACAATAACGTGGCTGAAGAATGTTGATCAGACCTGGTCTGGAGACCTGGTCTGGAGACCTGGTCTGGAGATCTGGTCTGCAGACTTGTTATTTTGCATTGCGAGACGCCTTGAAAGAGATATCATCCATTATCTACTACCTGAAGAATACAGCGTGGGACGAGTGTGACAGACGTGATGTCGACGTCGACAGAGCTGCCCCCCCCCCCCACCCATAGAGAGGGTTCAAGGAACCCTTTAAATTTGCCCAGCTGTCTGAGTTGCCAGAGGCGGCGAGAGGAGAGCTGCCAACGTTCTCTAGTTCATTTACTTTTATATATCTCTCGTATCACAATTATTATTATTGGAAATATTCTAGTGACCTGTAACACTGAATAACATTGTTATTAATGGAAACGTATCCTAGTCTGGTAACACTGAATAACACTGTGATCATTGAACACGTAACATTGTCTGGTGACACTGAGTCTAACCACTGAGCTACATTGCTGGGTTGCAGAGTTTCAAACCCTGCTGGCGACCTTATTAGTTGAGTGACACTCAACACCCCTTGTGACACCCTTGTGTGACAGGTGACCTGTGACCTTATGTTATGGAGGGCAGGACTCGGAGGAAGTGCTGTAGCTGCAGAAACGACACCTTGAGGTTAGTATCAAATTTTCTTTCACTCTTCCGTGGGTACAAGGCCGGATCGTCTGAAGGGCCCCCAGGGCGACAAATGGCACCCAAGTGTGTGGGAGCAAAGACCCGCGGTGGTGGTCATGGTGTGGTCCTCATCTCAGGCACCGACACCGACCCCTAGGCCTTGTAACAATGGTTAAAGGAATTGCAACCTGGAGTAGTATTGCCCTCACGAGGATCCCGAAACCTCTCCGAAGCACAACCGGAGTTTCACAGAATTCCCCATGCACACGGGCTCTGTCAACCAAATATTCTACCACCACCCGTGACTAGGTTCGAACCCGCGTCACGGCCCTTGTGGATTTGTTAATTTGATATATCACGGTATTGTAATTTATGTGTGTATAGGTAAGATATATTTGGGATGAGGAGCTTGGGGAATAAGGGAAGAGAAATAAGGGAGGAAGGAGCAGGTGTAGATTAGAAGAAAGGGGGGGGGGGGGGAAATAAGGGAAAGAGATCCGAGCACAGCCGCGTACCTCATCTACTTTAATATGAATGGAAGATGCATGAACTTCATTCACAGCCTCACGATCTCCATACACAGCCTCACGACATTTTTACACAGCCTCACGATCTCCATACACAGCCTCACAATCTCCATACACAGCCCCACGATCTACATTCACAGCCTCACTAATAGATACGATGAAAGACCAGAGAGCAGATGTACATAGCATACATGTCGTATGTAATTTAATACAGGATGGGAAGGTCATGCATGGTGATCATATCATTGTATATGCTATGTTTATATATATATATATATATATATATATATATATATATATATATATATATATATATATATATGTATTATATGTTGTTGAATATGACAGAAAGGGACATATTTAACTATTCCTCACTCACTCCCGCATCCCCTCGTCCTCTCCAACAATTCCCCCCTTCCCCATCCCTTTGTCCTCCCCACTCTAACGTGTCCTCGTCCTTCTAATAATTTCCCACTCCACTGTTCCCTCGTCTTCCCCACAATCTTCCACTCCCCCGTCCCCCTCGTTCTCCCTACCATTCCCCCACTTTCCCATCTTCTCGTCTTCCCTACCATCCCCCACTCCCCTGTCCTCTTATCCTCCCCACCATTTTCCACTACACTGTCTCCTCGACCCCACCATCCCCAACTCCCCTGTCCCCTCGTCCTTCCCACCATTACCCCCTCCCTTGTCTCCTCGTCCTTCCCATTATCCTCCCCTCCTGTCCTCTCGTCCTCCCCACCATTCCCCACTCCGTCGGCCGATGCATTCCCAAATGATCTAATGTTTCCATCAGAAAATTGGGAACATCAAATGATCTGATGTTCCGATCACTTAAATTTAAGAAAAACAGTTAAAAAATAAATGAAAATTAATGAAAAAATAAAAAATAAACTATACTCACAAAATGAACTGTATGATAAACAACACAGCTCAATTCGAATGCAATTTCACACAAAATAAATGAATCACAATGAAAAGAAATAGAAATCTATGAAAATTTAATTTATCAATGAAATTGGAAACATTGAAATGGAATCAAAACATATTTAGTACAACGTGTTTTGCTCTTACGTGCAAAAGATGGCGCTGTTTCTTAAAAATGAATGTGTTTACCTGGCATAGGTGTGGCATCTATACTTTTACTTATGAAATGAACGGAATGGTAAGCATCACAACTCAATTCCAACACAATGTCACACAAAATAATTAAATCAGAATGAAAATAAATCGAAATCATTTGAAAATTAAATCGTACCTATTAGCCAGAATTGAAATCATTTGAAAATTAAATTTATCAATGAAATCGGAAACATTGAAATGGAATCATAACATATGTAGTATATCGTGTTGCTAATATGTGCAACAGATGGCAGTGTTTTTCAAAAAAGCGTGCTTTTACCTGTCACAGGTGTGGCATCTATATAGCAGGTATATAAAAATACGAACGTCTTCGAATGGAATATTGTGTTAAAATTTCAAGCAATCAGTGAAGAACTTTCGGAGATTACAGCGTGTTGTGCTTTTACGTCCAACAGATGGCGCTGTTATTAAAAAAAACATGTTTTTTTCGTGTCACTGCTAAGGCATGTATATATATATATATATATATATATATATATATATTACATTTTCAAAGACTTCACAAATACACAACTGATTAGAACTTGCGTTTCCCTGATTTTATATCTACATTTGAGTGAGGTGGGAAGGGTGATGTGGCATTACATTTGAGTAAGGTGGGAAGGATGATGTGGCATTAGAGGATATTAATAGGGTATTAAAAGTATCAACACAAGACAGAACACGAAACAATGGATATTGAATAGAAGTGTTTGTAGAAAGCCTATTGGTCCATATTTCTTGATGCTTCTATATTGGAGCGGAGTCTTGAGGTGGGTAGAATATAGTTGTGCAATAATTGGCTGTTGATTGCTGGTGTTGACTTCTTGATGTGTAGTGCCTCGCAAACGTCGAGCCGCCTGCTATCGCTGTATCTATCGATGATTTCTGTGTTGTTTACTAGGATTTCTCTGGCGATGGTTTGGTTATGGGAAGAGATTATATGTTCCTTAATGGAGCCCTGTTGTTTATGCATCGTTAAACGCCTAGAAAGAGATGTTGTTGTCTTGCCTATATACTGGGTTTTTTGGAGCTTACAGTCCCCAAGTGGGCATTTGAAGGCATAGACGACGTTAGTCTCTTTTAAAGCGTTCTGTTTCGTGTCTGGAGAGTTTCTCATGAGTAGGCTGGCCGTTTTTCTGGTTTTATAGTAAATCGTCAGTTGTATCCTCTGATTTTTGTCTGTAGGGATAACGTTTCTATTAACAATATCTTTCAGGACCCTTTCCTCTGTTTTATGAGCTGTGGAAAAGAAGTTCCTGTAAAATAGTCTAATAGGGGGTATAGGTGTTGTGTTAGTTGTCTCTTCGGAGGTTGCATGGCTTTTCACTTTCCTTCTTATGATGTCTTCGATGAAACCATTGGAGAAGCCGTTATTGACTAGAACCTGCCTTACCCTACAGAGTTCTTCGTCGACTTGCTTCCATTCTGAGCTGTGGCTGAGAGCACGGTCGACGTATGCGTTAACAACACTCCTCTTGTACCTGTCAGGGCAGTCGCTGTTGGCATTTAGGCACATTCCTATGTTTGTTTCCTTTGTGTAGACTGCAGTGTGGAAACCTCCGCCCTTTTCCATGACTGTTACATCTAGAAAAGGCAGCTTCCCATCCTTTTCCGTCTCGTAAGTGAAACGCAGCACGGAACTCTGCTCAAATGCCTCCTTCAGCTCCTGCAGATGTCTGACATCAGGTACCTGTGTAAAAATGTCGTCAACATACCTGCAGTATATGGCCGGTTTCAAGTTCATGTCGACTAAGACTTTTTGCTCGATGGTACCCATGTAGAAGTTTGCAAACAGGACACCTAGGGGAGAACCCATAGCGACCCCATCTACTTGCTTATACATGTGCCCATCCGGGCTCAAGAAGGGTGCCTCTTTAGTACAAGCTTGGAGTAGTTTCCTCAGAATACTTTCTGGCATGTCAAGAGGAGTACAGGCTGGATCACGATACACTCTGTCGGCTATCATTCCGATTGTCTCGTCCACAGGTACGTTAGTGAACAGCGATTCTACGTCCAACGAGGCTCTTATCCCTGTGGCCCGTGCGCCCCGTAGTAAGTCCACAAATTCCTTTGGAGACTTCAGGCTGAAGGCGCAAGGAACATAAGGAGTCAGCAGGCCGTTGAGTCGCTTCGCCAATCTGTACGTGGGTGTGGGTATCTGGCTAATGATTGGCCGAAGTGGGTTTCCAGGCTTGTGCGTCTTGACATTTCCATACGCATATCCAGGTTTATATTCCCCAATGATCTTTGGCAGGTGGAGTCCTGATTTCTTGGCGTTCACAGTTTCGATCAGTTTGTTGACCTTTGCTTTTAATTCGGCTGTAGTGTCCTTCGTTACCCTTTGGAACTTAGTTTGGTCAGAGAGTATGATGTTCATTTTCGCCAGATATTCGTCTTTTTTAAGAATGACATATATTGGCGACTTGTCACCTCTCCTGACAACTATCTCCTTGTTCTCACGAAGGCTTTTAGCTGCCGCTCTAAGCTCGGGGGACAGTATGGTGCTTCTGTAGTTGCCTCGATTCTTTCCTCCTTCTGCAATAAGTTCTGCTTGTAAGGTATCTTTGGTAGTGACCTTCTTTTGTGTCTCGAGGTCGAATATGTCGTCCAACAGAATTTCCAACTCCACTTTCCGGGCCATTTCACTTCTGTTGGACGACATATTCGACCTCGAGACACAAAAGAAGGTCACTACCAAAGATACCTTACAAGCAGAACTTATTGCAGAAGGAGGAAAGAATCGAGGCAACTACAGAAGCACCATACTGTCCCCCGAGCTTAGAGCGGCAGCTAAAAGCCTTCGTGAGAACAAGGAGATAGTTGTCAGGAGAGGTGACAAGTCGCCAATATATGTCATTCTTAAAAAAGACGAATATCTGGCGAAAATGAACATCATACTCTCTGACCAAACTAAGTTCCAAAGGGTAACGAAGGACACTACAGCCGAATTAAAAGCAAAGGTCAACAAACTGATCGAAACTGTGAACGCCAAGAAATCAGGACTCCACCTGCCAAAGATCATTGGGGAATATAAACCTGGATATGCGTATGGAAATGTCAAGACGCACAAGCCTGGAAACCCACTTCGGCCAATCATTAGCCAGATACCCACACCCACGTACAGATTGGCGAAGCGACTCAACGGCCTGCTGACTCCTTATGTTCCTTGCGCCTTCAGCCTGAAGTCTCCAAAGGAATTTGTGGACTTACTACGGGGCGCACGGGCCACAGGGATAAGAGCCTCGTTGGACGTAGAATCGCTGTTCACTAACGTACCTGTGGACGAGACAATCGGAATGATAGCCGACAGAGTGTATCGTGATCCAGCCTGTACTCCTCTTGACATGCCAGAAAGTATTCTGAGGAAACTACTCCAAGCTTGTACTAAAGAGGCACCCTTCTTGAGCCCGGATGGGCACATGTATAAGCAAGTAGATGGGGTCGCTATGGGTTCTCCCCTAGGTGTCCTGTTTGCAAACTTCTACATGGGTACCATCGAGCAAAAAGTCTTAGTCGACATGAACTTGAAACCGGCCATATACTGCAGGTATGTTGACGACATTTTTACACAGGTACCTGATGTCAGACATCTGCAGGAGCTGAAGGAGGCATTTGAGCAGAGTTCCGTGCTGCGTTTCACTTACGAGACGGAAAAGGATGGGAAGCTGCCTTTTCTAGATGTAACAGTCATGGAAAAGGGCGGAGGTTTCCACACTGCAGTCTACACAAAGGAAACAAACATAGGAATGTGCCTAAATGCCAACAGCGACTGCCCTGACAGGTACAAGAGGAGTGTTGTTAACGCATACGTCGACCGTGCTCTCAGCCACAGCTCAGAATGGAAGCAAGTCGACGAAGAACTCTGTAGGGTAAGGCAGGTTCTAGTCAATAACGGCTTCTCCAATGGTTTCACCGAAGACATCATAAGAAGGAAAGTGAAAAGCCATGCAACCTCCGAAGAGACAACTAACACAACACCTATACCCCCTATTAGACTATTTTACAGGAACTTCTTTTCCACAGCTCATAAAACAGAGGAAAGGGTCCTGAAAGATATTGTTAATAGAAACGTTATCCCTACAGACAAAAATCAGAGGATACAACTGACGATTTACTATAAAACCAGAAAAACGGCCAGCCTACTCATGAGAAACTCTCCAGACACGAAACAGAACGCTTTAAAAGAGACTAACGTCGTCTATGCCTTCAAATGCCCACTTGGGGACTGTAAGCTCCAAAAAACCCAGTATATAGGCAAGACAACAACATCTCTTTCTAGGCGTTTAACGATGCATAAACAACAGGGCTCCATTAAGGAACATATAATCTCTTCCCATAACCAAACCATCGCCAGAGAAATCCTAGTAAACAACACAGAAATCATCGATAGATACAGCGATAGCAGGCGGCTCGACGTTTGCGAGGCACTACACATCAAGAAGTCAACACCAGCAATCAACAGCCAATTATTGCACAACTATATTCTACCCACCTCAAGACTCCGCTCCAATATAGAAGCATCAAGAAATATGGACCAATAGGCTTTCTACAAACACTTCTATTCAATATCCATTGTTTCGTGTTCTGTCTTGTGTTGATACTTTTAATACCCTATTAATATCCTCTAATGCCACATCATCCTTCCCACCTTACTCAAATGTAATGCCACATCACCCTTCCCACCTCACTCAAATGTAGATATAAAATCAGGGAAACGCAAGTTCTAATCAGTTGTGTATTTGTGAAGTCTTTGAAAATGTAATAAGTTTTACGAAACGCGCCCGTGTCGCGTCAGACTAGAAATATATATATATATATATATATATATATATATATATATATATATATATATATATATATGTCGTACCTAGTAGCCAGAACTCACTTCTCAGCCTACTATGCAAGGCCAAATTTGCCTAGTAAGCCAAGTTTTCATGAATTAATTGTTTTTCGACTACCTAACCTAACCTAACCTAACTTTTTCGGCTACCTAACCTAACCTAACCTATAAAGATAGGTTAGGTTAGGTTAGGTAGGGTTGGTTAGGTTCGGTCCTATATCTACGTTAATTTTAACTCCAATAAAATAAAATTGACCTCATACACAATGAAATGGTTAGCTTTATCATTTCATAAGAAAAAAATTAGAGAAAATATATTAATTCAGGAAAACTTGGCTTATTAGGCAAATCGGGCCTTGCATAATAGGCTCAGAAGTGCGTTCTGGCTACTAGGTACGACATATATATATATATATATATATATATATATATATATATATATATATATATATATATATATATATATATATACATATATATATATAGAATATATATAAATATATATATATATATATATATATATATATATATATATATATATATATATATGTCGTACCTAGTAGCCAGAATGCACTTCTTAGCCTACTATGCAAGGCCCAATTTGCCTAATAAGCCAAGTTTTCATGAATTAATTGTTTTTCG
>NC_091223.1:9702591-9718206 GCF_040958095.1 Procambarus clarkii | reverse complement strand
GCTCAGATACAAACGCCCGAAATATCCACTCCATAGATGGCGCTGTCGTCGGAGCACCACCTCACCAGAGGTCAGGAGCGGCGGTGTTGAGCGCTGAACCAGACTGGAAACTGGTCCTCGAGGCCAGTACACGCTGTCCTCACTAGGTGTCGTCGTTCGTTTGGCGGGGGTTTCGGGAGCTGACCCACAGATGGCGTGTTTGTCACTGCTCCAGGCACGGACGCTGGATCCGGGTTCGTAACAATCTATATATATATATATATATATATATATATATATATATATATATAACAGTGATCACAAAGTAATCAATTTAGCATAGAATGGAATAGACCTGAAGGAGAAATTCTGTTAAAGTGCCAGATTTCGAAAAGCTGATTTAATAGCCTAAGAAATTTTTGGGGTCAAATAGATTGGAAAGTCTTGGGTATGGGGGTGGGCCGGTATTAGAGCGAGACATGAACCCATATATTATATATATATATATATATATATATATATATATATTATATATATATATATAATATATATATATATTATATATATATATATATATATATATTATATATATATATATATATATATATATATTATTAAATATGACCGAAAAAGTAAGATTAATAATTCTAACACGAATTTCCTCAATCTTTCGTACATTACGCTTCACTGTTGGAGGTAAATCAAAAATCACTTCTCCAAAATTCATTTTTATTTCTAGTCTGACGCGACACGGGCGCGTTTCGTAAAACTTATTACATTTTCAAAGACTTCACAAATACACAATGATTAGAACTTACGTCTCTCTGATATTATATCTACATTTGAGTGAGGTGGGAAGGGTGATGTGAAAAACCAGAAAACGGCCAGCCTACTCATGAGAAAACTCTCCAGACACAAAACAGAACGCTTTAAAAGAGACTAACGTCGTCTATGCCTTCAAATGCCCACTTGGGGACTGTAAGCTCCAAAAAACCCAGTATATAGGCAAGACAACAACATCTCTTTCTAGGCGTTTAACGATGCATAAGCAACAGGGCTCCATTAAGGAACATATAATCTCTTCCCACAAGCAAACCATCGCCAGAGAAATCCTAGTAAACAACACAGAAATCATCGATAGATACAGCGATAGCAGGCGGCTTGACGTTTGCGAGGCACTACACATCAAGAAGTCAACACCAGCAATCAACAGCCAATTATTGCACAACTATATTCTACCCACCTCAAGACTCCGCTCCAATATAGAAGCATCAAGAAATATGGACCAATAGGCTTTCTACAAACACTTCTATTCAATACCCATTGTTTCTGTTCTGTCTTGTGTTGATACTTTTAATACCCTATTAATATCCCCTCCTGTTCTGTCTTGTGTTATGCCACATCACCCTTCCCACCTAACTCAAATGTAGATATAATATCAGAGAGACGTAAGTTCTAATCAGTTGTGTATTTGTGAAGTCTTTGAAAATGTAATAAGTTTTACGAAACGCGCCCGTGTCGCGTCAGACTAGAAATAAAAATGAATTTTGGAGAAGTGATTTTTTGATTTACCTCCAACAGTGAAGCGTAATGTACGAAAGATTGAGAAAATTCGTGTTAGAATTATTAATCTTACTTTTTCGGTCATATTTAATAATATATGTCTACAGAAAGACTGCTACCAAAATATATATATATATATATATATATAATATATATATATATATATATATATATATATATGATATATATATCATATAATATATGATATTATATCATATATATATAATAATATGATATATATATCATATATATATATATATAATATGATATATAATATATATATATATATATATATATAATAATATATATATATATATATATAATATGTCGTACCTAGTAGCCAGAACGCACTTCTCAGCCTACTATGCAAGGCGGATTTGCCTAATAAGCCAAGTTTTCCTGAATTAATATATTTTCTCTAATTTTTTCTTATAAAATGATAAAGCTACCCATTTCATTATATTGAGGTCAATTTTTTTATTGGAGATAAAATTAACGTAGATATATGACCGAACCTAACCAACCCAACCTAACCTAACCTAACCTATTTTTATAGGTTAGGTTAGGTTAGGTAGCAGAAAAAGCTAGGTTAGGTTAGGTTAGGTAGGTTAGGTAGTCGAAAAACAATTAAATCATGAAAACTTGGCTTATTAGGCAAATCGGGCCTTGCATAGTAGGGTGAGAAGTGCGTTCTGGCTATTAGGTACGATATATATATATATATATATATATATATATATATATATATATATATAATATATATATATATATATATATATATATATATATATATATATAATATATGCGTCCATACTCCCAGGAACAACGCAACTGGTCACTTCTGAAGTAGTGAAGAGTCACTTCTGGGTGTGAGTTTTCAGTTGCATATTGTCCTGGGGACCATTCAGGCTTGTTCGCATTTGTGTTCCTCACGTGTGCCCCAAAGAATGAGGTGATTTGGTAAAATGCTATGCCCAAGATTACCATCCGAGTGCCGGCGGTGGGGTGGTTCAAATAGCTTCGGCTATCACCTCATTATGTCCAGCCGTGATGGTCAAGTGGATTAAGGTGTCTTGTACATACCAGTTGCGTTGCTCCTGGGAGTATGGGTTCGAGTCACTTCTGGGGTGTGAGTTTTCAGTTGCTATTGTCCTGGGGACCATTCAGGCTTGTTCGCATTTGTGTTCCTCACGTGTGCCCCAAAGAATGAGGTGATTTGGTAAAATGCTATGCCCAAGATTACCATCCGAGTGCCGGCGGTGGGGTGGTTCAAATAGCTTCGGCTATCACCTCATTATGTCCAGCCGTGATGGTCAAGTGGATTAAGGTGTCTTGTACATACCAGTTGCGTTGCTCCTGGGAGTATGGGTTCGAGTCACTTCTGGGGTGTGAGTTTTCAGTTGCATATTGTCCTGGGGACCATTCAGGCTTGTTCGCATTTGTGTTCCTCACGTGTGCCCCAAAGAATGAGGTGATTTGGTAAAATGCTATGCCCAAGATTACCATCCGAGTGCCGGCGGTGGGGTGGTTCAAATAGCTTCGGCTATCACCTCATTATGTCCAGCCGTGATGGTCAAGTGGATTAAGGTGTCTTGTACATACCAGTTGCGTTGCTCCTGGGAGTATGGGTTCGAGTCACTTCTGGGGTGTGAGTTTTCAGTTGCATATTGTCCTGGGGACCATTCAGGCTTGTTCGCATATATATATATATATATATATATATATATATATATATATATATATATATATATATATATATATATATATATATATATATGGGTTCATGTCTCACTCTAAGACAGGCCCACACCCCATACCCAAGACTTTCCAATCTATTTGACCCAAAAAATTTCTTAGGCTATTAAAATCAGCTTTTCGAAAATCTGGCACTTTAACAGAATTTTCTCCTACAGGTCTATTCCATTCTATGCTAAATCTGATTACTTTGTGATCACTGTTCCCTAGCTCATTCCCTATTTCGATGTCATTAATTTGTGTTTCCCTGTTAGTTAACACTAAATCTAAAATATTATTTTCCCGCGTTGGTTCCTTAATGTGTTGCGTAAGAAAGCAATCGTCAATTAATTCTAGAAAATCTTCTGCTTCACTATTCCCTGTTTTGTTCACCCAGTTTATTCCACTAAAATTAAAGTCACCCATGACATAAATACTGTTAGATCTAGATGCTCTAGATATTTCATCCCATAGATGCTTTGCTTCCATTCTGTCTAAATTTGGTGGCCTATATATAACTCCTGTTATAATATTATTTGCTTTTTCGTTTAATTCTATCCAAATAGTTTCTGTGGTGGCTCAGTTTTGATTCCCTCTTTGAGACTACATTTCAAATTGTCCCTAACATATATGGCTACTCCCCCTCCTCGTCTAATATATCTATCTGTGTGAAATAGTTTAAATCCATTAATCTGATATTCAGCTAATAGTTCTCTATTTTCTACATTCATCCACGTTTCGGTAAGTGCAATAATATCTATTTTTTCTGAGCAGACAAGAGCATTTAATTCATTAATTTTATTTCTTAGACTTCTACTGTTAGTGTAATATATCCTAAGTGAATTGTTATTTTGAGGCCCTTTTCTTTCCCTGATCACTTTGCCAATTCTTTTCTCCCACGAACACATATTTTATTACCTCCTTCCTCCAAATCAAATCCCATACCACAATCTACTAACAGTTTAAACCCAAACAAACACCTCTAACCACTGGTTCCAACGAGTTCGCAACAGTAACAACCCCAGCCCTCGATAGATGCACCCCATCACGAGCATGCATTTCATTTCTTCCATAGAAGCGTTCCCAGTTGTCTATGAAAGATATTGCATTTGATTTGCAATATCTTTCCAGCCGGCAATTGACACCAAGTGCCCTCGACATCCATTCATTTCCCACTCCCTTTCTTGGAAGAATGCCACATATGATCGGGATTCCTCCCTTGCTCCTAACTAATTCAATGGCTGTCCTAAATCTCTGTATTAGTTCCTCACTCCTAACTCGCCCAACATCATTACCCCCTGCACTAATACAAATAATGGGTTTGTTCCCATTTCCCGTCATAATATCATTCATGTTTTCAACAATATCACCAATTCCAGCTCCCGGATAGCAAACCCTTAATCTGTTCCTCCTATCTCTGGCACAAATCGTTCTGTCTAAATACCTCACCTGGGAATCTCCCACAACCAAAATTCGCTTCGGTACCGCCCTAACTTTCTGAGCAGCCTGAGGGGCCTGTGCTCCGCCGTTCCTCGCTGATTTCTTCGCTGCAGGCACACTACAGCACTCGTCCTCCAACACGGCAAATGAATTTGCCGTCCTTAGGGCGTCTGTAGGCGGCCTTGTCAAGGTCTTCTTAAGACCCCTGTCTTTCACTACTCTCCACGATGAGGTCTCGTCAACACTGGTCTCCTCCTTCGTTTCCTCTTGAAGTCTCAGCCGTCGTACCTCCTCCCACAGGGAGTCCATCTCTGCTCTCAGAGCTCCAACCAAACTCACCAAATCATTTACTAATCCTTCCATTATTGCAATAATAATGTTACTCCAGAGCTCCAGCTAACACAACCTCTCACTGTGACAGCACCTGACTGACTCAACTCCACGGAAACATCAAATTTATCCTAGAACACGTCGACACCACAATGAATTTTATCAACACCACAATGTACGTGGACGAGACAACCCGACACCTTAACACGATGCCATATTACATGCCTACGAACCTTCACACATACGTGAAGTTCGACTCATTCCATCCGCTAGCCCTAAAGAAATCATTACCCTTCTCCCTAGGATTACGCCTTAAAAGAATAAACAACAAGGACGAAATCCTCTACCCCCAGCTAGACGACCTGTGGGTGACGTTTAGGCGCAGAGGTTACCCTGAGGAAACGCTGAACTACGCCCAGGAGAAACTATGGGGAAGACCATAGAACAACTTCTCAGGCCGGCCCAGCCACACGGTTGGAGGATAGGAGACGGCCGGATCCTCCTTACCCCTGTTCTTTCCTGGTTTTGCGGGGAACTAAAACAGACAATCTGAGAAGTATGGACCTAATTGAGGGAGACATACAGTGACCAACATTCTTGGAAGACTTTCCCGCAAAATCCACCAATGATTGCGTGGAGGCGAGGTAAGTCCATCAAGGACCACCTCGTCCTAGCAGGTCTACAACCCAGCATCCACGACCAGACATGGGAGGAGGACAATCATGCCAAAGAACCGTCGAAACCCACCAGCGCCGACCTAACCTGACACAGGAGCCTTCACAACATACCAAAGTAACCGAAGTATGTGAAGTGGTTAGGAAGGACCTACATGCAAACAACCACCAACTGCACTACGAGACTAGGAAGATAATAATTTATATAACCTGTGATTAATATTTAAGAGAGACGGCTTATGAGCTTGAGTTCAGCCTCAGCAAATATAAACGTTTGCTGCATACATGTGTAACTAAATACTGTTACGGCCCTATTGGGTCGCAACTGGGGTTCTTCTCTGATATTATTAGAGTTTGGGTATCCGGCCCCAAGTTAGTAGTGGCTTTCAAGGGGTGTGTTCCGTAACGCAAGTAAATTAAAGGGGAAGGGATACCAATACACTAAATTAAATATATATATTAACCACCACCATAAATATATATCTCACAGTCACTCGCTGGTGCTATAACTACACTTATATACAATAACTTGTCTCCCTCCGAAGACACAGGATGCTCTACGGTGCTCAAGATGAGTAGCCCTGGTTCTCTTCTCGTGGCCTCACGATGAATCCTTTGATTCTCTAGGCGAATCTACCCTGGCCACAGGCCAGCCAAATCACAGTCCCACTGGGTGCACCGTCGTGGAGGACTTCAACCACAAATCCAGCCTGTAGCTGGCAGGTTCCAATCAGCTCCGCTGCATAGGCCACTCCACGACCGATACTAGGGTTGCGAGCCCTAGGCAGGACCCTCGTGTGATTCCGCTGATCACTCTCCTCTCTATAGCACCACAGGGGCTAGTCTCTTCCACCAGTCAACCCCCGGGTACGACGATTCCTCAACTCTGCCTCGTCACAGGCTGGCTAACACTCTCAGCAGTGTTCGTCCGGGAGCAACTCACAGCTTCTGCAGCAAACACGTGGAGAGACTATGGCTGCCTTGGGTAGACTGCCCCATCGTCCAATACAGCAGTCCCAGGTCGACTCTGTAATCAGACACGTCATTAGTACTAGGGACACTCTAGGGCACCTCACTTACAGGCTTAGACACAAACATCCACCTATCCACTCCATAGATGGCGTTCTGTCTAAGCGCCACCTCACCAGAAGTCAGCAGCGGCTATGTTACGAGCTGATTAAGACGGGAATCCAGCCCCTGTGGCCGGTATATCCCGTCCTCACTAGATGGCGTTGTCCATTTATAGGGGGATTCGGGAGCTGACTCACATGGCGTGGACGTCAATGCTCCGTGCTACGACGCTGGGCTCGGGTCCGTAACAAATACACATACAAAATCGCAAAAGCAATGTACATAATCGCTTAAGCATATATATTAACGCGGGATAATTAAACACAATCCTGAACTGTAGATTTTTAATTGCCTAGAACAGTTTTTGACAATGCTTAGGACAGCCCTCAGAATGGCTAGCACAGAGCCGGAATAGTGATCATGATAGTAATAAACATCAGAATAATACACATATTAGTTTATTGTCACCCATTTCATTGTTCTCATAAACATACGTGTTTAATGTAAAATAATTAAAATAATTGATAATATAGTAAAATACACATTAATAAATAGGAATCACACGAATAGCATAAAAAATATGAATTACATCATTATCAACAAAGTAGAAAATAATTTTTTAATTGAAGTAATATTGACGAATTAAAGCTTGTTGAAGTATATATTGTCCCTACTATTGTTAGACCTGCTGTTGTAGTGGCCATGATTGATGTACCTGTTGTTGTAGTGGCCATGATTGGTATACCTGTTGTTGTAGTGGCCATGATTGTTATACATGCTGATGTTGTGGCCATGATTGTTATACCTGCTGTTGTAGTGGCCATGATTGTTATACCTGCTGTTGTAGTGGATATGATTGGTATACCTGCTGTTGTGGTGGCCATGATTGTTATACCTGCTGTTGTAGTGGACATGATTGTTATACCTGCTGATGTTGTGGCCATGATTGTTATACCTGCAGTTGTAGTGGCCCTGATTGTTATATCTGATGTTGTAGTGGCCTTGATTGTTATACCTTATGTTCTAGTGGGAATGATTGTTACATCAGTTATTGTAGTTGCCTTGATCGTTATAGTTGCCATGATTGCTATACCTGATGTTGTAGGGGCCATGATTGTTATACCTACTGTTGTAGTGGTCATGATTGTTATATCTGCTGTTGTAGGGGCCATGATTGTTATACCTGCTGTTGCAGGGGCCATGATGTCTGCTGTTGTAGTGGTCATGATTGTTATATCTGCTGTTGTAGTGGCCATGATTGTTATACTTGCTGTTGCAGTGGACATAATTGATATCTGCTGTTGCAGTGGCCAAGATTGTTATACCTGCAGATGTTGTGGCAATTATTGTTATAGCTGCTGTTGTAGTGGCCATGATTGTTATACCTGCTGTTGTAGTGATCATGATTGTTATAGCTGCTGCTGTTATTGTTGTAACCTAGGTTGTAATGGTCACGATTGTTATGGTGGTTGTTACAACTGAGGTTGTTAGTACTCGCTGTTATTGTAGCAGCACTAGCCGCTGGCAGCAGTAGTGTCTGTTGCTGCAACAGTAGTGTCTGTTGCTGCAGCAGTAGTGTCTGTTGCTGCAACAGTAGTGTCTGTTGCTGCAACAGTGGTGTCTGTTGCTGCAACAGTAGTGTCTGTTGCTGCAACAGTAGAGTCTGTTGCTGCAACAGTAGTGTCTGATGCTGCAACAGTAGTGTCTGTTGCTGCAACAGTAGTGTCTGATGCTGCAACAGTAGTGTCCGATGCTGCAACAGTAGTGTCTGATGCTGCAACAGTAGTGTCTGATCCTGCAACAGTAGTGTCTGATGCTGCAACAGTGGTGTCTGTTGCTGCAACAGTAGTGTCTGTTGCTGCAACAGTAGTGTCTGATGCTGCAACAGTAGTGTCTGTTGCTGCAACAGTAGTGTCCGATGCTGCAACAGTAGTGTCTGATGCTGCAACAGTAGTGTCTGATGCTGCAACAGTAGTGTCCGATGCTGCAACAGTAGTGTCTGTTGCTGCAACAGTAGTGTCCGATGCTGCAACAGTGGTGTCTGTTGCTGCAACAGTAGTGTCTGATGCTGCAACAGTAGTGTCTGATGCTGCAACAGTAGTGTCCGATGCTGCAACAGTAGTGTCCGACGCTGCAACAGTAGTGTCTGATGCTGCAACAGTAGTGTCCGACGCTGCAACAGTAGTGTCTGATGCTGCAACAGTAGTGTCCGACGCTGCAACAGTAGTGTCTGATCCTGCAACAGTAGTGTCTGATGCTGCAACAGTAGTGTCTGATGCTGCAACAGTAGTGTCTGATGCTGCAACAGTAGTGTCCGATGCTGCAACAGTAGTGTCTGATGCTGCAACAGTAGTGTCTGATGCTGCAACAGTGGTGTCTGATGCTGCAACAGTGGTATCTGATCCTGCAACAGTAGTGTCTGATGCTGCAACAGTAGTGTCTGATGCTGCAACTGTAGTGTCCGATGCTGCAACAGTAGTGTCCGACGCTGCAACAGTAGTGTCTGATGCTGCAACAGTAGTGTCTGATGCTGCAACAGTAGTGTCTGATGCTGCAACAGTAGTGTCTGATGCTGCAACAGTAGTGTCTGATGCTGCAACAGTAGTGTCTGATGCTGCAACAGTAGTGTCTGATGCTGCAACAGTGGTGTCTGATGCTGCAACAGTGGTGTCTGATGCTGCAACAGTAGTCTGGAGAGGAGCCGAGGTTACTGGCGCCGTTGTGTCCACGGCCACTGTCGTTACCCCTAACTGAGTGAGGCTTTCCTGAACGCTTGCGATTTCGCTGGCCATGGTATTGCTGGCCTGAGCGGCGGTGCTGGCGGCGGTGTTCACTGAGGCAATGGCGCCCACCACGGAGGCTTGAAGGGAAGCATCCACTGTCACAGACCCATTTTGAATCGCTTGGGTAAGTTGCGTCAGAGTGGCCGCCGCCGCTTTAAGCTGCTCAACCAGAGTAGGGAGACCGGTGAAGTTTCCCGAAGAAATGGCTTTTGAAATTTGATCTGCGATGGATTGTAAGGCCAGGATGTCGTCCGCGGCGCTGCGTTTCCTCCTCGCTGGAAGTGCTGCCTGAACTGCGCTTGCAAGAGTGGTGAGGGTATTGTTAGCCTCTTGAAGTGCCAGAGTCGCGCTATTTGTGGCATTTAATTCGGATTGTAGTTGGGTGAGTTGTGAAGTGAGGGCAGCTGCTGATGCATTACTGTTGGTAGTGTTTGCTGTAGTTGTTGTTGCAGTGTCTGTTGTAGTTGTTGTTGCAGTGTCTGCTGTAGTTGTTGTTGCAGTGTCTGCTGTAGTTGTTGTTGCAGTATCTGCTGTAGTTGTTGTTGCAGTATCTGCTGTAGTTGTTGTTGCAGTATCTGCTGTAGTTGTTGTTGCAGTATCTGCTGTAGTTGTTGTTGTGTTGTCTGCTGCAGTTGTCGCGTTGTCTGCTGCAGTTATCGCGTTGCCTGCTGCAGTGGTCCCGTTGCCTGCTGCAGTTGTCGTGCTGCCTGCTGCAGTTGTCGTGTTGTCTGCTGCAGTTGTCGCGTTGTCTGCTGCAGTTATCGCGTTGCCTGCTGAAGTTGTCGCGTTGCCTGCTGCAGTTGACGTGTTGCCTGCTGCAGTTGTCGCGTTGTCTGCTGCAGTGGTCGCGTTGCCTGCTGCAGTTATCGTGCTGCCTGCTGCAGATGTCGCGTTGTCTGCTGCAGTTGTCGTGTTGTCTGCAGCAACGCCTGAAATTGTTGTCGCTGAACTGTTTGTGGAACTTGTGGATGAAGTGACTGTGGTGGCGGAGGCGTCCTGTGTCTGGGCGGAGGGGACAGTGACGGTGGTCCCGCCCTGCTGGACGATGGCTTGCTGAACGGCGTTTATATCACTCACTATTTTGTTTCTCTCAGTTTGTGCGGCGGCTAAGGCAGCGTCGACGCTGCTCAACGCTGCCTGCACCTCAGCTTGAAGGGTTGTATTGACTACTGAAGTATTGCTTGATATCAGTTCTGTTAATTGGGTTAACGTAGCCTTCGCGGCAATAAGTTGTGGAATTAAACTATTTAAAGCGGTAACATTTCCTTGTTCCAGGGCGTTAGTGGCGTTGGCAACGAGAGTTTGGATCGCCAAGACGTCATCATAGACGCTGCGTTTTCTCCGGCGTCCATTTAAAGTGGTGTTAATTATTATTAATATATTATTAAGTTGATCTTGAAGAGCTTGTAGAGCCGAAATCGTACTATCTGTGGCGTTTAGGGAATTTTGAAGCTGACTGAGTTGTGAATAGAGCCCAGAAAGTGTAATGTTTACTGCAGTAGTAGTAGTATTGTCCAGGGATGTTGAAGCTGTAGTATTAACGGAGGTCGTTGAATTTGTAGCATTAGCAGAGGTGGTTGAAATTGTAGCATTAGCGGAAGTCGTCGTAGCATTAGCGGAAGTCGTCGTAGCATTAGCGGAAGTCGTCGTAGCATTAGCGGAAGTCGTAGTAGCATTAGCGGAAGTCGTCGAATCGGTAGCATTAGCAAATGTTGTTGCATTCGGTGTTGTATTTGAGGCTGTTGAATTCGTTATATTGCCAAGGGTTGTTGTAATCGTTGCGGAACTTGAGGTGCTAGTGACGGTCAGGTTGGGGGGAACTGTGATGGTCGGAGGAGCAGTGGGTAAGGCCACTGTGGTTCCACCGAGCTGGGTGATGCTCTGCTGAACCGTATTAAATTCACTGGTTGTACTGGCACGCAAAGCTTGGGCAGCGGTTAAAGTAACATTGACGCTGTTGAGAGTCGACTGCACGGCCTGCAGAAGGCTCGGATCAACTGTTGATGGATTGCCAACTACCGTCACTAGTATCTGGAGCAGTGTTGCTTCCGCAGATATCAGTAACGGTAACAGGGTATTCAAACCGGTAATATTTGCCGTTGTTAACGCTACGTTGGTGGAGGCGATAAGCATTTGAATCGCCTGAATGTCTGTTAAAGAACTGCGCTTCCTTCTTCGTCCAGTTGTTGGGCTAAGCGTAGAAATAGTACTGTTAAGTACAGTTTGAATGTTTTGAAGAGAAGTGATTACATTATTGGTGGTGTTTAAGGTAGCGAGCAGTTGGCTGCGTTGCGCAGTGAGATTCCCAAGTGTTGTATTCGCAGTTGTAGTGGTGGGAGCAGCAGTTGTAGTGGTTGAAGCAGCTGTTGTAGTGGTGGAAGCAGCTGTTGTAGTGGTTGAAGCAGCTGTTGTAGTGGTGGAAGCAGCTGTTGTAGTGGTTGAAGCAGCTGTTGTAGTGGTTGAAGCAGCTGTTGTAGTGGTTGAAACATCAGTTGTAGTGGTTGAAGCAGCTGTTGTAGTGGTTGAAGCGGCTGTTGTAGTGGTTGAAGCAGCTGTTGTAGTGGTTGAAACATCAGTTGTAGTGGTTGAAGCAGCTGTTGTAGTGGTTGAAGCAGCTGTTGTAGTGGTTGAAGCAGCAGTTGTAGTGTCGGAAGCAGCAGCAGTAGTGCTGACAGTAGCAGTTGTAGTGTTGGAACCAACAGCTGTAGTGTTGGAAGCAGCAGCTGTAGTGTTGGAAACACCAGCTGTAGTGTTGGAAGCAACAGCTGTAGTTTGGGAACCAACAGTTGTAGTGTTGGAAGCAGCAGCTGTAGTTTGGGAACCAGCAGCTGTAGTGTTGGAAGCAGCAGTTGTAGTGTTGGAAACACCAGCTGTAGTGTTGGAAGCAGCAGCTGTAGTTTGGGAACCAACAGCTGTAGTGTTGGAAGAAGTAGCTGTAGTGTTGGAAACAGCAGTTGTGCTTTGTCCCGAAATCGTCGTGTTTGATCCAATGGCTGTTGTATTTGATCCTGAGGCTGTAGTATTCGACCCAGCTGTTGTATTTGATCCTGAGGCTGTAGTATTCGACCCAGCTGTTGTATTTGATCCTGAGGCTGTAGTATTCGACCCAGCTGTTGTATTTGATCCTGAGGCTGTAGTATTCGACCCAGCTGTTGTATTTGATCCTGAGGCTGTAGTATTCGACCCAGCTGTTGTATTTGATCCTGAGGCTGTAGTATTCGACCCAGCTGTTGTATTTGATCCTGAGGCTGTAGTATTCGACCCAGCTGTTGTATTTGATCCTGAGGCTGTAGTATTCGACCCAGCTGTTGTATTTGTTCCTGAGGCTGTAGTATTCGACCCAGCTGTTGTATTTGATCCTGAGGCTGTAGTATTCGACCCAGCTGTTGTATTTGATCCTGAGGCTGTAGTATTCGACCCAGCTGTTGTATTTGATCCTGAGGCTGTAGTATTCGACCCAGCTGTTGTATTTGTTCCTGAGGCTGTAGTATTCGACCCAGCTGTTGTATTTGATCCTGAGGCTGTAGTATTCGACCCAGCTGTTGTATTTGATCCTGAGGCTGTAGTATTCGACCCAGCTGTTGTATTTGATCCTGAGGCTGTAGTATTCGACCCAGCTGTTGTGTTTGATCCTGATGCAGTTGTGTTTGATCCTGATCCCGGGTGTGTTGTGTTTACTCCAGAGGTAGTCAAGGGTGGCCTTGATGTCGGTTTCAATTCTGGAAAAGACAAAATAATTAACAAACACATTGTTTGTCTGTTTACTTTTGAAAATGAGTTAATGTTAACAAATCTCTCACCTAGGGGCCTCCTCTACTGAAGGGGCCTCGAAATGAAAAGTAATTTTAAATTGTCAATAAGAAAAGTAAATCTTATTGACAATTCCGGCCCATTCTTGAGCAACAAGCAGTTGTGCACTTTTGACCAACAAGCAAAGTAGTTTTATGACCTCGTGATCGTTCGTTTTGATCTTCCAGCTGGATGTGTCTTCTGTCATCAAGTTTAAGCATTTCCGGTCCCAGTAGCCCGTGGTTGCCTATATTTTAATATTTTCTATTTGGCTGGCAAATTTGTTTATGAGTGGGCACAATACTACAGCTGCGCACGTCACGTTGGTCCAATTTGTTTTTTTATGACTAATATATGCCGCATTTCTTTTTCCTTACACTTTTAGGCCATCCTGAAATTTATTGACAGCAAAAATCGCATCCTAACAGAACTAATACGATTTCCTGCCTAACTTTATTTTTTAATTTGTAATCATTCTCAGACAGCCTTATTTTTATATCTGATTTCCTTAAAATTTGCTCATAGTTTACGTCCTCAACTGCAATACCATCATTCACATTCATTCTTATCTATATTAAATGTTATTATCCATTTATGACTCCATTTGTTTAATTTCTCTAAATCAGTCACCCTTTACACTGTTATGTGCTTTCATATATTCTCTTTCAGCATAGCATTCCTCAACATTTATTGAAATTCTACCAAATCCACCAGTGTTCAAAAATTTCTAGACTCCCTCTCTGTTAACCTATCAAACAAAATGACATATACACTATAATCTTTCTCAAATACTTTCCCTATCATTAGTCTCAGTGCAGATATCTCATCCACGCAATCCTTTCCACATCAAAACCCATGTTGTTCATCATTCCAAAACTTTTAGTTATCAAGGCTCATCCACTCGCTATTCTGATATACAATTTGCCGACAACATTTAGTAGTCTAACTACATTTTATATGCCTCATCTGTGCCTGCAGCAAAGATCATGTTTTACCATGACCTATAAACAAGTTACATATTCTAAATTTAAATATGACACTAGTATAATCCAGTAACAACATTCTGGTGTCATATATAACGTAGCAATTTAATTATTCTAAGTACTTGTGCCAGTATTCTCTTTATTTTAGCAGCAAATGAGTGATTTAATATTAGAGTCTACGAAATGCAACTAGAATTTTCAGCAACACAGAAACTTGGATAACCTGGGTAGCTGTTTTGAAGATGATAACACTTGTTTACTGTGGGATATCAAGCAACAAACAAGGTAATGCAGAAACTAAATATTTTGGATCACTTCACTAATGTACATTGATTTACACATGCACATATATATGCACCAATATACTGGAAAAAATTACAAATGGTAAGCTTACCTGGATAACAACAGAGACATTTGGTTCCCTTGCAGCCATCCTTGTCCACCCGTCCTGTACAGGACTTCTTCTTGTCCACACAGAAGCCTCCGTTAGTCTTACAGTGGTCCGTGGGCTTGCAAGCCTTGGCACAGCAGACGCACTTCTTCTTGGTGCAGCCCTTGGCTATCTGGCGCTCCTTCGTCCCGCACTTCTTCTTACACACGCCCTTGTACTTCAGGCATTTATTTTTCGGTTCTAATGCACATGCTGTTTGAAAGAAAGATTGTTGTATATGTATTTATTGTAAAATATAGTTAAGGTCTTCGTTATTGCTTAATCTGATTATTAAACTTGAGAAAACTTAGTCTTATCTGCTTTCATACAGTTCCAACCAATGCCTTGTCATCGCCCACCCCTACTCCAAACACACACACACACACACGCACACACACACACACACACACCACACACACACACACACACACACACCACACACACACACACACACACACACACACACACACGCACGCACGCACGCACGCACGCACGCACGCACGCACGCACGCACGCACGCACACACACACACACACACACACACACACACACACACACACCACACACACACACACACACCACACACACACACACACACACACACACACAGCGGGATCCAGAAGTTAATGGTCGATCCTGCAGACAAAAATAAAAATAAGTTAGTACACACACACAGAGAAAATACCAGAAATTTGGAAAGCAGCTAATGTAGTCCCGATATATAAGATAGACAGAAGGCACTGAACTACAGGCCAGTGTCCCTAACCTGCATACCATGCTAGCTAATGGAGAAAACTGTGCGAAGATAGCTAGTAGAACATCTGGAGCGAAAGAACTTT
>NC_091223.1:9670091-9697591 GCF_040958095.1 Procambarus clarkii | reverse complement strand
GGCATAGTTATTTCATCGAATCACCTTACTTTGTGGAGCCACGTGAGCAACATAAATGGGAATGTACTATGGAACATGAATGCTAGCTGCATAGTGCTCTTGACTGTCTGGGTTCGAGTCACTTATGGGGTGTGGAGTTTTCCGTTGCACATATGCTTGGGCACCATTTAAGCTTGTTCGCATTTGCGTTGCTCACGTGGCCCCACAAAGTGAGGTGATTCGATGAAATGACTATGCCCATGCTTACCAATAAGTGCCGTCGAGATATTGGGGATATAGCCTCGGCTACCAACATCTTATGTACAGTCACGGTTAGTCAAGTGGTTAACGTATCATGTACGCCAGATGCATAGTGCTAGCTTCTTGGCATATATACACACACACATATATATATATATATATATATATATATATATATATATATATATATATATATATATATATATATATATATATATACATATATATATATATATATATATATATATATATATATATATATATATATATATATATATATATATATATAGAACCATGGAGGTTCTATATTTCATGTGAGAGAAATCTTCGAAACCTCTTTACCGATTGCTTTGAAATTTTGACACAACGCTGCATTCGAATTGGCGCGTCTTTTTATATATCTACTATATACATGCCTCACCTGTGACAGGAAAAAATAGTTTTTTTTTTTTAAAAACAGCGCCATCTTTTAGACGTAAGGGCAACACACGGTGTAATCTCCGAAAATTCTTCACTAATTGCTTTGAAATTTTGACACAACGTTGCATTCGATAGGGGCATCTTTTTATATACCTACTATATACATGCTACCCCTGTGACAGGTAAGAACATGCGTTTTTTTAAAAACAGCGCCATCTGTTGCACATAATGGCAACATGCACGCTATACTAAATATATCAAGAATTCCATTGAAATGTTTCCGATAGCATTGATAAATTGTATTTTCATAGATTTCAATTTATTTTATTTTTAGTGAATTATTTTGTGTGATATTGTGTTGGAATTGAGCTGTGTTGTTCAATACCGTTCGTTTCGTAGGTATAAGTATAGATGCCACACCTGTGACAGGTAAAACTATGCTTTTCTTGAAAAACAGCACCATCTGTTGCATGTAAGAGCAACAGACATGCTATTTCAGATATGTTACAATTCCATTTCAATGTTTCTGATTGCATTGACAAATTGAATTTTCATAGATTTTGATTTATTTTCATTTTGATTTAATTATTTTCTGTGAATTGCATTGGAATTGAGCTGTGTTGTTTACCAGATCGTTCATTTTGTGAGAATAGTTTATTTTTATATTTTTTTCATATTTTCATTTCATTTTTTAACTGTTTTTCTTATATTTTAGTAATGGGAACATCAGATCACTTGATGTTCCCAATTTTCTGATGGGAACATCAGACCATTTGGGAAGGCATCAGACGAGGGAGAGGGGAATAGTGGGAATGATGAGGGGACGGAAGTGAGAGATGGTGCGGAGGACGAGGGGACAAGGATATGGTAATGGTGGGAAAGGACAAGGGGACGGGGGAGTTGTGGATGGTGGGGACGAGGGGATGGGGGAATGGAGAATGGTGGAGAGGACAAAGGGACAGAGGAGTGGGGCATGGTGGGAAGGAAGAAGAGATGGTGGAGTGGGGAATGGTGGGGAGGACGAGGGAACGGTGGAGTGGGGAATGGTTGAGAGGCCGAGAAGACGAGTGAGGGGGGAATGGTGGGGGAGGAATGGGGGACATGGAAGGTTGCTGTGGCTCAGGAACACATGTGCATTGCTGAGCCACAGCAAAGCGTGGCCGGGTACTGCTAGTTCACTAATATTTCTTGATATTATTTGGTCTTAAACACTTTGGTCCAGAAAAGAATGTACAAATAATTTGTACAGACTGCATACTCTGCGTGCATGGTTTTAAATTACTAGGTTCCGTGATAAATTGCACGATACAGTAGATTTTAACCTTTCCAAAATATAATTTTTAGTTTAATTTTCCCTGTTTATTTAACTCAAATTTACTGCAGCACCAATACAAATATTCAAACATTTGATTCAAAAATAATCCACATACATTAAAGCATTTATATTACAACTATTACAAAAGGATAGAATTAATGACCCTTGGAAGTTATGAAATAAATAGTCATTATTATAAATTGACTAACCAAAATTGCAAAGAGAATGGCATATAACCAGAAGAGGGATGAAAATTTGCCTGTGAAATACTTAAATACATTTAACAAGACAGGAAATAGCTAATATACTGACCAAATACTGGCTGCGCTTAAGAAACTTACTTGCCAGATATTATAGTCTATTAAACCTTAAAATCTCCGCTGTAGACCCTTACGTTTTGTAATTTCTTGGAAATTGAAATACAGACGGTACTCCTGTTAATGTTGCACTCTTCTTATACCAATCCAGCAGTGATGTTAGTATTGTCAACTTCTTTCTTATTATTTATATGACTGTTAGCTTATTCAGATGTGTTTGAAGTTTAACTTAAGAATCCATCACAAAATATTTGAATCTTAGTACATATTTTTTGAAAAATCTGCAACAAGGCTAATTGGGCCTCTTTCACTAATTGGGCCTTCTCACATGTCACTACTTTTATCCAACAACTATGACTTATGCATTTTTTGTATTAGTTCTATAACCTTTTAAGTGACAGTAACACATAACACTTTTGGTACAGATTAAGATATCATTCATACCTGCAACAGAAGAAAAATGCAGAAGACGCAGCCAGCCAACGCAAAAGTCTTCATGCTGGTGGCGTGCAGCTGGAACTGCAGAAGTGACTCGGCTCCTGCCTCTACCGAGACTGCTGCAGAGGACTACACCGACAAGAGTCAGCAACGGGGCCTCAGAGCTCTGTTACACCGACGAGTGATAGCAATAGGTGTTCGAAGCCTCGTCTCTCCAAATGCCAGCAACAGAGCAGACCTCAGCTTCACACCACATCTGCCAAACGCTGCAACAAATCTGAGGGTAAATATTGTCAAAAACCTTATATAAATGAGTAGGGGTGCATCTGTGTGGGCCCACCTGTGTAGTCGATTTGCAGGTGCATAGTTCAGTGCTCTCTGGGGGAATCAACGTAAATACATAACGAGTGTGTCATGGTTCACGGATTTCTACCCTTGTTTATCAACTTTATTTTATTAACGTAGTTGACTCGTTTTATTACTGTTTAGTTATCTACTTGGTGTTATTCGCTAGCCCCCCCAAAAAGATAAGCAGGTTAAAAGAACTAAACTTAAATGAAAAACAAAAACAAAAAAAAAATGAAATTGTAGAGAAAATATAAATTAAAATTAAAAACCTAAAATATACATCACGTATATCTATAAATACAGTAATACACACTCTTGGGGCCTCGCTGCTGAGTGGACAGTGCTTGGGGGTCGTAGTCTTAAGGGCCCTAGTTTGATTCCAGGCGGAGGCGAAAACAAATGGGTAGAGTTTCTTTCACCCTGATGCATCTGTTCACCTAGCAGTAAATTTGTACCTGGAAGTTAGACAGCTGATATGGGCTCCTTCATGGAAAAGTGTGTGTGTGTGTGTGTGTGTGTGTGTGTGTGTGTGTGTGTGTGTATGTGTGTGTGTGTGTGTGTGTGTGTGTGTGTGTGTGTGTGTGTGTGTGTGTGTGTGTGTGTGTGTGTGTGTGTGTGTGTGTGTGTGTGTGTGTGTGTGTGTGTGTGTGTGTGTGTGTGTGTGTGTGTGTGTGTGTGTGTGTATGTGTGTGTGTGTGTGTTTGTGTGTGTGTGTGTGTGTGTGTGTGTGTGTGTGTGTGTGTGTGTGTGTGTGTGTGTGTGTGTGTGTGTGTGTGTGTGTGCTCACCTAATTGTGCTTGCGGGGGTTGAGCTCTGGCTCTTTGGTCCCGCCTCTCAACCGTCAATCAACTGGTGTACAGATTCCTGAGCCTATTGGGCTCTATCATATCTACATTTGAAACTGTGTATGAAGTCAGCCTCCACCACATCACTTCCTAATGCATTCCATTTACTAACTACTCTGACACTGAAAAAGTTCTTTCTAACGTCTCTGTGGCTCATTTGGGTACTCAGCTTCCACCTGTGTCCCCTTGTTCGCGTCCCACCAGTGTTGAATAGTTCATCCTTGTTTACCCGGTCGATTCCCCTGAGGATTTTGTAGGTTGTGATCATGTCCCCCCTTACTCTTCTGTCTTCCAGTGTCGTGAGGTGCATTTCCCGCAGCCTTTCCTGTGTGTGTGTGTGTGTGTGTGTGTTTGTGTGTGCACATGTAATAGAAATATATTTATAGATATAATAGAGGAAAAGTAGATTGGTTAGAAAGGCGGGGTCCAAGAACTAACAGCTTGATTCTGCAGTCACAGAAATAAATGCACACACACACACATTCTGTGTGGAAAATCTACGAGTGATTATTTTATTAAATTTATTTATTATTGAATGTACTGTAGTTATTTTAATTATTTATTAATAATTATTTTATTAAGCGGACTGTATAGATTATTATCTAAAATTACTGCAAAATTTCCACTTCACACATTTGGAGGGTTATTATTATTAACCAATTTTTAAACAGTATTTAAACGGTTAACATTATTATTTTCTCTAAACTGAATTAAAACAGTTAGTGGATGTGGTTAATATATGTGAATTATAGCCTTATCTGACTAGAAGGCTTCCACAATTATCTTGGAACCAGTGTTGAACACGTGAGTGGGCCCGGCTGTAATGGAGGCATTGGTTTGTGATGCCGCCTAAATATAGATGGCAATTCTTCGCTATCGGTGTTGTCTGGACTCCAGCCTGCCGAGACAATACAAAGTGGATAGGCACAAACTACACAAATTATTATTATTATATACATGGCATAATTTTGGCTCAGTTTACTCGAGTTATTAAACTCACCTATTTTGGGTTTGTCATGCCATATAACCGTCACACCTATAAGATTTTATATTGGCCAACTAAGAACTAGATAAGACGGAATATAAGTCCTTCCCTGTGTTGTCGTAGTCGAATACGTCATTTGAAATAGGTACTGATTATTGCGAATAATGGTCCCGCCTCTCAACTATCATTCAACTGGTGTACAGATTCCTGAGCCTACTGGGCTCTATTATATCTACATTTAAAACTGTGTATGGAGTCTGCCTCCACCACATCACTGCCTAATGTATTCCATCCGTCAACTACTCTGACACTGAAAAAGTTCCTTCTAACGTCCCTGTGGCTCATGTGGGTACTCAGTTTCCACCTGTGTCCCCTTGTTCGCGTCCCACCGGTGTTGAATAGTTTATCCTTGTCTACCCGGTCGATTCCCCTGAGGATTTTGTAGGTTGTGATCATGTCTCCCCATTACTCTTCGGTCTTCCAGTGTCGTAAGGTGCATTTCCCGCAGCTTTTCCTCGTAACTCATGCCTCTTAGTTCTGGGATTAGTCTAGTGGCATACCTTTGGACTTTTTCCAGCTTCGTCTTGTGCTTGACACGGTACGGGCTCCATGCTGGGGCCGCATACTCCAGGATTGGTCTTACATATGTGGTGTACAAGATTCTGAATGATTCCTTACACAGGTTCCTGAACGCTGTTCTGATGTTAGCCAGCCTCGCATATGCCGCAGACGTTATTCTTTTTATGTGGGCTTCAGGAGACAGGTTTGGTGTGATATCAACTCCTAGATCTATCTCTCTGTCCGTTTCATTAGGTACTTCATCTCCTATTCTGTATCCTGTGTCTGGCCTCCTGTTTCCACTGCCTAGTTTCATTACTTTGCATTTACTCGGGTTGAACTTCAACAGCCATTTGTTGGACCATTCACTCAGTCTGTCTAGGTCATCTTGTAGCCTTCTACTATCATCCTCTGTTTCAATCCTCCTCATAATTTTTGCATCATCGGCAAAAATTGAGAGAAACGATTCTATACCCTCTGGGAGATCATTTACATATATCAGAGACAGTATATGTCCAAGGACTGACCCCTGCGGGACTCCACTTGTAACGTCTCGTATGTGTGTGTGTGTGTCCTACTCTCATTGTAGGTACCTAAGTGTACCTGTTGTAGTTCCGGATGTTCGTGATTCCTATAATTGGCTATGCATTGTTATGTTTATATGTAAGTGGATGCGAGCTTTCTAGATTGCCTTAGATTGGAATAATAATAATTATGAATTTAGAGACACCTGTCGTTATGATCTCCATATACTGTTTGAGAGTATTAAGTTGTATGAGATTAACAGAGATGCGCTTAACACATTAAGAGGATTGCCAGATGAATTTTTTCAGCTCCCTTCTGCACTGGAATTTGTGCACAGTAGGTGTGCACAGGAGCGTGTGCACCATAGCACAAGGTTAAGAAATACAACTCTTAAACTGTCTTGCGGGATGTCTACGGATAGCCCTTGATGAGTGCTAGTCATTAAAGCTATTGTGGTTGCTGTACCGAGTCTGTAGAGAAAGTTATATCAGGGAGTTGATTTCAGGTGAATTTTTTACGAGTTCAAGAGGAGAGAAGGAGGTTGGGGGGTTAACAGTTATAGGGTGACCCCCATCTTTGAGCCCCTTCATGCCAGGGGAAGAGCGTCGTCTCGGTAGAACGTGATTGGCCGACGCTCCGGGCCTCGGAGATGCTTAGCTGTAATTGGTGCCTATGATTTTCTCCACCCTTAGGGAGCCGGTCGGCCGAGCGGACAGCACGCTGGACTTGTGATCCTGTGGTCCTGGGTTCGATCCCAGGCGCCGGCGAGAAACAATGGGCAGAGTTTCTTTCACCCTATGCTCCTGTTACCTAGCAGTAAAGTAGGTACCTGGGTGTTAGTCAGCTGTCACGAGCTGCTTCCTGGGGATGGAGGCCTGGTCGAGGACCGGGCCGCGGGGACACTAAAAAGCCCCGAAATCATCTCATCTCAAGATAACCCTGATGCTCCTGTTACCTAGCAGTAAATAGGTACCTGGGAGTTAGACAGCTGTTATGGGCTGCTTCCTGGGTGTGTGTGTGGGGGGGGGGAGGTAGTAGTTAGTAATAGTTGATTGATTGACAGTTGGGAGACGGGCCGAAAGAGCAGAGCTCAACCCCCGCAAGCACAACTAGGTGAAAACAACTACGTGAATACACATACACACACATGCGGAGAATAATTTGGTCGGGAGTCTATTCATTAAAGGACGGATGGTTAGAAAGGCAGGGTCAGAATGATTTGTTGTCACCCGAACCTATCTAGATCTTTATAACAAATCCTGTAGTTTCCAAGTGTTGGGACCAGTTAGTTTAAATTAATTTCATGTACACTCGCTTCAATGTTCTTGAAACACAAGGCGCAGTGTCCTCTCCTGGTTCTATAGAGGAAATAGCCGAATTTGTTTGATTTTTATAGCGAGAATGGACGAGTTGATGCTAGAGACACGAAAGGGTCATAGGGATGCAAGGAAATGCTGTAGTCTTAAAGGCGTAATAAAATGGAATAAATTAGGTGAGCAAGTAGTGAAAAAGAAGGTAACTTCCATTAAAAGTCTGACAAAATAGATAACGACAGATGAGTCCACTAATCTCAGCGCATACACACACACACACACACACACACTCGCTAGTAAAGTTATCGGAGGACATGGAAACAAATCCAATCTGTACTTGATACTTTATTTGTCCAAAAATGATTAGAATCATTGATTCGTGTATCTCTCGAAAATATCGACCTAAAGCTGAAATAATGACAGCCGTGAACATACAACATTGTAAATATAAGGAAATTAAAGCGATACAGATATATAAGATTAAAAGCAACTTGGTAGGCAGGAAACACTAGCAACAATATACTAAATAAGAAACGCATAAAGAAAATTTATAGTAAATGAATTTTCGCAGTTTTTTAAAGAGAGCTAAGATTGTTGACTACTAAGATGATAAATACTAAGCTGAAGATTATATTCAGCTCTTTTATACTAAGCTGAAGGTTCTGTGGACAACGTTTCGTCTGAGAGTTTCTGTGGATAACGTCTCGTCTGTCATTTTCTGTGGACATCGTGTCGTGTATGAGTGTCTTTAGATAACATCTCATGAGTAAATTTTTGTGGATAACGTCTCCTCTGAGTTTCTGTTGACAACGTCTCATTTAGGAGTTTTTGTAGATAACGTACGTCAGCTATGAGATTCTAAATGTGATAGATATCTCAATGCACAAATTTGTGCTTGCATAAGTGTTTGCAAGACGTGTGTCAAGTTGAGTGTCTACTGATTCGTCTTCATATAAGGAGTCCACTGAGGTCAACAGTTTTGATGTGGGTCGGCTAGATCCATTTGAATGGAGAATGCAGGGCTACAGTACCCTTTGCCAAGGGTACCGCTGTTGAAGCAAACATGACGTCACTGGGCACCCTGGTTCCGCTGCCAATCAGATGAATTTACGGAAAACGCGGGAAAGACCTATGCATGTGATTAGCTGACGGGGTGATGAGGTCACGGAGTCCTGGAGGGTTCGTGAAGTACCCCTGGGTTTCATTCCCCCGAGGACTCTCCAGGAGGAGGATTGCCTTGCGAGCTCTGAAGCAAAGCCTCTATGTCCTAAGTCCTCAGAGAACAGTTTACATAAACACCAGTACTATTCCAAATCCGAATCACTGGGTGATACAGGTGTCAAAGGATTTATCTACATCTTTAAGGAAGACACGAATTTCTGACACCAGCAACAGTTCAAGGAAGCGTCTAGGCCACGGGTATACTATGGATAATTATAGCAGTGTGAAATACCTGTGAAAGAGAGAGAGACGTGTGATTTCATAGAGAGCAGAGATATCGGTGAAATCTTAAGTAACCGGCAAGGGAGAGCAGTGTACTCTCGTACCGAATCTTAAGTCATCTTCGTAATGTTCAGTGTTACTTGGGTGTCTTAGCATCATTATTGAAAATCAGCTTTGGAAGGTCACAAGAATTGTGAAAGATTTTAAAGGTAGAAGAACTCGTGGAGGTTTGTGTGTCGTGGGTGGAGAGGTGAGGAGGTACCTCATCCTGAAAACAGCGTGCGTGTTCGTGCGTTCTAATGCCACACGAGAAATGAGAAGTGGAAGTAGTGTAAAGCTTCTTTTCTCACAAAGTGGGTCGATGTACAAGAATTCAAAGAGACTGTGTTGAGTGGGTAATAATTTACGCTAGTCATTGATGATCGTGTCAAGATGGTTGGCCAACTCGCGTGGTATAGCCAAATTACTCCTGGATTTATTAATTCATCTGAAAGCTGGAGGTGTGAGCTTGATTCAACATTTGGATGTAAGTGTTGGGCTCCCTCGCTAAGAAATCTGCAGTCTTACCGTGACGTCTAGAGACGCCTGGATCATCGTCGAGGGAGTACCAATGATGTAATTGAATGTAAGTACAAAACCCGGGTTAATTAAGTGCTGATTATGTGCACATATTAATTTTGGGTGATCAGTAATCACCCAATCTCGGATCGATGAGAGTATATCTCACAACGATCTTTCTTTGTGTTTGGTTTCATGGAGATTGTGAAGTGTTACACTGTCAACTCGGGGGAGGTTACCTTAAGATGATTTCTCAAGACCGTTCTGGCCTTCATCTCCACGTGGAATACCTAGACCTTGGTGTTTGCTCACGCCTAGGGGGTGTATTAGTTTGTTCTGTGGTTGTGACTTTCTCCAAAGTGACCTCTTGCAGTGTGGCCCGCACTGGTGTAGGTGCGGTTGCAAGCAATTGCAGGGTGTTGCAGGAGGCAACAATAGCCAGGCAAACATTCGAATCCACGTCCCAAAACAAAGTAAACTCTCACATTCTGGCGCAGCAACACGGGGCGTTACTGTGACTGTCTGTGGAAGTGGTTTCCTCCTACTGGACAAAGTCTCGTCTGTGAGTTTCTGAGAATAACGTCTGGTCTGGGAGTTTCTGTGGATAACGTCTGGTCTGTGAGTTTCTGTGGATAACGTCTGGTCTGTGAGTTTCTGTGGATAACGTCTGGTCTGTGAGTTTCTGTGGATAACGTCTGGTCTGGGAGTTTCTGTTGATAACGTCTGGTCTGTGAGTTTCTGTGGATAACGTCTGGTCCGTGAGTTTCTGTGGATAACGCCATATCTGTGAGTTTCTGTGGGTAACGTCTGGTCTGTGAGTTTCTGTGGATAACGTCTGGTCTGGGAGTTTCTGTGGATAACGTCTGGTCCGTGAGTTTCTGTGGATAACGCCTTATCTGTGAGTTTCTGTGGATAACGTCTGGTCTGGGAGTTTCTGTGGATAACGCCTTATCTGTGAGTTTCTGTGGATAACGTCTGGTCTGGGAGTTTCTATGGGTAACGTCTGGTTTGGGAGTTTCTGTGGGTAACGTCTGGTCTGTGAGTTTCTGTGGATAACGTCTCGTCTGTGAGTAAATGTGCATAACGTCTCGTCTGTGAGTAAATGTGCATAACGTCTCGTCTGTGAGTAAATGTGCATAACGTCTCGTCTGTAAGTTTCTGTGGATAACTTGTTCTAATAACTTGTGATTCGGAACAATCTCTTGTAAAAAAAAAGTATATATAAAATGTTTGTAATTATTGAAATCTGATGTAAATTTGTTAAAATGTATAATTTTACTTAATCAATTCGTACTATTAGGGAAGCCAACAAGATTTTCGAGCCTGGTCTAGTTCAGATCTCTTGTTTCATTCTTGACTGTTGCATGTCATTATATTTTAACATACTGTTCACTGGTCGATTGTATTTCTATTAGCCAGCTCATTGCGTTTCATGTTGTAAGCGTTACTAAAGACTTAATTTTTACCTGTGAAGCAATTCGCTATTTCATTTGTAGTTTAGAACCATAGGCTATGAACAACTGTTAAGGTGACCATCTAAGCACGGTTTACTGTGATGGGTTGAGACGTTTGGCACATCATTTGCTGTTTAACCTGTCACAGTCGTTGCAGCTGTGCCAGTGGTGGTTGTTGCAGCTGTGTCAGTGGTGGTTGTGGCAGCTGTGTCAGTGGTGGTTGTTGCAGCTGTGTCAGTGGTGGTTGTTGCAGCTGTGTCAGTGGTGGTGGTTGCAGCTGTGTCAGTGGTGGTTGTTGCAGCTGTGTCAGTAGTGGTTGTTGCAGCTGTGTCAGTAGTGGTTGTTGCAGCTGTGTCAGTGGTGGTTGTTGCAGCTGTGTCAGTGGTGGTTGTTGCAGCTGTGTCAGTGGTGGTGGTTGCAGCTGTGTCAGTGGTGGTTGTTGCAGCTATGTCAGTAGTGGTTGTTGAAGCTGTGTCAGTAGTGGTTGTTGCAGCCGTGTCAGTAGTGGTTGTTGCAGCTGTGTCAGTAGTGGTTGTTGCAGCTGTGTCAGTGGTGGTTGTGGCAGCTGTGTCAGTGGTGGTTGTTGCAGCTGTGTCCGTAATGGTTGTTGCAGCTGTGTCAGTGGTGGTTGTTGCAGCTGTGTCAGTGGTGGTGGTTGCAGCTGTGTCAGTGGTGGTTGTTGCAGCTGTGTCAGTAGTGGTTGTTGCAGCTGTGTCAGTGGTTGTTGCAGCTGTGTCAGTGGTGGTTGTTGCAGCTGTGTCAGTGGTGGTTGTTGCAGCTGTGTCAGTGGCGGTTGTTGCAGCTGTGTCAGTGGTGGTTGTTACAGCTGTGTCAGTAATGGTTGTTGCAGCTGTGTCAGTAGTGGTTGTTGCAGCTGTGTCAGTAGTGGTTGTTGCAGCTGTGTCAGTAGTGGTTGTTGCAGCTGTGTCAGTGGTGGTTGTGGCAGCTGTGTCAGTGGTGGTTGTTGCAGCTGTGTCCGTAATGGTTGTTGCAGCTGTGTCAGTGGTGGTTGTTGCAGCTGTGTCCGTAATGGTTGTTGCAGCTGTGTCAGTGGTGGTTGTTGCAGGTGTGTCAGTAGTGGTGGTTGTTGCAGCTGTGTCAGTGGTGGTTGTTGCAGCTGTGTCAGTAGTGGTTGCTACAGCTGTGTCAGTAGTGGTTGTTGCTGGAGTGGTTGGTACAACTGTAGTGGTAGACAATGTCGTTTCAGACGTAGTAGATATTGTCGTACCAGACGTAGTAGATATTGTCGTACCAGACGTAGTAGACCTTGTCGTACCAGACGTAGTTGACACTGTCGTGCCTGACGTAGTAGACAATGTCGTGCCAGGCGTAGTAGACGATTTCGTGCCAGACGTAGTAGCTGATGTCGTTGTAGATGTACCAGTAGATGACGTGGTCGATATAGTAGTTGAAGAAGTAGTCCCAATTGACGTCGAAAGCGCATCAAGCTGTACGTCACTACTTCCGGGATGTACTTGTCGTCCCCCCGTTTTTACCAATTTGGTCGTACACACTCCTTATTTTTCCTCTTACGTTTTGACTTTGAGCTGTCAGATTTCTTAGAGTATCATGGCCGGAGGAAATGGTATTATTTATAGAATTAACGAGCTCTGGAGTGTATGCCAAGGACCCACGTTTTATGGAAGCATCAATGGCTCCACTTGTGTCGTGGCATCCATGACTTCCGCTATCATCTTTAACAGAGCGAGTTCGTCTTCGCGCATGAGTGCCAGTGGCACCGTTGTTAAAGGTCGTCCTAATGTTATCAATGATGGCGGTCTCCGCACTGCGCTTCCTTCTCCTCCTCCTTCCGAGGCCGAGAGAGACTAAAAGGTTTATGAGTTGATTCACAAGGGTTTGAGTGGTAGCAATTGCGATATTGGAGGTCTGCAAGAGTGAGAGTAGATTTGTGAGCACGGCTAGTAGGTTGGTCGTGGTGGTGCTCGTTGCCGAAGTTGATGTCGTACTCAGCGTAGTGGTAGATGTAGTCGATGTTGATGTTGATGTAGTGGTCGACGTGCTAGTAGATGACGTGGTCGATGTGGTAGTTGATGTGGTCGATGTCGTTGTAGTTGTCGTACTGGATGTAGTAGTAGATGTCGTACTGGATGTAGTAGTAGATGTCGTACTGGATGTAGTAGTAGATGTCGTACTGGATGTAGTAGTAGATGTCGTACTGGATGTAGTAGTAGATGTCGTACTGGATGTAGTAGTAGATGTCGTACTGGATGTAGTAGTAGATGTCGTACTCGACGTCGTTGTGAGTTGTTGATCGTGTCGTAGTAGTTGGTTGTTGATGTCGTGCTAGACGTACTGGATGTAGTAGTAATGTCGTACTCGACGTCGTTGTATGGTGGTTGTGATGTCGTGTAGACGATGTCGTGCCAGACGTAGTAGATGATGTCGTGCCAGACGTAGTAGATGATGTCGTGCCAGACGTAGTAGACGATGTCGTGCCAGACGTAGTAGATGATGTCGTTCTAGAAGTAGTAGACGAAGTCGTGACGGACGTAGTAGACGATGTCGTGCCAGACGTTGTAGACGACGTCGTGCCTGACGTAGTAGAAGATGACGTGCCAGACGTAGTAGACGATGTCGTACCAGATGTAGTAGACGATGTTGTTATTGTCGTAGTCGTTGATGTTGAGCTCAACGTAGATGTAGATGTCGTGCCTGATATGTTAGGTATCGTGCTGGAAGATGTTGATGTCCTATTCGAGGAAGTAGTAGATGTTGAGCTCGAGGTAGAAGTAGATGTGTTCGATGAAGTGGTCATGTTCAGCGTACTAATACTTGAACTAGGCGTCGACGGTGTAAGAACAGAAGTTGTCCTATATGTGCTTGTTCCTGTAGGCTGGGGCGGCAACGCTGCAATTGCAAAAATATTAAAAGTTATTTACTATGTGTAAAGAAATTACAAATGTAAACTGTATTTTAGGACATAGTTACAAATCTTGAAATAAATATATTTTAAATACATAAATATTATGAAATTTCTATAATTTGGAAGCAGTCGAATCTATAGATATTTGTATTAAATGTTATTAAAAAATTATACGACTTAAGTGTTAAAAATAACTCATTATCCAGCCCGTCCTCCTAAGGCTTCCCATCAATTGACAACCGTAATGAACCCTAGTCTTAGTTAAAAACAAAATGAGAGAGAGAGAGAGAGAGAGAGAGAGAGAGAGAGAAGAGAGAGAGAGGAGAGAGAGAGAGAGAGAGAGAGAGAGAGAGAGAGAGAGAGAGAGAGAGAGAGGAGAGATAGAGAGAGAGAGAGAGAGAGAAGAGAGAGAGGAGAGAGTGAGAGAGTGAGAGAGTGAGAGAGTGAGAGAGAGAGGGAGAGGGAGAGAGAGAGAGAGAGAGAGAGAAGAGAGAGAGAGAGAGAGAGGAAGAGAGAAGAGAGAGAGAGAGAGAGAGAGAGAGAGAGAGAGAGAGAGAGAGGAGAGAGAGAGAGAGAGAGAGGAAGAGAGAGAGAGAGAGAGAAGGAGAGAGAGAGGAGAGAGAGAGAGAGGAGAGAGGAGGAGAAGAGAGAGAGAGAGAGAGAGAGAGAGAGAGAGAGAGAGAGAGAGAGAGAGAGAGGAGAGAGAGAGAGAGAGAGAGAGAGAGAGGAGAAGAAGAGCTAACCAGTTAGTTAACTGTACGTGTTATCTCGGCAAAGTTGAAGAAGGAAATGATGGAAATGTTGTTGTACTGGTCGGGGATACAGGCCCCATGTCGCTATGTAATAATTTAATAATTTGTTTTGCTCTTTGTTGAATTAGGTACAGCTTGTAAGTAAATAGCCAGTGACCTATGCTCTAATCTTGTTGGTATTTAATAGGAAGGTACTGTTCGCTGGGTACTGTTGCGCTAGGTATATGACGGAACCCCTGACACTGATGGATGCCTACTACTATATATATATATATATATATATATATATATATATATATATATATATATATATATATATATATATATATATATATATATATATATATATATATATATATATATATATAAACGAAATTTCAGAGTAAGAGTGGGAGAGTAAAAGAAGAAAGGAGTGATGAGAGGAAATGCGAAGTGGATGTTTGAATACGGTCGGATATGAATTTGGTTTGAAAGTTTGATATAGGTAAAAAGATATGAGAAAGTGGAAAAGTTACAGCCCCACTCCTGTGCCAGGTAAGTCTAGTACAGGATCACCATAGCCCGTGCTACTTTTGAGCTTTTGTTTCGAGTAGCTGAATCTAAAACAATGCAAACAACAGAGAAAGTGAAGGCTTGGAGAAGTTTCCAAGATGGGAAAGATACCTGGATGCAGCTGGGTAGATCAATAGGCAGAGACTTACGTGGATAACAACAGAGACATTTGGTTCCCTTGCAGCCATCCTTGTTGACCCATCCTTTGCATGACTTCTTCTTGTCCACACAGTAGCCTCCATTCATCTTACACTGGTCCGTGGGCTTGCAAGCCTTGGCACAGCAGACACACTTCTTGTTGGAGCAGCCCTTGGCTATCTGGCGCTCTGTCGACCCGCACTTCTTCTTGCACACGCCCTTGTATTTCTGACACTTCTTTTTGGGTTTCAGTGCACATGCTGTTTACGGAAGATATATTAAACATAAATGTCTCAGATTTACACACACACATTCTTGAATATTATGCCCCGGCATGGAATCATCACCAGAAAAAATCACAAGAAAATAACGAAAGTCAAAAATACGCAAGAAGGCTTGTTTCCGCGTTGGAACCTCAGTAGACTGGAGAAGACTATAAGGCTAAGTGGAACTGATTAGACAATGAAACATTGTATAAAGATAAGAACATCAGCATTGACACTGATAAATGACATATATGATTATTAGAGAAATTGACAAAGTAGAAAAAGCAGCATTTTCAAAGGTAGAATAGGCAGAAAGAGGGAGCATGGATGGAAATAGAGACACAAATTAGTCACAGAGATGTTGAAAATAGAACTTCATTGTTAGTGCTGTCAAATAAGTGAAATGGGTGATTCCGCGTCCGACCGTCGGAGGGGGAGGTCGCCGCTGCTGTGAGCTCTAGTTTTACCCAGCCCATGGTTATGACCGGTCGTTGGTGGTGACTGCTGCAGGGCCTTTCGGCCGTACCCACGGCCGGAAGGATGGGGCTGCCCTTGCCTCCTGTTCAGCGAGCTTTGGCGATTGGCATGGAGTTCACTGGAAAGGCGGGTTACCCCGGCGGTGGAGGTGGTATTAGCTGTCGTCCTGCAAATTGATGTGGCAGATGTTTTGTGGTGTGCAGCTTATCTCTAGTCATCGGGCAGTGACAAAGCTCGCTTCTTCAGGCATCTTCCGGAATGTCGTCGCCTGCTATGACGGACGCTCCTTCCGGTTACCTGGGGATGTGGGATTCGTCTCCATCTCGGATCGTAGCGGCTCGTCCACCTATGTCGTCATTTACGGAGCGTTGTTCGAGTTTCCGGAGGGCCTGTTGCGACGATACTTCTGACGGTTTGGGCGTGTGTTGCACGTCCAAATGAACGTAATCTCCTCTGGCAGATTGTGGTGTGTTCCGTATGGGAGCCAGACTTTGACCATGTGCCTTAAGACTCTGATCTCATCCTCTGTACGTGCTTCCGGTTTTGGTTTGGCGGGGCACCAGGCTGCTGGATGCCGTGCTGACAGTATGGGACATGTTAACCTCTTCCAGGAGGAGAATTTCCCCCCTCTGGAGGTCCCGGAGGTCTCCGTGTGTGCTGATGTGGATGATGTGCCAGCGCTTTTGGATGATGTTGCCGTGTGTTGGGTGGTAGGCTGGTGCTTGCTGCCCTCCGGGTTGGCGGTGGGGGCGTCGAAAAGGTGGTGCGTGTGGTCCCTTCCTTGCCTCCCCTCCTCTGGCTCCATATGTGCCAGTGGTCCCGGGGGCTGTGTCTTTCGCGGTGGTTTGTGACGAGGCGCAGCATGGTGCTGGGGGTTGTGTGGGGTACGTGTTCCTGTAGAGGTTTACACATGAAGCCTGTGGTCATGAGTGGTCTGGTGCCTCCGGTTGTCGAAGCAGCTGCGGTGTTCCGTGACCATGAGGTGCGTGCCCATGCCCGGTCTCACCGTAGTTTTGGTGAGGTGCCTGTGGGTTAGGTCGATAGTTCCGATGATTTGCGTCTGGTTCCCAAGCGAACGAGGCAGGCTCGCACTCTCTCTCCACCAGGTGGTGCTGCCTGGATGGACGTGGAGAACAATGAGAATGCAATATCCTCTAAGGTCGAGGTTAGGGGGTAGTGAGCTTGGGGCTCCTGCAGAGCCTGTTTGTCGTCCGTAAATGGTGGTGGCAGGTGTCCCTGTTATGGAGAGGAAAGATGGCATGGGAGCCTCCGTGCCTGCCCATGTGCCACCCTCTTTGCCCTGGTGTCCGAGTTCACCGGAATGGGAGGTTGTTGTTGCCCCTGCTGTGAGCGCTGGTGCTAGTTGTGATTTAGTTCTTGTACTGAAAAAGACGCAATCCGGAAGGACTTTGTACCGCAGGTCTACAAGCAGGGGGGTTCCCGTCCAGCCGTCGTCCGTGGCTAGGGGGCCGCCGTGTGGGCTGTTCCGGATTTTATGCATTGTCCCCGTTGCTCGTGTATGAAACACCCCCCCCCCCCGACTAAGGAGGAGTGACTGTGTAGAATGCGTATTGTGAGAAATATCCTCGACATTTGTGTCTGGATCAATATGAGTCTTACTGAGCTCGTCCCAGAATCTTGGTGTTTATGTTTCTGTTGTGATTTATTACTTTGTGTAGTTCTTGTGTTTGTATTTATTTTGATCCTCTGTTCTTAATGTTTTATATGTTGAGTGGTTATGGTCTGATATGGCGTTCTGGTGCCCTTTCTTTTTTTATTTTATTTATATGATTTCTTTGTTCACCCCCCAAAAAAAGTGGAATGGGTTAGAAGAAAAATGCTTGAAGCTTACTCATTACCAACCCGTCCTCGACTCAAGTCCATTACATTCAGCAGTCAACCCCACAGACGCATTCATAAATTTTAACATACTGTTCATTCAAAACGGGAATTTTCTAAAGTATAAATTAATATTATAATATATTAGCATTTTGTGTATATATAGGCATAGGGTTGGCTAGGTTAGGTGGTTGGGTTCTGTTGGCGATTATTTGTATTTGTAGTACGTGGGTGAAGCATTTATAGCGTTGTGGTTCGAACAAAATTTTGTCAGTGAAGCATTTGTTCCGGAAGTGTTCGAACGAAATGAGTTGTGAGTCGTGTGTAAACCGTTTAACATTCATAAACAGGGGGTTTGGCGGGTGCATGGAATCACTTTTGGATCTTTGTTTGGAGGACGGGCTGTTGTATTTGTAGTACGTGGGTGAAGCATTTATAGCGTTGTGATTCGAACAAAATTCGTAAGTGAAGCACATGTTCCCGATATGTTCGAAAGTCAGCAGTTGTGAGTCATGTGTAAACCGCTTTTCATTCATAAACAGGGGGTTTGGCGGGTGCATGGAATCACTTTTGGATCTTTGTTTGGAGGACGGGCTGCTCATTACACAATTCTAAATGTAAACATGGTAAGAAAAATTTGAGATATGAGACATTGCATTGAATTCAACGCGTCCTCGACTCAAGTCCATTACATCCAGCAGTCGCCCTCACAGATGCATTCATAAATTTTAACATGCTGTTCATTCAAAACGGGAATTTTCTCAAGTATAAATTTATATTATATATATTAGCATATTGTGTATATATAGGCATAGGTTAGGTTAGGTTAGGTTAGGTGTTTAGGTTCTGTTGGCGATTATTTGTATCTGTAGTACGTGGGTGAAACATTTATAGCATTGTGATTCGAACAAAATTCGTCAGTGAAGCACTTGTTCCGGATATGTTCGAACGTCAGCAGTTGTGCAGCCCGTCCTCCAAACAAAGATCCAAAAGTGATTCCATGCACCCGCCAAACCCCCCGTTTATGAATGAAAGCGGTTTACACACGACTCACAACTGCTGACGTTCGAACATATCCGGAACAAGTGCTTCACTGACGAATTTTGTTCGAATCACAACGCTATAAATGCTTCACCCACGTACTACAAATACAAATAATCGCCAACAGAACCTAAACACCTAACCTAACCTAACCTATGCCTATATATACACAATATGCTAATATATTATAATATTAATTTATACTTGAGAAAATTCCCGTTTTGAATGAACAGCATGTTAAAATTTATGAATGCGTCTGTGGGGTCGACCGCTGGATGTAATGGACTTGAGTCGAGGACGGGTTGTGTCATCAGTTGTGAGTCGTGTGTAAACCTCTTTTCATTCATTAACAGGGAGCTTGGCGGGTGGATTAACGAGCTTAGATCTTTGTATGCAAGGATGGGCTGAGTATTTCAGCCTACCTACACAAACTACCAAAGAGCACGACTTAGACAAACTACCAGACGGAGCTACTTACACTACCTGAGGGCACTACTTGCACCACCGGAGGGAGCCACTTACACTACTTGAGTGAGCCACTTACACTACTTGAGTGAGCCACTTACACCACCAGAGAGAGTCACTTACATATTCCTCCAGTGTGCACCACTTACACACGCCACCAGAGGAAGCGACAGCCACATATCATATATTTACAGCATCAAGAGTATAGCATAGCGAGTGTATGTCCTCTTCTGTAGACATGCACTCACTACGGTATACTCCTGATGATGGAAATACAAGAGAAACTTACCCGAGAGACAACAGTAGCACGATGCTCCCTGGCACTTGCCGTCCACACCTCTGGTCTTACACTTGTTCTTCAAGGTGCACTTCCCGCCGATTTTTGTGCACTTTTTAGTAGTCTTGCACTTTTTTCCTCCTTGTGGGGGGCGGGGATAGTGTTCCCCGCTTCCTCCGTGATGTGCAGGCTTCTTTTTCTGTGTTGCTTTGTCGGCCTTACGTTCTTTTTCGTCCTCGTTTTGTTTATTCTTCTTCTGATTTTTGCCTATTTTGCCACTTTTATGTTTTTTGTTTCTGTCTTTCCGAATGTCATTATTTTTTGTTGATTTTAATAGTTTTTTGCTCCTAGTTTTCTGTGCACTAATTTCTTCGCCCATCTTCCCGTCACTTTGGCTTTTGGCTTTGTTCTTCCTTGCCACTTTGTTGAGTTTTTTATTCCTTTCTTCCAACTTCCTCTTTTTAGTCGACTGCTTCTTCCTCCCTTTATCAGACTGCGTCTTCCTCCCTTTAGCCGACTGTGTCTTCCTACCTTTAGCCGACTGTGTCTTCCTCCCTTTAGCCGACTGTGTCTTCCTCCCTTTAGCCGACTGTGTCTTCCTCCCTTTAGCCGACTGTGTCTTCCTCCCTTTAACCAACTGTGTCTTCCTCCCTTTAGCCGACTGTGTCTTCCTCCCTTTAGCCGACTGTGTCTTCCTACCTTTAGCCGACTGTGTCTTCCTCCCTTTAGCCGACTGTGTCTTCCTACCTTTAGCCGACTGTGTCTTCCTCCCTTTAGCCGACTGTGTCTTCCTCCCTTTAGCCGACTGTGTCTTCCTCCCGTTAGCCGACTGCGTCTTCCTCCCTTTAGCCGACTGTGTCTTCCTCCCTTTAACCGACTGTGTCTTCCTCCCTTTAGCCGACTGTGTCTTCCTCCCTTTAGCCGACTGTGTCTTCCTCCCTTTAGCCGACTGTGTCTTCCTCCCTTTAGCCGACTGTGTCTTCCTCCCTTTAGCCGACTGTGTCTTCCTCCCTTTAGCCGACTGTGTCTTACTACCTTTAGCCGACTGTGTCTTCTTCCCTTTAGCCGACTGTGTCTTCCTCCCTTTAGCCGACTGTGTCTTCCTCCCTTTAACCGACTGTGTCTTCCTCCCTTTAGCCGACTGTGTCTTCCTCCCTTTAGCCGACTGTGTCTTGATGTCGCGATCAGTTTCCGTCTTCTCGTTTCGGTGACGTTTCTCTCGGTCATCGTCATGAGGTCTTGCGCCAGTTTTGCGTAGTCCATCACGAATTTTTTTCCCCTTCTGCTCGGGACGACTTTTCTTATTCTTAATGGCCTCACCTCTTTCAGCCCTCTTCGATGAAAGCTTTTTCTTTCTGTTCTTGATAAGGCTACGCTTATCACCAGTCTTGATTCGGCTATACTTGTTTATATTCTTGACTTGGGAAGGTTTAAACTTATTTGTACCGAAGCGTCGTTTGGAGTCCTCGTTGGAAATGCGTTTCTTCCCATCTTCTTTAACTCGGTGCTTTATTCCATTTCTTACATGGACATTGTCCCTTTTACTCCCGATGGTATTTTTTATCTTTCCCAACTTTTCCACATCATTGCCAGGACCTCCTCTTCTCTCCGGACGCTGCTCTCCTGGATACTCTCTCTGAATTCACGGTCAGGGTCACCTTCAGCGATTCTTTTGGCCAGAAAAGACTCCTTTTCTTTGCGAAGATCTTGCTCAGTCCGTTGATCAGCTGCAGTGTTCTGAGGATGTCAATATTATATTAAGATTGAAAAATAAATAACTAGTATAGAGTAAACTATAATGTATTTAGAAACAGAATTCGATGAAGTAATAATGATAAAATAATATTTTTTAGTTATCAGAACTATTGCCTGTCGTAGAAACGATTGATCTGTTACCAGTGTTATAATTTGTCTCTTTGATTCACTAGTCCTCAGCTAAATACAAAATTCTTAGTGACTTTAATTATGTCTTCTCAACCTCTACTGAACTTAAAACGGTACATATTACAGAGATATGAAGTCAGAGACTGTTGGTACTTGATATACAAGCAGATCAATATTTCTAGTGTATTACATTACATGGGTTTGAATTATAAAGCTAAGCAATTTTGTACTAAACTTGTAATTGCGAGGCGAATTAAGGAGTTACTTGTGTCTAATATGGCTTTAAAGATATTATAACGTACCGTAACGTAACTTAACCTAAACGTACCTAACATAACCTAACTTCACCTAACCTAACTTAGCTTTACCAAAATTAGCCATACCTTAACAATCCTAACTAGCCTAATAAGCCAGTCCAAACAATCTTACCACAATTAAAGTGAATGATGAAAGAAACTAAATGTTTATTCACATATTTTTTTTATCTATATATACAGATTTCCATGTTCTACAATGACAGACAGTTAATGAGCTTCCTCAGTTAAGTCAATGAAATGAAACTTTTGAAAGCCAAGTACTGTGTGGTCTTATGTTCATAACCTGAATTTTTATTCGATATTCCATTCTCTAATTCCATCCTTTTCTTTCCTGTGCATGTCATGAATAAATACCTCTGGATTTGTTCCAGCAGTTTCGGTGCCACAGGGTTCTTACCCTGTAATAACTTTGAACTTATTTGTTGTAAACAAATAAATAAAGATTTAATTAAGATACCCAAACTGTTTGAATTATTCCTAAATTACCATTTAAATGTGGGTAAAGACATTTTATTAGAAAAATGATCTAGGCATTAAAAAGGCGAATGATATTAAATCCTTATAATTTTCATTAATTTTAATAAAGGGGCCAGAAGTAGATAAGTCATATAGTTATGCAGACGGTTATAGTTATCTTGGCTGCATCCAAGGAAGAGTGTAAAGTGTTGCAGTATTCAACGCACATATAACCTCATTTGGCTACCCCTTTTTGAGAATTATGCTTGTTCTAGAAAGTATCTGGGCAGTAACAAGAACAAACGGTGAAAATTAAAACACTCAGATTCACATAAAAGTATAACATCCAATTGTTTATATTACTATGGAATATTCTAGAAACAAGATGGCGCCCGGAAAAGTCGTGCCGTCATAGCACATACCAAGAGGTTATGACCAAGAAACATGTTTGGTCAACCATCAGAGACAAGCCTTCCCCTCCCTATCCTCGACTCGTATCGGACCATTGATACTCACGCTTACTAGTAGCCGAAAAACAAGTTAGTCTCTTTGCTAGTCTTGAAGAGCGAGGTCATGTTGATCTTGATTCCACAATTTTGAAGGATCTTCCTGACCAAAGTTAAAAACACCCAAAACAAAGTTTGAGCAAAGAGGAGTTTTGCAGTTTGAAAACTAGAAAATGTTGTCTAATGATATTTTCTGGTTGTATGGAATGCTGACCGTGAATTGAGAACTGAAGCCTTGTCGTTGTACCACACAAGGAGGGTAAAATGCTGAATGGAGGAACAGTATAGTCACAGGAGTAAGTGCGCAAGCTCATGGCTGAACGAAACCCGAACTGTACTTCAGAAATTTGTGAATGGTCAGGAAGATAAAAGCACTGTCATGGAAGTCAGCTGATGACAGACAGAAGATCTACGTACTTAAGCTCTACCACACATCCTCAAGGATGCAAACACAAGAGATAACAGTGAAAACGGTAGGAACATTCGGTAAAATAGGGAAGTTATCTACTGTTATAGTTGTCTGGTGATAACTTCATCAAAGAACTTTGCTTGATAGAGCAAAGATCAGTTTTTTAACTGTTTCTATTTCATTTATAACGGGTAAGTAAAGTTTTATTTTATTTGTAAAACTTTTGTGTCGTTTAACTTAGCCGCTCTGAGCCTACTGAAATTGTAGATTATGCTGAGTAATGTATCCTTGGAGAAAATATAGTGAGGTGGAACATATCTGGGACTCTCCAGATACCCTTTCTGCCCTGTGGAGAAACTTTCTAAGGTACATGAGTGGTAAAGAACGTTTTAAAAAAACTGCAAATGTGGAACCAAGTTTATTAAAATACAAAGTTGACTTTGGTGAAACAATTACTAATTTGCTGGCCAAATTGGAATAAGGGGAGGAGAGACAACTAAAATCACGCTTCGAACCAACGGTGATAGTAAACAGAGAATCAATATCTCTCATGCGATTATTGAGTATCAGTCCGCCAAAAGTAACGCGGTGGCAGATGCGAAAAACTACACGACCACTGTTATTATACAGTCGGACAGTTTTTGTCACATCACGAGGAGTATGCATTCCTTCACTCGGTGTTCCGTGATGCAGGTTTGTAGTAGGTTAGATCAGCATAGCCTACTTGCCTTCTCCCACGTCAAGACTTGCATGTGTGTGTGTAAGAATAGAGCGAGGCTACTCTCAAGTTGATTTAAGATGCTTCTGTCGCACATGGTACATGTATACACATGCCTATCGAGAAACTCATTACATTTAATAATTAGTGCAGTTTGCATATTTAAATGATGTTGAGTTCAATAATATTATGAACAACAGACCCTTATAATTTTCGCTCCCTCACTAGCCAGCCCTTCCCGGTTCTAACAAGTCATTGTAATCCAAATGAAGTAGTGTTGTAAGTTTAAGATTTTGTTTTAATCTAATAGTAAACATCTGTCTGTCTCTCTCCGTTTGCTAAAAAACTAACAGTATGTAAGTATAATTATGCATTATATGAGAATATAATGGAAGTCCAACCTGAGTGAGTTGATCTGTATGCTTGAGCGTGTATTAAGCAGCACACATGTGCACGGTGATCAGGTGTCCCATGGAGTCAACCCATCCTTCTATTTAGATGGTACTTTTTGTAACTATGTAGACAATCGTATATATATATTGACGTAAAAGGCATTTAGATTGTAGATTTGGTACTATTCACTTTATAGAGTTCGAACAATATGAAGCTAAAAACCGAACTTAAATATTTCTAGACTTAGTATAGCACATATATATACTATATTAGGCCTCTTATAACGTGTATTAGGCCTAGAAAGGTTAGGTTAGGTTGTCTTTGCAACGTAAATACAAAAACTTTTCCGGTTTGTCCAAATTCAATAATACCGATTTCTACTTTTTTTTATTTTTATTTTTAAAACAAAGTAATTACAGCGTACAGTAACCATATAAAACAGGAAAGCCCATAATAACACAGAACACAGAATAACAATAACACAGAATAACAATAACACAGATAACAAGTAACACAGATAACAAGTAACACAGATCAACATAACACAAAAGTGAAAACACATAAGAACACACACACACACAAACAAAAGCTGCACTACCCATATGGGGCGGACCACAAGCATCAGTAATGACAAAAGTGTACAAAGATCACAATAAAACCAAGGGTAAAATATAAACAAGGAATACACATATACAAAATAACACAAACACAAAACACACGCACCATGCGCCACACCACACAACAGCAGACATCACACCACAGAATCGAGAACACAGTAGCAGAACATGGTAAATATAACACTGTAAATACAACATAGAAAGTAAAACACAAGAAATAACAAGGGAATGCAACAAAGCAATACACAACAAACACACGCACACCAACCATAAGCAAAAAATAAATAACCGGAACATGCAGGAACCAGAAAACAAAACCCCCCCGACCCAGACACACACATGCAACCCCACCCCACACCCACGCACCCAGGTGCAAGCAACCTCACAACACACAACAGTCAACAAGGAGGATATTTCTCAGGAAACTTCCGCAACGGATACCTGCGCTTACAAGCCTCCCATATTAAATATTCCAGTTCGGTAGGGGAACGGCCCAAACGACACCGCGGGTATTCCATATACTCGGGGATCACCACATCCAGCGGGAGCGGTCGCACCCAACCCTGGGACACTGAAGACGCCGAACCCGACTTGGGAGGCAGGAACACCGCCGCCGAGGAAGCAGGAGACGTCGGAACAGCAGGCGGAGGCTGCCGAGACGGCAACCCCGCCTCTGACAAAGCAGGAGACACAGAAGAAATGGCCAGAGACGGGTGGGGCGGCATAATCGCTGCCGACGAAACTGGGGACGAGGGAGTGGGCACAGAACCCTCAGAGCGAGCAGTTTTCTTCAACACCACCACCAGGTCGCCACGTCCACTCTCAACCCCGCAAGGGGGAAACCAACCCTCACGGGGAACCGGAACCATCCGACGCGGGCGACGCGCCCGAAGCAAGAGGTACCGGCCCCACATGGGCCCCCACCCCCACAGCAGGAGCCACACCATGGCCCACACCATTCACCGGACCCCACACCAACACCAGACACACCATCCTCGCACTCCACAGAGGAACAGCTCTCAGAAGAAACATCAACCCTCGCCGCATCCTCACATTCCTCTGCCCACAAACGAGGAGGCGAATCACCCGTATCCGTACGCGAACGCTTGGGGACAGGCCGTTGATCATCGGAGCTGTCACCCCCAGCAGGAGGCATCCGAGAGGAGCCGGCGGCAGGCCGCCCCAAAACCGGGCAAGCACGACCCCGCAGAACGTCAGCCTCAACAACACGGGGGATGAGACCGCCACCAACAGAGAAGACAGGAGAAGGAACAGGTGCGGCCGAAGGAGGGGAAGGGTCCAACACAGGTGAGGGAGCCTGCAGAGACGTCGGAGGCGCAGAGTCGGAAACAGGTGCAGAAGCTGGCGGAAGCGATGAGGCCGACTGCGGGGGCGGAGCCGCACACACCTCCACCTCGTCGTGTACACCGCCATCCACACATTCCGGGCCAACAGACACCACCGGGTCAGCAGGCGGCAGGGGAACCTCCCCACCCACGAGCCTCAGGCCGAGAGTCCGGGTCCCACTCCGGGTCCCACACAAGACTCCACGCCACCTGCCGGCAGACACGGAGTTCATCCGGATGGAAATGACAGTCACAAACTGGCCAAAATACCGTCGAAGCAAAGTCTTCGTGAATTCAAACGGCACGCCATGCAGGGCCACATACGTTACCGAGCAGCACCGATCAGAGATAGTGACGATACCACCGTCCCCAGGGAGAGAAAGAGAGCGCCCATCGTTACGGGCCACGAAGTCCCTATAGACAGCAGCGGAGTTGAACTTAACAAGTGCCCGATGGGTGGACAGCAGTTGGAGCCCGTACACATCGGCAACACGCACACGCAGCATATCCAACAGGACAATCTCAAGGGCTAGGTAAGACGCACGTCAAGAAAATTCGAGACCCACGGTCTCAGAGCGGCGAATAGGGGGGAGGGGGGTCCCCATGGCGCCGACGCAACAACAACACCCTCCCACACGGAATGCCTAGCAACTACTGGGGAGCGCTTGGCGACCATGTCTCATTTCTACTTTCTAATGGCCTTTTAAGACGATATATGTACGATGGACCTCATCGTTACTATAAGTACTGCCTAAACAGGAGCACGGGCTGCCCACTGCCACCACCAGCAGATTCCTCTGAGACATGTTTGTGTAAGCTTCGGTATGGCATTAACTAAGTGCTGTTTTCGTGCTTAAATCACCAACTGAAGACCTAGAAATAACATGCGCACTGACAATTTAGCAGTTGCTCTGCAAAATAGTTTCAGTTTGTGTTTATAAGTTTTTAGTTGTCAGGATTACTAAAAAAAAAAAATGTAATATCAGTGTCTTACTTTGATTGAGTGATGATTAAGATTGCTTGTGAATTGTATGTCGTGTATGTTAAATTAGTTCATTGTTAGATAGTTATCCACAGCTAAGACAGAAAACTTACACTCATTCGTTACTATGTTTAAATAGTTAAGAAGTCGCACAGTAACAGTCAGAAACTAAACATATTTTTTATTGACCTTATAGCAAAGATAATCACATTTAATAAGGATAATTATCCTTCGACGCCAGCACATAAATGTGATTGTGCACTAGCAATCGTCTATGGCCGGTAGTGGTCAGAGTACCAGTGCAAGTGAATTGAAGATACATGGTAACCTGGTTCGAATCCTCAGAAGGTGATTTATGTGATTTTATATATATATATATATATATATATATATATATATATATATATATATATATATATATA